>NW_022103908.1:29784948-29800218 GCF_000313985.2 Echinops telfairi | reverse complement strand
ATAGCTGAAAACACTGAAGAAAAAGAACAAGATTCAAGTTGTTATATTGACAAGTCTTTGCACAAAATATTAAACAAGGCAGGAAACCGCAAAAGAAGATGGAAGGAATATACAGTCGCAATACCAAACATTGATGTTTAAATATTTCAAGATGTAGAAAATGATCAAGAAGCTGAAGGTATTAATGAAAAGCAAAGCTCCAGGAATTGATTGGATATCAATGGAAATCTTTTCACCATTTGATAAAATACCAAAAGCACTCTTTCATCCAAACCACGACATTTGAATAGCTGCCACCAGGTCACCTGACTGCAAGAGATTCATATTTGTACCTGTTCCAAAAAAAGTTTACCCATCTGGATGCAGAATGTACCGAGCATTATCTTTAAAATCACATGCAAGTAAAATATTACTAATGACTACTCAACAATATTGTAGCAGTACACCAACAACAAGCTGCCAGAAATTCTGGCCAGATTCAGAAGAGGATGTGGAACTAGTCAAACTTCACATAATCTAGAGGGAATTATTGTTTCCTTTCTAGGGTTGTTTCCTTTTACCATATTTATACCATATTTATTTAATTTGTATACTCTGACAACAATCTGAGAATGTGTACTATATGAAGTAGAACATGATTTCAGAATTGGAAGAAGGTTTATAATAACTTGCAATATGCAGAAAACACAACCCTACGAGCCAGAAAAATTGAAGCACTTGCTTATGAAGCGTGCAGTATTCAGTATAATTTACTACTCAACATAAAGACAACCAAAATACTCAAAACTGGAGCAAAGTTTTATCTCCTGATAAATGGAGAAAAGTTTGAAGTTTCCATTGATTTCTTCTTGCTTGGATCTCCAATTATGGCTCATGGAGGCAGCAGTCAAATAATCAAAGGATAGATTGCATTTGGCAAATATGTCCAAAACTTCTTTAGCTGTTGAAAAGCAAGAATGTCACTTGAAAGACTAAGATCTACCTGACACTCCATCAACCAGATGGAATGACGCAGCAGTCCCAATACTGGATTCAAACATAACAATACGTGTGAAGATGGATAGGGTTCCAGTCTGTTGGACATAGGGTCAGAATGAATGGACATCGACTTCATGGTCCCTAACAGCAACAATATTTTCTTCTGAATGCAGCTTGAATTTACAGCAGCACCCCAAGGATGCACTGCTGCTCTTGTTGCTGATTTATCTTCAGAAAACTTTTACTTGTGTTTGATACTAATGATATCACTTGATAATTTCCACATTCTGTTGGGTCGTCGCCCAGTTTGTTGTCCAAGTAACTGTCAAGTTTCTTAGCATGGACTGATGAATTTGCTCAGAGCGTAATCCACTTGTTGAAGCATTTCGGTTGGCATCATGTCGATTGCTGCGGTGATGTGTTTGGCTAATACTTTCAGTACAACTGGGACTTCATCTTTCAATTTCATTGCTTCTTGAACAATCTTGAAATGGGTGAACGTCAATAATTTCTTTTTGGCACAGTGAATCTGTTCATTCTTTTCTATTTCTTCGACACTTGATGTATCATTCAATATTTTTTCAAGGAAGTCCTTTTATATTTTAAGTTGAGGCTTGAGTTTGTCTTCAATTCTTTCAGCTTGTTGTCGACCCAGCGTGTTTTTCCTTTTGGGTTCCTAGCTCCAGCTCTGCACATTCCTTGATAAGATTTTACTTGTCAACTCCATGTGCTTTTTGGCATTTTTGGTCCTTTTTTTTTACTTTAAACTGTTTAAACCTTTCCGCCATTGACTCTAGCCCATCGACATTCTAGAGCAAGCTTCAGACTCTTCTGACAATGACTTTGATATTCTCTTTCTTTCTCCGGGTGTGGTGTGCTTGCTATCACCTCACAGCTCATCAGATCTTCTGTCACTAATGCCCCATATGTCCATTCTCTAATTGACATGCTCTCGAAACTCAAATGGGATGTACTCTAGGCTGTGTTTTGGTTCTCCTTGACTTGTTTTAATTTTCTTTAGCTCCAATATGAACTTGCATATGGCAAATTGATGGCTTCTTTCTCAGATTGACACCAGCTAATAACACTGATTTCTCCTTCATCTCTCCTGATGCGGTCAATTTGAGTCCTGTCTATTCCATCTGGAGAAGTCCACATGCATACTCATCAGATTCATGTTGTTGCAAAAAAGGTATTTGCAATGAAGTATTTATTTGTTGGTTTTTAGAAAATTATATCACATGACCTCCAGATTCACCCCTTTAACGTATCCTTTCCTTTTTTGATTACCCTTCCAGTCTCCTCTCAGAGATATTTTCCATACAATAAATATGTTTCTAATCTCTCCAGCTGTCCTCTAGTGACGCAGTGGTTGAACACTTGTGTACCAAACAAAATGTCATTAATTAGAACCTGCTGGAATGTGTCCCATAAAGATCACCGCCTTGCTCACTCTGTCTTCTCGAGTCACTAGGACTCCATCTCAAGAACTCAACTTCAAAGTAGTGGTTGTGGAATCCCATCCGCCGTGTGACTGGTCTATTGAAACGATCAATGAGATAGTAAAAAGTTTCAGTAAAGGTTAGCATTCTCTTTCTCAAACTTTTTAAACAGGGAGCCAGTTCACTGTCCCTCAGACCCATTGGAGGGACAGACTGTAGTTAAAAATAAAAAAAAACTATGAACAAATTCCTATGCACAGTGTACATATCTTATTTTGAAGTAAAAAAACAAATGGGGCAAAAATACCCCGCGGGCTGGATAAATGTCCTCGGTGGGCTGTATGTGGCCTGCGGGCCATAGTTTGAGGACCCCTGGATATTAAGAGGACCCCAGATGGCTTAGTGGTTAAAAGTTTGGTTGAGATCCTAAAGGTTAACAGGCCCAAACCACCAGCCACTCTGTGCGAGAAAGCTGGGACTTTCTACTCTCAGAAACAGTCTCATAAGCAGTCTCAGAGACTAACGGGGGAATTCTACCTTTTCCTCTAGGGTCACTATGAGTCAATATTAACTAAGGACAATGAGTGAGTAATTATATTTTATCCTAACTTTTAATATCCCAGTGAAAAGCTTTGGTGGCATAGTGGTTAAATGCTTACCTGATAACCAAAAAATCAATGGTTCAAACCACCAGCAGCTGCTCTACAGGAGGGAGACGAGGCTTTCTAATCATTTACGGATTCATGGTCATGGAAATGCACAAGGGCGCTTCTACCAGTACTCTAAGGCTGTAGTGAGCTGAGAGCTGCTTTGGAATATGAATGTATCTTCTTTATGTTTTTTTATAGTGCATAGTTATAAATTTTTTTCTTTATAACTTTTTCTGTTTTATTAACTTGACAAATTTTTTTCTATTTTTTCTAAGAATCAATTTTTGTGTTTGTTTTTAGATTTATTTTTGTAATCATTAAATGTTTTACTTTTCAACTTTATCCTGTTGATTGAAGATTATATTTTATGTTCTACTTCCATAAATGAATTTTCACATCTTTCATTTTCATTCTTTCTTGTTTAGTAATGTAAATGTGTAAGGAATTTAAACTCTGTGCTTAGAATTAAATTTTAGTTAGAAACTCAGCACATTGAATATGTCATATCATCATTGTCTCATTTTATAAATCATTGGCAACTGAAGTTGATATCCTCTTTGACCCAGTGAATATTTGTGAGAAGGTATCTTTATTGAAGAAAAACATTGGTAGGAATTCATATTATTATTGCAAGACTTTCCACAAAAAAATTTCTGTGAATATTATTTTTTGGTAATGTACTATTATTATTTCATGATCTGATATAAGATCAAATAATATAAGAGTATATGTAAACTAAAGTGTCGTTACTAGGATTCCAGTTCATGTATATGTATATATAGATATAGGTACAGATATAGATACAGATGATATAGATATAGAACGGATATAGCAGCCACCAAAAGAGTGGCTTCCAATGGGGAACTCTAGGCTTGTTAAACACAAGGACAAGAGGTCAACGGATAGATTTAACAAAGGATATGGATGACCATGGAGACTTATTTGGAAGAAATTTTAATTTAAAAAAAATGTAATGGTGAGAAAAAGGCTAGGAATATTGTGCTGAGGGATTTTTTTTACCATTAAATATCACCACAGACATGTTCATTCTTGGAGATAGCAAGGGATTTCCTAAGGTAATATAACTGGGAAACGTAACTCCATCCACACTAGAGTCCTGCTCTTGCCCCTGGAGACTTCCTTTTGTTCTATAAACTCAAACAACATTCAAAAGAAATACAATTTAAATCTGTCAAAAGGATGTCAAACTGCAGTTTTGATGTGGTGTAAATCAAAGAGCACGGAACTCTTCCAAGAAGGGCGCGAGCGAGAGAAGCACCGCCTTCAGAAGTGAGTAAGCTTAGATGGATGATGAGCCAAACAAGTGCTTCACAGTATGAAATTTTTGTTTCGTAAGATTTTTATGATTTGTAGCAATGGTTGCTTAAAAAAATGAAAAAGGTGAGTAGTGAATCAATCTTTTTAGTTATGCTGCTTGGCCTCTGGAATCTGCTTCATTCCCATTTTTTTTCCTCCCTCCCTCCTTCCTTCCTTCTTTTCTTTCTTCAGTTAAATTTCCCTTATACTATGTTCTATAAATTTATATTTGAATCTATAATGCAGCATTTTAAAATTAATCTGTCTATTCATCCATTCAAAAACTCTTTATTGAACTCCTAGTCTATATTTGGCACTGCACTAGATCCTGGATTAGTGAAAAGACAGTGGTTATATTTTCATTCTAGTTTGAGAAGAAGACAATGAAAAGCATTATAAAATAAAACAAATAGTATGGTCCATAGGATGATGATTGTCATGAAAAATAAAGTGGAAAGAAGCACAAATTGTTGTGGAGAGGTTATTACAATTTTATTTAGAGAGATTAATGAAGGCCTTGCTACTAGATGACAGATGATCAGAGAACTGAAGGAGGTATAAGAAACAGGTTTCTAGCTCTCTGGATGAAGATCATTCCAGAAAAGGGGCTCTCAAGTGTAAAGGTCATGAGATGGAAACATGTCTGCTACATCTGAAGGTAGTGTTCCAGTGTCCCCGGAACACAGGGAGTTAGGGAGAGAGTACAAGGAGATGAAGTATTCACAATGTTACATTCCAGACTTCTGTACATTGTGAATCATGCCTTTGAAATTGAACTTTTAGTGTGCTTTCAATGATTTTTTTTTAATTCAGAGTTTGGCTCAAGGGCAGGAACCATGGGTGTTCTATCCGGTGAAAACTACGTATAAAAGCTGTTTATGTTGTTGAGAAAATGTATTTGCAAAGAAGGGTTTGGTCTTGCAAAATAATGGCTGTATGCAGCTTATTCTTTTTTTTTTTAATTTTCTTTTAACATTTTGGGTTTGGACTTATTGGTAAATAAAATTCACAAAAGCTTTGCTCCATCTTTGTCATTTCGGTGAGCTCTGATTTAAGGCGGTGGTACTTCCCTCGGCAGATTTTCTGGCATTAGAAAATGCTTCCCTGCCATTCATAAGACTTTCAATGAGGTAGTCCTTAAAAGTAGACTGCTATTCCTTCTTCCTCCTCTGTTCTTAGTTTGGAAGCTCCACTGAAACCTGGTCATTATGTGGAAAACTGATGGTGTTTTAACTCCTGGTAGCATTGCTTCCAGTATCACAGCAACACACAATTCCTATACTTGTACAAACTGACACATGCGTGGGGAACTTATGGGGGTGGGAAAATAAGGCAAGCACACTATTATTTATGCTGGGCTTTCAGATGTGAACAAGAGAAAGGGTGCTTAAAAGTCATGTTGTTTCATCAAGGTAGGCTATTGAACATGCGGGATCAGGGCCAAATAAATCTCCCACCCAATTAAAGTAGAAAGGTGTCCGAGATGCTATTATTTTACCAAGTAAATGTTTGACTTAAAACTTACTGTTGAAGAAGCAGTCATCCAACAGTGAAGCAACAAGCCCACATGGAAAAAGCACACCAGCCGGAGTGATCGTCAAGTGTCATCAGGACTGGGCAGTGGGCATCAGAAGATTCATAACAAGCAGTAAACAAACAAACAAAAATGCATTGGTGAGAATGGAGTGGTATTGGAGTGGAGACCCCAAACCCTTCTATGGACAATGGAACACCCCCCCACAGAGAAGTAGCAGGCAGGGGATGGGTCAATCAGGGTGCAGTAGACCACTAATGGGTCATGCAATAATGCAATATACCTCTGATCCCTTGAGGCCTTCTCTCCCCCCTCCCCACCCCCACTATCATGACCTCAGTTCCACCTTCCATTCTAGACTAGATGGAAGCATGTATATAGGTATAGGCAAGAGATAAAACTCACAACACAGGGAACCCAGGAACAGGAATGAGAATAGAGATACTAAAAGGGTAGGGTGAAGCGGGGGAGATAAAGGGAGGGAGGGGTTCACCAATCGCAATGAATGGCACAAAGCCACACGCCCCCATCCAGGGGGAAGAACAACAGAAACCAGAGGGGAAGGGAGATGTCAGTTAGTAAAAGATTTGAAAATAATTAACAATCTACAATCTATCAGTGGCCACGGGGGTTGGTGCGTGGAGGAGGGAGGGAAAAAAAGAGGAGTTTATGCCAAGGGCTCAGTGGAAAGTAATTGTCTAGAAAAGAATGATGGAATATATGCATGATTATGTCAGATATCATTGATGTATGGTTTGTAACAAGAGTTATAAATCCCCCAATAAAATGATTTTTTAACTTATAATGGAACAGATCAAATGGGAAATAGTTTGACAGTTATGACTTTAAAAATGTTAACATTGCTAAGCAGATATGAAAATAAATTTTTAAAAAACAAAATAAAATTACTGCGTGGCATGTACGTGGGCTGTTTCTCAGATTCTTTCTAGATGAGTAAGACAGGGAAGAATAAGGGCTATCATTTACAAATATACTTTTGGTTGATGACCTATGTTTTTGTAAACATTTTTGTATGCAATCATCTATATTTTTTAAATCATTAACTGCAATATATTCTGTCCTGAGTCTGACTCTATTTAATTACACTTTGAAATGAAAATGGTCCGTTATAAGAGATCCAAATCATTTGTTGTCAACCCATTGTGATTACATGTGCTTCAGAGTAGAGTTTTCAATAATTGTAATATTTCAGAGCTGAACTACCAGGTCTTTTTGCCCAGGTGTGTTTGGGTAGATTTCAATTACCAGCAATTTTCAGAACTCAAGACCTGTGTTACAAGAGGTAGAAGAGTCAAAGTTGACTTTGTGTATCCAATGATCCCAACAGTGAGTGGACCAAACTGCAGAATTCTTATAAAAACATACTTATACATTTAACCATTTGATTGTGTTTAGTTGAGAATCAACTGTGTTATAATTTATGCTATATTATTAGCCAACTCTAGAGTCATGTTCAACTCTGTCGGTTTCTCTCTTTTCTTTACATAACTCACCTTGAATAAGACATAAATAGTCAAATTCTGCAACAACCCCTTTAGCTGCTAACAAGTCCTTATCAGTCCCATTTGTGGTTTCCTTCAACAGCCTTGGTCCTCGATCAATTGTCATAAATTATTATTTTCCTCTCTTCTGCTTTATCAGTCATGTTTTAAGTAAGAGTTAGCACGTATTTCCTGCATTTGCCAAACACTCCTCTAACCACCTTACATAATTTTAATCACTGGATCTTTAAAAAATGAAGCAGTCACTCTCATCATCAATATTTTCCCCATGGGAACTGAGTGTACATAATTCACCATTGGTCAGATTGACACACAAATAATATTGATTGAAGAAAAAAAATTAAATCTATGGAATCCACTTAAGTATTTAGCCTATATTTTATTTACTGTTCTTTTCAAGAGCAAGATGTATAAACACTCCAAAATTTTTTAAATGATATGCATTTTTTTGATATTCCAATTTAATTACAATCTTTCTGAAATTGAGATTTCAGTATGTTTGGTCTAAGGAAGAATTTAAGAAATAACACTTTCATAAAATGCACAGTTGATACAAAATCATTTATTGGTAAGTCAAATTTCCTCTTTGTGATAGTATAATATTTATCCCAATCTGGGATCACTTATAAGCAAGTATATTTCTATACTGTCTATCTTGTTTTATTTGAAGTTTTCTAAAACTGCAATATTAATATGTTGTGATATTGGATAGTGATTTCTGAGAATAAAAGTCCTCTATATTTGTTAATTCAAGAATGTTCCTATATTTTTGACAAATTGAATTTTTATAACACCATTGCAATATTAATTCTTTCAACAAATAATACATCCCTTCATTGATATAGATATTTCTTAATTTATCAAATAATATTTTGCAAAAGACTTTTGTTAAAATATTATTTATTTATTTTATTTCACCTGATTATTAGATTTACTTAAATTATAAAATATTACATTTTAATTTTCAATGTTCATAATTGATTATCATGTTATGTATTCACAAAAATATGTACTAACATACTTTTCACAATTTCTAATTTGATGCATATCCTTTTCTTGTCCATATTTTAATAGTATTATTGAAATATATTGCAATTATCATACAATTTAAGTTTTTAATTGTATTAAGAAAATTGTGCAATCATTGCCACAATCAAATTCAGAACATTTCCTTCTCATATTCATTGTTGTTCACTCCCATTGTCCCCAACCTCTCCTGCTATACACCCAGGTAATGAATCCTCTTACTGTCTCTATAGTCTTATATCTCCTGGACTTCATATACAGAAAACTATAGAAAACACAAAAACACAACAGCATGACAAAACAAAAAAAGGAAGAAAACAAAAAATTGGAAAGAAATTAAAAATATATTAAAACTAAAACAACTTTAAAATGGGTCAAAAGGCAAATCAAATTTTAAAGTGTTACATTTTAACCTTTCTGCATGGGCCGTAATCAATTTTAGAATGCTCTCTCTCTGATAGTAAAGCTATCACATCCCCAGTTTATGGGCAGAGGGAATTCACCAGAGGTGTAATTCATGTATCAAGGTATGAAAAGCCAGCGTATACATTTTTAACTTCTTTTCTCAACAGTGTTATTATTTCTATACTAAGGGCTAAATTAATGACACTATCAATAGAATGATCTTATGCTATAAGCGGATGATTTATAGTGTTCTCCATCATAAAATGAAACTGATGTCTGTTAAGTGAATCAGAGATATCTATAAAATATAGATATTTGAATGGATTTTGAACCTGAGTTTAGAAAATAAAATACTTCTTGTTATGTGGCCATACTTGATACTCACCCTCATGAACAAATCACTGAAGATATAGAGGCTATTAAAAAGTGTAGGGAAGAAAGCAGTGATTCTTGATTACCAGAGAGAATAGTGTCTTGGGTCTTAAAGGCTTATCTTCAAATAAGCAGAAATCTAAGTGAGATGTCAACTAAGTCCACATGGAATAAGCATACCAGCCTGTGTGATCCAAAAATTGTAAACAATAAAATCTAAATCCCAAAGAGGGAATGCTATCAAAACAAATTCTGAACACCAAGTTTGAAGAAGGCTAAGGATGACGTTGTTGTTGTTGGCTGCCATCTAGTTGACCCATAGTGACTATATGCAATATATGCACAGCAGGTCAAACATTGCCTTGTCCTGCACCATTCAGCCTATTATTGCAACCACTGTGTCAATACATCTCCTTGAGGGCCTCCCTCTTTTTTTGATACCCCAAAATTTTACCAAGCCTGATGTCTTTGTCCAGGGACTAGTTTATCTTGCCAATATCCCCAAAGTATATAAAATTAAGCCACGCCTTCTTTGCCTACAAGGAACACGCTAGCTAAGTTTTCTTCCAAGACACATTTGTTTGTCCTTTTAGCAGTCCATGATATTTTATTCTTCTTCTCCAGCACCACAATTCAAATGCATCTATTATTCTTTGGTCTTCTTTATTCAATGTCCAAATTTCACATGCATTCCAGCAGTGGAAAATACCATGGGATGGGCTAGACACACCTTAGTCCTCAAAGTAACATCCTTGCTTTTCAATACTCTAAAGAAGTCTTGTACAGAAGATTTACCAAATTCAATACATATTTTGATCCCTTGACTGCTGCTTCCGTGAGCATTGATAATGGATCTAAGAAAGACAAAACCCTTCACAACTTCAACCTTGTCTCTTTTTGTCTTGGTGTTACCTATTGGTCCCAATTGTTTTGATTTTTATTTTCTTTACAGTGATCCAACTATACTGAAGGCTGTGATCTTTGATCTTCGTTAGCAAGTGCATGAAGTCCTCCTCACTTTCAGCATTCAAGGTTGTGTCATCTGCATATTGCAGTTTGTTAATGAGCCTTCCTCAAATTATAATGTGCCATTTTTATTCGAATAATTCAGCTTCTCTGATAATTTGCTCAGCATACAGATTTAGCAAATATGGAGAGAGAATACATCTCTGGTGCACAGGTTTCCTGATTTTTAAACTATGCAATTTAAAACTATTCACATGACTGCCTCATGTACAAATTCTTCATGAGCACAATTACATGTTCTGGAATTTCATTTTTTCTAAAGGATATCCAATGTTTATTGTGGTCCTTAGAAAGAATGTCCTTGTATAGTCAATAATGCAAGTTAACATATTTTTAGTATTCTCTGCTTTCAACCAACATCCATCTGACATCATCAATGATATCCTTTGATTTACCTCCTCTTCTGAATCAGTCTTGAACCTCTGGCAATGTTCTAATACAACCATTGTTGAATGAACTTTAGCAAAATTTTACATGCATGTGGTATCAATAATATTGTTCTAAAGTTTTTAGCATTCTGGATATATATATATCAGTCATTGGCCAAATAGTCATCCTCCAAATTTCTTGGCATAGATAAATGAGTGTGCCCAGTGCTTCATCAGCTAGTTGAAATGTTTCTTTTGATATTCCATCAGTATCTGGAGTCTTGTTTGTGGCTAATGCCTTCAATCCAGCTTGAACGTCTTCATTTAGCACCATTAGTTCTTGCTCAGATGCTACCTCCTGAAATGGTATAATATCAAATAGTTCTTTTTGGTCTGGTGACTCTGTGTATTCTTTCCACATTCTCTTGATGCTTCCTGAATCATTCAATACCGTTGTCTTGTTATTATTTTTGTTGCTCTCATTCTTATTATTTTAATCTTTCTTTTACTTCCAGTCCTCGATAAGATTAATTGACAATATGAGTTGAAACAGTGGCTACCACAATGAGGTCAAACGCAAGAACAATTATAAGGGTGGTACAGGACTGGGGTATGTTTCCTTCTATTTTACACATGAGTCAGAACTGACTCTGATTACTATGATTTCTTGTCTTTAATCCTCAACAGAAACTCTCAGAAACTGACCTCTAGTTAACAGTTAGTCCATAGGAAAGCAATACCCACAATATATATTTTACATGAAATTGGCTAAACACACAAACCCCACGATATTTCTTTATTTACATGTTGTTGTTCATACCATCTAGGCTCATTTTTCCTTGAAGAGGATAAAAACACCCAAGTGCTAATTCCCAAAAAAAGAACCAATCTCAGCAGTCAGATTCATCAAGCTACACCAGAATGATGGTTTAGAGACTTGCTGAAAGTTATTCAGGAGAAAGATAACCTATCAGAAAGCAGAGACTAGAAGCTTTCAAAACACTGAGCTAGCCTGCTACAAAGTTTCATAATTGACAACATTGTTCTTTTTGCTGTGTTATTATTAGGATTTTCACAAAATAATTATTTCTCTGTACATTTGTGAAGTTCCAGGTCATAATTTTTACAGGGACTTTAATTAAACTAATAAATTATGAGACATAAAGATTGAAAGATATCAACTACTCCCTTCCCTGATAAGCTAATAATCTGTTTAACCATTTGCCTCTTCTAGACATATCATATAATAGAACAATGTTTTGTTTGTTTCTTTGTTTGTGTATGTATCTGAATTATTTCACTCAGCATGCATCAAGATTTAAGTCTACTTATTTTTGTGGCTAAATGGCATTGCACTATATGTACTTACTATATTTTGCCATCCTTTTACTTTATTTTTATGCATATGTACATATATCTTTTTATGACTTTAATTTTTAACTTTTATTTTGTTATTGTTATTGTGTACAGTGAAGCACATTTATTTTAACAGCTTCTAAAGTACAATTCCCTGACAATAATTGCATTCTTTAAATTGCACAATGATCATGCCCATCCTCATAATCTGATTTGTTCTTCCCCCATAAACATAAATTATTGTCCCCTAATTATCCTACCTAATCTGTTCAGTTGCTCTTGTTAATTTAATCCCATATCTTGACAAGGCACAATTCTCAAGACAGATAATCTTGACTGGTTAAGCTATTCTATTGTTTGGTTTTGAGAAAGGTTAGAGGATATCTTTTATTTTCAGTTGTCTTGGGGCAATAGATTGGAGAATTCACCCAGAGACTTTAGACACAAAGTAATGAATAGGTTAAATATCACATGATGTAAAAAATATATCAAGCAAATAGTAACTCCAAGAGAGCTGGAATCACAATAATAATCTCTGATAAAATGTATCTTAACTCAAAACCATTATAACAAAGGAAAACATTATATAATTATTAAGTGTCAATCAACTGTATGAGCATAACAATAGTAAATATTTAAGCATCCAAAGACAAAACTTTTAAATACATAAAACTAATTATAATGAAATTTAAAAGAAAGACAGAAAGTTCCACAGGAGTAACAGGACATGTTAACACACCACTCTTGAACAAACAAAGTAGAACTAAACTCAGGAAGGTTACAAATGATCTCAATAACACAATTACCAACTTGACTTCAGGGACATTGATAGGAAACCACAGTCAACAGCACTACATGTATATCTATTTTACAGTGATATGGACCGCTCTACAAAGCAATCTCCAATAAACTCAAAATTATTGAAATAATTTAAAACATTTTCTCTCATCCTAATACTGTAAAAGTAGAAATGAATAACAGAAGGAACAAAAAATTAAAACAATGGAAACTGAATAAGACCTTACTTCAGAACTATGTAGTAATGAAAGAAAATAAAAATGAAATGTAAAACCCATTATAATAAAATGAGAATGAAAATATAACACATCAGGATATGTGGCAGCCAGCATATACTGCCATTCCATTCAGAGGTATAGTATAGCAATCAACACATATCAAAAGAGGGAAGAAGCAAAATCAATAGGTAAACTCTACAGTTTGAAGACATCGAAAAGAAGCTAGAAAAGAAATCTGTAAGCACCACAGAAAAAGAAAGAAAGAAATAGAAAAAAATAGAAAGTACCACCAAGACTAGAATCTGGTTTCTGGAGAGAACCATCAGAGTTAACCACAAACCAAAGTAACGAGCACAATAAACAAAATTTGAAAATAACCAATGTCTGAAATGCCATTTGGGCTATTTGTATACAGTCAAGGAGATTAAAAGGTTCATAAATTGTTATGAAAAATTGTACTCTAACAAATTAAAAAGTCTAAAAGGAATGAGAACATTCCTAGAACTACACTACCTACTTGACCTAACAATGACAAAAATGGGAATAGGCCCATAACATAAGAAGAAATTAAAGAGATCATAAATATAACTTCCAACCATAAAAATGTTCTAACCCAGATGGCTTCCCAGAAAGTCTGCCACACCTTCAGAAAAAAAAAGTTGACATCAATTCAACTCTAATTATTCTATAACACAGAGAAGAAAGAAATATCCCCCATTCATACTATGAAGCATGTAAATGCAAAAGAAAACAAATCTAGAGAAAGAAATCACAGATCAGTACCCATCATGAATTTAGGTGCAACTATTTGATTCATTCCAGCACACAGTAACTCTGGTGAAGGACATGGCAAGTCACTATGAGGTGGGAAATCTGTAAAATGTAAACAAGGTAAATGCAGACAATGAGAGGGTAGCTAGACTAAATCGCACCTACCATAAATACTGTAATATATACAAGTTGCAGCAACAGTAATAACAATAAAATCTTATAAATTACATATGGATACATAAGTAGATATGTAGGCTATATATTTGTGGGAGAATATACTAGGAGTAAACGCACATTCTTAGACAAACAGAAAATCTTGTGAATGTAAGATACTGGGGTTAGAGCCTAAGAGCCATAAGCTAGCGGACATCAATATCAATTGTCATGGCATAGCTCATAAAGAAAATGCTCTGAAATATAACCACCAGTCTCTTCCTGTCTACAGCACAGAAGAGTCCAGAAAAACAGAGAATCAGGGAAGTAATTAGTCCCCGTCCGCTTGAACCACATGCTTCTTCCCATGAGATCCGAAGACAAAGATGGTTCGCAATGACTCCCAAGAACCGCTCTGAGCAGGAAAACAACCGAAGGTCCCAGAAAGATGGGAGAATAATACAGAAAAAAAAGCTAAAATCATAAATAAAAAGACTAGACTTACTGGACTGATAGAGATTAGAATAAACTGTGAAACTATCTCCTTTTTAAGCTGGAGTTCACCTTTGAGCAATAAACTAGACTGACCTACCTGTAAAATAAACAGTAGCACGCATGAGGAATGTAATCCTTAGAATAATCAAATCTAGGAGACCAAACAACCGATGATTTCCCCAAAGCAGAGAGAGTCGGGAGGGACAGGGAAACTACAAAGGTGAAAAAGAAGGCACAAGGGAAATAGAGAAAGTGCTGAAAGGTTATGACATCACACAATTGTCATACAACATATTTACATATGAATTAATCTGCTGTCAAAACTTTTACCCAAAGCACATTTTCAAGGAAAAATCTATATGTTTTAACAGTTAATAAATTCTCCAACCATCAATAAAGATGGAATCCTTTCCTTTCTTTACTGTATTGACAGAACATACAGTAACATGTAAAAGAGTTGTATTCAAGAGTATAAATTCGTATTTTTCCCTCCCCTACAATCCGCAATTTGGTAATAACGCTGATCAGTCAAGTTTGTGAATTTAAATATTCTTACAGTGTATTCCTGATCACAAATAAAGTGATTTCATTGGGTTTTGTTCTAGAATCATTTAGAAGACTAGTTTAGGTAACTTTTTACCCTGTAATGAATGTCAGATATAGGGTAAGTTCATGTAAAGCCTGTAAAATTAGAACTATTAATGATAGCTGTAAAATTGATATGATTATACTGATTCATTAAGTTACTTAAAGTAGTTTATGAATTTATACGATCATTTTGTGGATATTCTGTTATATTTCATTAATGTATTTACATAGATGAACAAAGCTCCATTAA
>NW_022103908.1:29781930-29783164 GCF_000313985.2 Echinops telfairi | reverse complement strand
GGGACGTGACCCACCGAGGGGAGGGGCCTCTGAGACTGAAAGGTCGCTGGTGGTTACACTCCATCCATAAGACGACTGATTCCAGTGGCACCCGACCCAGGAAGCGATACTCAGGCTGAGCAGTAGTCACCCCAGGCACAGAGGACCAGCAAACTCATCTGGGAACATAGAGTCTGAGAAATCAGCTCCGCTGGCGGGGTTTATTCGCCAACTCTAGTACTAAGAGGAGCTGGAAATAACTGCCTCTCCCCGAAAGGGGTGCGACGATGAGAGCAGTTTCTCGTGCTTGTGTGTGTAGACCCGGTCAATGAGGTATAAAATAGAAGCAAAACTTCATTACTACCAGCAGATGATCAGGCTAACGCCACCAAACAATCTAATAATAATACATTACTTTGTGAGGAAATTACTGAAGTGGTTGTGGATCCAGGATCTATATAACCATGTTTTCTATGTTTAAAAAAGATAAACCTCAGGATTTGCCTCTAGGCAGCCCATGGGGTGAAGTGAAACAAGCTCTTAAAGATAAGAAAGCTTACAAACCCAGATCTTTGGAAATATATTTAAGAAACGCTAGAAATGTCAAAGCAGTAATAGAGAGAGCTGAACTTAAGGAAGTGCCATCTATCTTACTGCAGGCATGCGACCAATTACACAATGACTTACAAAAAGGAAAGAGCCTAGTCACCCAGCATTTGCAAAGCTGAGCCTTAGTGATAACAACCCATTTAAAGACTCAACCATGGTAGAGACTAAAGAATGTAACCCAAGCACTGTCACAAAAGTGAAAAAGAACCTAGACCGTGGGGGAAATCCCACAAAACAGGAAGAAAGATTCACAGAAGTGTCAGAATATACCAGACAAGATTGTGTCAACATGAGACAGGACTTAGCCCAGAAAGGAAAAACAGACATTGACTGGCTAGTTACTCTTTGGGACAAGGGAGCTAGCACAATACAACTTGCTGGGAGAGAGTTATTGAATATTATTTCCATTCGTGAGAATCATGAGGTACAAGACACTTTGAGGAGTTATTGTGAAAGTAACCTACAGGAAGTAGGTTCCCTATGGTCCTGGCTGAGCCTGGCCTACCGCACAGTAGAGCCATACATAGATGTGTCACGGTATACGGAGAAATTAAGGTGGCATACACCCAAAGAAGGGACACAGGTATTAAGGAAATTAGCCCTGCTTAAAATGATGTATGATGACACTATACAAACTCCCACAGCG
>NW_022103908.1:29779083-29780033 GCF_000313985.2 Echinops telfairi | reverse complement strand
ACCTGGAGATTTAAGTTATAAACCTTGTGGATTCTATACTCAGAAATTCCCATATTCTAGAACAAGATATAATTTAATAGAACAAAGCATATGGGCTGCATATACGGCCACCCACCAGGCTGAACCCTGGATCAAAAATCGGGAATGTGTGCTTAGAACACACATATCAATTACAAAAACAGTTAGCTTTACCCCTGATCAAATGAAAGGAGTGTGTCTAGATCCCAAACAGATTGCTTGGAGATGGTATCTCCAACAGCTCACTATGAAGAATGTAGGAGCCCCGAGTATGATCCTTGAAACCTTGTCAGAGTTCGAAGTAGAGCCCCCTATAACAGACATAGGAGAATCAGAACATCCCGGTCCAAACATTGGGCAATGGGGTCCTGAGTTTGCTCCCGAACTCACGAATGCTTGGTTCACGGATGGATCCTCCATTGTGCGGAGTCACGAGACACTATGGAGAGCAGCAGCAATCAGGGTGAAGGACAACAAACTCCTAACCAAAGAGGGTAAGACTAAATCAGCACAACATGCTGAACTAATAGCAGTGCAATTGGCAATAACACAAAGCATAAAAGAAAACCAGGGTGTAATCCATTTGTTTTCAGACTCTTGGGTGGTCGCTAATGGCATTGCCCTTTGGTCAGGAAAATGGGCCAGTAGAGATTTTAAAATCAATGGCCAAGAAATTTGGAGTTTCTTGTGCTTGTTTATTTGATGTGGCTCCACGTTTTGCAAAGTAGTTCAATGTCTTGTAAAGAAGTTTTGTGGTGCTCTCATCACTCCACCCCACTACCATGATCCCAATTCTACCTTACATATCCGGCTGGACTGGAGGAGGTGCACTGGCACAGATGAAGCCCCGAGGACCAGTGTAGAGAGTGGTGATGGCGGGAGGGTGGAGGGAAGGAGAGGGAGAAAGGGGGAACAGAGGACAAGGTCTACAT
>NW_022103908.1:29777715-29778936 GCF_000313985.2 Echinops telfairi | reverse complement strand
GTAAGAATGATGAAGTCAACATATGTACTAAAGTGCTGGACACAGATGACGTATGTACAGATTGTGATGAGTTGTATGAGCCCCTAATAAAATGATTATTAAAAAAAAACCACATTTTTTATCAATAAGCTCCAAGTCATAGATAATAAGATTATACCCATTCACAACCATTTATTTGCTATCCACTCACCAAACAAACTCGCTGTCATTGAGGTGATTGTTATTCATGCTGCTCCTATTGATTTCCAAGACTGACTCTTCACAGGAATGGTAAGCCTCAGCGTGGCTGGTGGTTTTCAGTGGCTAACTACCCATAACCTTCAAGCCACCCTATATGTAGGATTTCTGAGACTGTAAATCTTAAAAAAAAGGATCTCCGCATCTTTCTCCACAGGTTCAGCTATGGGTTTGAACCCGGGATCTGTCAGCAGCCCAGGGCTGAACTGTCACTGCCATCAGTGATCAAGGTAGTAAGTCATTTGCGAGCTGAGTCTGGGGTCAAAAGCAATAGAGTAGGCATTGAAATAGTTGGACTGGAAGAATTTTCAGGCATATTTTTCATAGATAAAATACCATAATGGTTGACCTTAAAAAACAAATTTAAGATCTACACTTAAATAAACATCTTTAGCACCTCCACAATGGTAAGCCCCTGTGGTGGGCTGTAGTCCATGTGGTCCGCAGTTAGTCCTGTGAGCTCAGAAACCCAGACGCCACTGTGAGTTAGCACTGACTCTAGGTGGTTAATTTGGTTTTGACACAATTATTCACTGTGTAGTTGCATCATGCTATAAATACAAACACATGTTTTTAAATATTTAAGTAATTATATTGACATGACGCTCAAGACCTGATCAAAAGTTCTGAGTAGTTTGTAGATAAAGTCCGTAAAAGTGGAACTATGCTGTATCAAACTTCAAAATTGTGCAGTCACATCAGGGTATTAAATCCAATTGATATAAATTTATCAGCCATACTGATAAATCCCATATTCAAAACTCATTATTTCTGCGTGCTGTACTCAGGACAGTATTCTATTTCGGTTTGCACACGCATCGTCTGCTATATTGAAGATAGAGAGGGGGATAAATGTTTTGTTTTGTTTCTCCAAATGCAGATCACAAGTTAAAATGTTTAAAGATAGTGCGCAATATTTCAAAGTAAATGAAAAAAATGGAATATTTTATTTCAATTACTTCTACATCACTAATTTTTAATCCA
>NW_022103908.1:29774653-29776707 GCF_000313985.2 Echinops telfairi | reverse complement strand
TTTTGCCCATGTGTGCATTTTAGATCAATCAATATTATCAGTTTTGAGGAGTGTAGACTTCTATATTGAAATAATAAGTACATTTTCAAGGTCTTGTTCATGGATACAATTTATAGAGCTTGTATTACATTTTGAAATACTGTATATATACATTATGTTTTCAATTTTTAAAATTGATCTCATAGGCTAAAAGTCTCTTTGTCATGGGCATTTTGTTATCATAGGGTGAGTTCCATATAGCGTGGCAAATTAAAAATTTGGAAATATGTCCATGTTTTCTACTTACTTCTTGCTCCTGATTGACAAGCTAAAGACTGTAAATAAGGAATGAAACTTTGGACTTATTGAAAGAATAAACCATTACTATTAGTGTTAAAAACAACATGGATCTTTTAATATTATGAGCAATTTATAAGAAAATTAACCATAGAAAATGTCAAATAAGTTTAAAATGCAAGGGCAAGTGTAAGATTATAGTTTACTTCCCCCTTAAAGGTGACATTATTATAACTCATACAGAAGTGAGACATTTATTTATATTTTTCTGAAATCACAAGCACAAAAATGCAAAATGAACGTTTAAAATGTTGAAATATTCTTGAAAAAATTATTATAAATAATAATGCAGATTTGGGGGCAATTCTACTCTGTCCCAAAACATAGCTACAACTCACCATTGCCTAAATGGCTGTGAGTCTGGTTTTGGATGCAGATTACAGAGAGAGAAAATGGTAAATATTTCTACCCCTATACAGAGCAGTTAAATCCACCGTCAGCTGGTTGATAGCTACTCAGAGTGATCTTCTAGGACAGAGCAACACTGCTCTATAGGGTTTTCAAAACTGTTAATCTTTGAAAAAGGCATTTCACCACATCTTTCTACAATGAATTGACTGTTAGGAAGAGCAGGTTAAACAGTGCAAAATCAATTTTGAACTAATTATAATCTTCTGTCTATGACACGTGAACATTTCAGTTATACATTTGTAACTATTTATATTAATATTTGTAAACATGCACACATACGAGTGGGTACCCTCCAAAAAACAGAAAAAACGCTCTGCAGAGTGAAGCTTTTGTACTGAGGATGTTGCTAGCTAGGCGAGCATCAATCAACATGCTTTGGCAATTAAGTAATGTAATTTCATAGCCATGTGATAATACAATCATTCTCTATTTTTACATAATGCTGATATTTTTATAATAACCTGATACTTTGAGCCTAACTATGTGGATAAGTTCATAGTACGTGTATATGTTTATATAATATGTTATTTATGGCTTCCAATCTTTATTTCTAAAAAAAAATAGTATTTATATTAAAGGAAAATATATTTATCTCATTATACGTATCATTTATAGAAGAAGTTAAATGCAATTTGTAATAACCAGTAATGTTTACTCCATTTTTCTATTATTGAATGTCTTTATACATTTTCACTCAAACTAAGATTGCTCAGTCATTAATTTAATCATTGATATCTAGAAACGTTTATTGTTTGCATTTTGTTGTTATCAGGTGTTGTCGAGTCTGCTTTGACCTTTGGTAACTAGTGATCTGTAGTATGCAGTTACTTACTGGCTCCCTATGGCAAACTAAATATACATGGGAAGTATATTGCTTTAAAATCCTGAGTTCATATCCTAGATTAACACAATTAGTATGTATATTAATAGCTTGCCATATGGATGACTATAAACATATTATACAGATAGTTCACAAAGTAAATGAATTCACAAGAAATAATAAGTTTGACATAGACATCTGTTTGATAAGCCAGTTTAATTGAGTACATATGTTTATAATCTCATAACTTTAATTATTGTGTGGAAATAATGAAAACATCCCTAACCAACAAAGCCAATGTAGAGAAACTTTGGACTTTCAAAATAATTAGGCTTGTCCTTAGGAAACAATTTCTATAAAATTAAATTTACTTGTGCACTATATTTTATATTGATATAAAGCCAAGCCAAACACACAGCCATTAAAT
This sequence comes from Echinops telfairi, assembly GCF_000313985.2. Lineage (NCBI taxonomy): Eukaryota > Metazoa > Chordata > Mammalia > Afrosoricida > Tenrecidae > Echinops > Echinops telfairi. The sequence continues at coordinate 29,774,713 of NW_022103908.1, read as the reverse complement.
TGATTCAAACTCATTGAAATTATATTTGTGTTTCTAAATCAATAAATCTTGATGTGAAAA
>NW_022103908.1:29769327-29774038 GCF_000313985.2 Echinops telfairi | reverse complement strand
TAGAAAGCCTCATAATTCTCTAGTGAAAGGCTGTTGGTTTTGATATTCTGACCTTGTAGTTAGCAGCCCAACACATAACCCACTGGGACACCAGGACTAACTGCATGTCTGTACGTGGTTACCAGTAAATATGTTACAATTATAAACATGCTTATATTGATACTTACTCTCATTCTAAGAAAGGTGCAAAATCCTTTCTTGCTTATACACAACAGGTAGAAATTCCAGTCAACACAAAGATAATTGTGTGCAATTCCTGTAAATTTGAAGAGCCCTGGGAATGCATAATTGTTCAATTATCCACAAATTGTCCATAAATGAATTTGGACCATCTTCAACATTCTTCAAAAATAAATCACCATTATGAATTGGACTACTATGTTTGTAATGCTTCTCAACCAGTTTTTTTAAGTAAATTAACAATAAACTTGGTCATAATTTGTAATCCGATTACTTAAGGTGTTTCAGTGGCTCTTAATCAAATGTGGTTTTGCTTTTTACTCTTCTCATCAAGGAGATATTTTCCAATGTCTGAAGTCATTTTGGCTGTCACAATTAGAAGGGAAGGGTGTATTAAAGGTGTCTAGTGGATAGGATATGAGCCAGTGATGTTGCTAAGTAGTCTATGATCTTTAAGACAGCCCCCCACAGCAACAATAAAAATCCAGCAAATTTATCAATAGCACAAAGTTAAAAAATCCTCTACTTTACCATTTCAAAGCACTCACAGATCTTCTGACATAAGTCATCAATACAGCCAGGGGCCCTATACTCAGACTATTATTTCTTAATTGGAAAACTGATGATCACTTCTCAGATTATCACTCTTAAAGACAGTATCCAGATCCTGCCAGTTTCAAAGTAACATACAGGTAGGAGACAGGTTTCTCACGTCTTATTGTTTTAAGACAAAGAGAGGCATCAAAGAGAATGATGTTCATCAGAGTTTGATAAAAGAGATTTTGCACATGAATCCCTTTTTCCGAGTCCTTGCCCTAGGTAAGAACGGTCAGAATAACACGATAGGAGCACTAGACTTGGAAGCTTTATTGCTTCGGTGAGTTCCAGTGAAGCGAACCATCTAGAATATTACAACTTGTTAGCCAAACAATTTATTGCCATTTGACTTCTCCAAAAAATACAACACTTAAGAATGTCAAAAGATTAAATGATCCCTACCATTACTTCGGTTAACTGCATTAATTATTGTATGCTGTGATGATACAACAAAAATAAAAATGAATCAAGGAAAAGAAAACACAAAAATAGCAGCCATTATTATAAAGGTGATAGAGCAATAGGAACTGTGAAAGTGGATAAGATAATTATATGGATCACAACAAAATGCATTACAGGTTGAAGTGGGAAATTTAATGACAAATGATACTAATGTATTACTTTCAAAGTAATCTGATATAGATGTTAATATTTTCTATTTTTTTCAAGCCCAATATTTTTTATTCTAGTAAAGTGGGACCTTTCTCCTTAGAAACATTTGTCAGTGCTTAAATTATCAATGTAGTCAAGTACATAAGGGTTATCATTGACCTTGTCATCTAATTATTTATGAAATATCAGAATAAGATATAATTGATGAAAATGTTATTACTAGAAAGAATCATTTTTAATCTCTTTAAAAGTTTAAAAATCAGTATATTTACATCATTACATCATTAAAAGAAAATAATTTAAAGATTTTATATATATACATATACATTCCGTCTTTGAGATAACAGACAGCGAACTATACAAACAGCTTTTAACTGTGTTTTTGATATTTGTAACATAAATGAAAAATAATCCCATAAAAACTACTGAGAATACTGCTATTCTTCTGCACATATTTAAAGTCAACTTCTTATTGTATTTAAGTATTAGTCCCTGATATACTAGAGTACTCATAAAGTATGGAGATTTTTGTTAATGGCAGCTCAAAATTAGACAAAATAGCCCAGTCTGATGACATTAGCCATCCTTCATATTTGCCCCTTCTAAAAGCAGGTATGATGAATGAATGGACTGTCCAGAGTAAAAGAAACAGAAACTATTAGTAGGTGGACACATAGACTCCCACTTTCCAAAGTACATGATTTATCAACTTCCACCACCACAAAATAACTTGTTTGTTGGTGTTGTAGGTGCTGTTGAGTCAATTCTAATTCATGCTAACTGTACGCACAAGAGAATACAATAACACCTGGTCTGGACCTATTCTCACAATAATTTGTTATGTTCTAGCTCACCATTACAGCCACTTCTTAGCAATTGGATAAAGCATGCCCATTGCAACATAGGATTATCTATTGTCACTTTTCATAGGAGTAGACACTTAAGACAGGTATGAGTTGACTCTTCCAACCCTCATTATTTGTGAATTATAGAATTAACCAACATTATTTGTGAATTATGGAATTCCTAACCAACGTCAATACATTCCATTTAATGTATCACCTGACCAGTGACCCCACTTCATAGTGAGGGCATTGAGAAGATGGGTGTATGACCATGCATCCAACTGACCACGTCAAGTATATACACGTCCAGAAGATTCCAGGAGTACAAACGCAGGGATAAGTTTTTAATCCACCATCTTCCATTTTCTTGGCTGCTGGAATTTATGCTCCCAGCATTTCAAACACCAACAAGACAGACAGGTGTCAACAGAGCAGCTGACTGAGACAAAAAGGATAAGCTACTTCAAAAAAATGGCCAGAGAATAACCTTACAATTAGCAGAGAAAAGCTGGCTGACATAGTGTGAGATGAGTTAGATTTTAAGAGGCCCAAAATAAGGCTAGAGAGGAACACCTCCCTCAAAATAGACTCTAACTTAATGATAGGGATGATATAAAGGTTTTGGTACCTTTATCTGCTGATGTAGCACTACTCAAACTTAGAAGAAATAACTTCAAACACTCAGTAGTATTTGGGGAATATGGCATGTAAGAAATAGGAAACTAGGAGAATTGTAAGCTTTATCTTTAAATAGAATATTTAAAGATAAATATGTTAGGGATCAGTATGCTGAAATAGACTTATATGCCCACTTTGAATCAGACAATTATATCGTCTACTATGCTGGTAATCACAGATTGAAGAGGATTGACATTACATTCATCATCATAAGGAACTTTTCAAGATCTATTCACTAGCACAATGCTGTCAATAAGAGGTTATTATCCATATGCCTACAATGAAGATGAGTTAATAGAGCTATTACTCAAAGTTATACACCAACTACTAATGCCAAAGTTGAAAATTCCCAAATTCTGCAGTCTAGCATCTATTAAACACAAAATCAAGATTAATTGAGATGCATTGATAGTGACTGGCAATAGGAATGCACAAATTAAAAAAAAGTAAAAGGATAGGTAGTTGAAAATACGGCTTGATGATAGTAATAATTCCAGAAATTTTATTATAAAATGTTTTAAGTTTAATGTGTTATTGTTCATTGCCAACAAATTTTTAACAAAATAAAATTTGTTTACATGCATTGACAACACCAGATGAAATACACAGATATCAAATCAACTACATCTGTGGGAAGAGAGACAAGAGATGTGCTCTATTCCATATTATTCAGTTAGAACACAATTAGGGGATTACTGCAGAGTAGACCAATAATTATTCATATGCAAGTTCAAGTTGAAGCTGAAGTAAATTAAAACAAGCCCAAGAAGGGCAAAGTGTGAACTTCAGAAGATCTCATCTGAATTTGAGACTATCTTAAGAATATATGCAACTCACTGGACATTAGCCACTGAAACAGGCAAGTTATAGGATAATATCAGGGACATAACATATGAGGAAAGCAAAGTTCAGTAAAAGTCTAGAAAAGATTGCAAAGACCAAAATAGATGTGGGAGTAGACTCTGAATTTTTTCCCTGAACTTTGAAGTGCTAACATCAATGGAATAAATGATAAAGTAAAATACATTTAAAAGGACACATTGAGAAGTCCAAGTATTATGAATAGAAGTACAAGAACTTTGGAGTAATTTTATTAATCCACAAGAGAAGGTCATGTACAGTATTTCCTGAAGTGAATGAATGGAAGAAAAAAAATCAAGCATTTGGTTCAAATATTGAAGGACTCTATGATCAAGATATTTGACCATTTAAAATTATTAAGCATTATTATGACTATCATGCAGGTAAAATATTGATGGAAGAAGCACACCAGCCTATCCCAACATGATCGCTGAAGACAAAGCAGGTGCATAAGCAAATGCGGTGAAAAAAGGTGATGGTGCCCAGCTATCAAAAGATATAGAGTTTGGGGTCCTACAGGCTGGAAAATGAACAAGGGGCCATCTAACTGAGAAATAACAAAGCCCACATGGAATAAGCACACCAGCCTGTGAGATCACAAGGCATCAAAGGGATCTGGGATCAGGCATAAAATATGAAGAACAAAAAATCATAGCATTGGTAATGAGGGGGAGTGTGGACTGAAGACCCAGGGCCCATCTGTGGGAAATTGAACATCCCCTTGCAGAAGGGCCATGGGGAGGAGATGAACCAGTCAAGGTGCAGTGTAGCAATGATGAAAATACAATTTTTCTCTGGTCCTTGAATGCTTCCTCCCCCCTACTATCATAATCCCAATTTTACTTTACAAATCTGCTGGCTGAGGATGTACACTGGTACAGATAAGAACTGGAAATACAAGGAATCCATGACGGCTGACCCCTTCAGGACCAGTGGTG
>NW_022103908.1:29763034-29764445 GCF_000313985.2 Echinops telfairi | reverse complement strand
GGGGAAATTTGTTGTTGATATTGTTAATGATGTTCGTGTGCTTTATCTTCCAGGTTTTGGAAATGTCCAGAAGACATCAGAGTTCAACGTCACACCTTTCCGACACCCACTGAGGCTGACAGCCTTGGCAATATTCTTTGACAGCTTGTCAAGCCCACGGGCAAATGCATGTAGTCTTTTCTCCTGGTAATTAAAAATGAATTATTGTTCATTAATCTTTAATGAATGGTTGTTTGGATAAGTTAGTCTTTAAATAGAAATAAAAATTAATAGTTGCTCTTTCAAAGAGAACTTTTTTACTTCAGGACTTTTATAAGGCAAAATAGTTCTGTGACTAATTATGAAAAACATGAGATAGAAAAGTAAACATAGATAGACACATCTAGTCACCCATGGGTCCTAGAACCTCTATCGCACATGCATTTAAGCTAAATTCCTGATTCCACCTGAGGTCGAAATTTACAAAGCAGAGCTGTCTTCCAAGGTACGTAAAACAAACCACGGCGATACTTTTGTTCCTTAGAATGTGGGGTGTTCTCTTCAGAAGCTGAAAGAAGTGGCTTTCTGGAACAGAGACATGTGGATGCTATTATTTTCACTGTCAGAGATTTTTATTTTTTTTCAGAACAGTATAAGGAGTTTTCGTTTAAAAAAATGAAAGAAGAAAAGGCTGATGGAGGCATTTTAATAATTGTGAATCATTAGATGTTATTTGTATTCAGCTTTGTTCTGATATTCACAGTGTCGCCAGTTGTAATGACAATGTGTTGAGTACTTACTTGATGGGAACAGCTGAAACACCTTTTTCTTTGACATTCATAGAAATGGTGAAAAGAAAGAAAAAACCCTTAAAAATCATTGAAACTAATGTTAGCCCCCAGTGCTGGGAGAGAGACTGCTCATTCTACTTATACAGAAAAATAGTTCACAATTTAGCAGTGCTGAAGCAGAATGACACTCTGAAGCATGACACTCTGCACATAGAGGTAGAGATAACCCATCCCATCAAGCATCTATGAGTATGTTCAGGCCTGTTCATATCTGCTTCATCAACATTATATAGTGTGTAATAGTCATGCAAGATTAAATCTTTAATGGAAGGACCCAATCTTGCAAGCTCTGCCTCATCTGTTCCTGTATTCCTGTATTGCTTGCCAAACACATATTTGTCTATTGTTCTTTTCATTGTCATGTTCACTTCTGCTTTGCTCAGCCTCTTTCCTCTCTTTACCTCTCTGGTTTCCTTTTTCCTTTCTGTGCGTTCCTTCCTTCTTCACTATCTCCCGGGCTCTTCTCCTTGTTTCCCCTACTCTTTCCTTCCTACTTTCCTCCCTCCTCTTTTTCTCTATTTTCTTTTCCTTTCCCCCCCCATATTTCCATCATTCCTTTACTTCTAAATTATGGTGTCAAA
>NW_022103908.1:29760251-29761223 GCF_000313985.2 Echinops telfairi | reverse complement strand
ATTTACATTCTATTGAACTCTTGGTATCAGCTCCTCTTTTTTTCCCTTGCCACCCATCCTCATGACCCCTTGATAAATTACACATTATTATGATTTTCTTTCTTTTTAAAATAATTTTATTGGGGCTCTCACAACTCTTATCACAATCCATCCATACATACATTGTGTCAAGCACGTTTGTGCATATGCTGCCATCTTCATTTTCAAAACATTTTCTTTCTACTTGAGCCCTTAGTATCATCGCCTCTTTTTTTTTCTCTCACGAACCCTTGATCATTTATAATTTTTTTTTAATGTCTTACACTGACAGCTGTCTGTCTTCACCTAATTTTCTGTTGTTCATCTCCTTGGGGAGGCGGGGCAATTATACATCAATAATTATGATCCATTCTCCCTTTCTCCCCCCACCTCCTGGAATCCTACTGGAATCCCTACTCTCATTATTGGTCGTGATGGGTTTCTCTGTCCTGGATTCCGTGTTGTGGGCTCTTATCTGTACCAGTGTACATGCTCTGGTCTAGTTGTATTTTCAAGGTAGAATTGTGGTCATGATAGTTGGGGGAAGGAAGCATTAACGAACTAGAGGAAACGTGTGTTTTGACTGGCTCATCTCTTCCTGTGACCCTTCTGTAAGGGAATGTCCAACTGGCTATACATAGGCTTTGGGTCTCCACTCCACCCTCCCCATCATTGAAACAGATACATTTTTTTTGTTCTGGATCTTTAATGCTTGGTGCCTGATCCCATGGACACTTCATGATCACACAGGCTGGTGTGCTTCTTCCATGTGGGTTTTGTTGCTTCTCAGCAAGATGGCCCCTTGTTCATCTTCAAGACAGCAGATGCTATATCTTTTGATAGTCAGGCACCATCAGCTTTCTTCACCACATTTGCTTATACAACCATTTTGTCTTCAGCAATCTTTCCAAAAGGTGAGCAGAACTAAATGGCGGTTTACTGGAAAAAAGTGTT
>NW_022103908.1:29752487-29758218 GCF_000313985.2 Echinops telfairi | reverse complement strand
AACTGTTGTCCTGACCCTGAGTAGATGATTATCTCTATTAAATAGTGAACAGGCACTGTTATAATTCATAAATCCAATCTCCTTTTCTTTCAGGGATCAATATCACAGGACCCTGGTACCCAACAGCACTTACACGCTTTTGTCCTCAGCATTCATGACCGAGGGGCATACCTTCTACAAGACCCCATGGCTCTTCCAGCAGTGAAGGATGGAGTGTTCTATTGCTTCACTCCCCACCCAGTTACTCTTTCAGACTTTCAGTGTGGCCCCCCAGTAAATGGCTCCAACCAGTTCAGATGAGGTGCCAAGTGCTGTTCCCCTAATCAGAAGTCTACAAATGGACTTCCTCGGGGACTTTGTGGCTTTGCTTCTGTTGCTGGTATGTTGCACCCCCTCTTGGTTTGCCCTCATGTGGGCGGGTGAGACCAGCTTGCACTCAAGGGAAATGTTTCTCCAGTGCTATCTCTTGTAGAGCTGTCATCCAGGGGGAGTGTGTCCTGCCTCTAGCCAGGGCCAGCCCTGCACTCCTCTCTATGAGCAAGCTGCTTAGAGCAAGAACGTTGCCCTTAAGGCTTGGCACACCTGAATGAGGTCTACTCTCATCTTCCCTTTCCTGTGGGGACATAAGAAATACCCTCCCCTTGGGTGGATTAGTGTCCTGTTGCCATTTTTTATCTTCTCCACTGCCCTGTGGCCATAAAGGCTTATGCGGGGAGATGTCTTTCAGCACAGGGGATCGCTGCATGCTTTTATTTAATTTTTTTTTCATTTAGATGACGTATGCATCACTGTGTTTGCCAGAGTTTCTGGTCCTCAGCCCAGAACTGTGCAGATATGTACATTTTCCCTCTGCCCGTTCTGCTGTTGGAACTGACCTCAGTGGACTCATGTTGTACTTGTCCTTTTGTGCTTGGCTAACTTCACTCAGCATAACACCCTACAACTCTTTCCAGGAGATGAGGCGCTTCATCTTTTCATCACTGTTTTTAAGGGATGCACACTACTCAAGTGTGTGTATATAGCAGATGCTTTTAACCCATTCATCTACTGATGCAAACTTAGGCTGTTTCCAATTCTTTGCAGTCATGAACTGCACAACAATGAACATTAGAGTCCAGATGTCTGGTTGTGGCCTGTTTCTTACTTCTTCTGGGTAAATACCCAGTAGTGGAATTTGCTGGGTCATAGGAAATTCAATTTCCACCTGTTCTAGGTATCACCAAATCACATTCCACAATGGCTGTACTTATCTAAAAGACCACCAGCAGTGAGTGAGAGTTCCGATCTCACCACACCCCCTCCAACATATGTTGCTGTTTTTTTTAATTGAGCTATCTTCGCGGGTGTTAGGTGGTATCTCATGCTTGCTTTGATTTGCATTTCCTGGATGGCTAATGATCAGAAACATTTTCTCATATGTTTATTGGCAATTTTGGTTTCCTCCTTTGTGAATCTTCTTTTCAAGTCTTTTGGCCTCCTCTTCAGCGGGCTATTCAGGTTTTTGTGTTTGTTTATTTTGTTTTTGTTTTTTTTTGTAAGTTTGCAGGGTTCTGTAGATTCTAGTAATAAGAACTTTTTTTGATATGTCATTACTAAATATCTTTTCCCAGTCTGTGAGCTCTCTTATTACTCTCTTTAAGTCGTTCAATGCTCACAAGTGTTTTATCTTCAGTATGTACCACATGTCTATTTTATCTTCCTCTGGGTCTCTATCCTTCACGATTACTGATAGATATGTATTCTCTTGCTAAGATTCTTAGCTTTGTCCCATTTTATCATTGATGATCCTGATAGTTTGAGATTTTTACCTTGAGGTCTGTGATCTACCTTGAATTTTTCCTTGTGTATGGGGTGAGCTAAGGGTCTTGCTTCATTCTTCTGTGGGTTGATATCCAGTTTTTCCAAAACCGTTGCCCTTATCAAAGATCAGTTGTCTGTATTCTGCTGTTTTTATTTTTGGATTTTCTGTACTTATCCATTGTTCCAGTACCATGCTGTTTTGACAACTGTGGGTGTATAACATTTTAAACTCAGGTAATACAATCCCACCCACTTTATTCTTTTTCTTGAGAAACTCATTGCCAATTCTGGGCTTCTTCCCTTTCCATAAGAAGTTGATAGTCAGTTTTAGCATTTCTTTGAAAAATGCTGCTGCTGGTTTTTTGGGGATTGCATTGAACATATACAGTGCCTTAGGTAGAATTGACTTCTTTACAATATTCAGTCTACCATTCCATGAGCACTGGATATTGTTCTATTGTGAAGTTCCCTTTTGTTTTCTTATAATAATGTTCAGTTGCTTTCCTCATACAGATATTTTGGGGATTTTTTGTTTTGTTTTGTTAGTTATCTCCCTAGATATTTTGATTGATGCTTGACTATTGTGAAGGGTACTACTTTTTTTATCTCCTTTCTGTAATTCCACCTGTTGTATATAGCAATGCAATTGACTTTTGCTTGTTCATCTTGTATCTTACCACTCAACCACATACCTCTATCACTTCCAGCACTCCTCTTGTGGTGCCTTTGTGGTTCTCAATATGTAAAACCATATCATCGACAATAATGATAATTTCACTTCTTCTTTCCCTAGACATATGCATTTGATATCCTTCCATTGCATTATTTTTTAGCTAGCACCTCCAGGATGATTGTGAAATAAAGTGGGGACAAGGAGTATCCTTGTCTGGTTCCCTAAATTCCAAACCGATATTTTAGGAATTATTTCTTTGATTGCATTATTGAAAAATCATAACATTCATATAAAATACATTATTAAAGATAAAATATAATAATATGATAATTCAATAAATATTTATAGTCTAATATGCTTTTAAAAATAGAGAAAATTATTATACACATTTTCAGAGTTTTGTATCACTATTTACCACTTTGTGAAATAAATCACAACTCCTTCTTTTCAAGTTAAGTGGGAAAATAAAATCTTCAAACAAATACATCAAAATATGTTAAAAATACCAATTTTTTTCAAAATGTTACTTGTTTATGAAATGACTGAACTCTATTATATATTTTTAAATATTTAACTTATTGTGTTGACATTAGATACCCTCTGGTCATTTCCAAATTATTACAATCCTATATAGTGTGTCAAACAAAATTGATCATTAAGCTATCAAGGAACTCAAATAAAATTTAGAAATTTGGCAAATATTCTTATTAGCCTATGTTTTATAGAAAATATTGTCTATATGTTTATTTCAGTTTTCACTATAATTTTATCTTTCAATTGTTTTTCCTTATTTAATTTATTTATTGGGATTTAATAGGTCATACCCTTCATAGTTGAATCACATCAAGTAGAACTGTGCATTTGCTATCACAGTCAGTTTCTGAGCATTGTTTTTCTATGTGCGCTCCTTGGCATTGCCTCCCGACTACCCCATCACCACGACTGTACCTCCTCCTCCTAAACCCAGTATTCCACTTGCTGCCCCAACAGATTCATTAATCGTGGGTTTCATATACTGAAAAATGGGAAAACATGTAACAAAACATCAAGTGAGCAACCTCCAATGACATAACATCTCTGAAGTAAACGCCAAACAAAACATTACATGTAATTAACAACACATTACAAATAAACACCAAACAAAACATTACAAACCCAAACTACCAAAAAATTTGGAAACCAGATCACATCCAGCCTGCATCATAGGGGACCACTGAGAGAGTTTTAATTGTTCAAGTGAGATTTATACCTTTGATCTTCCACACTCACCTCCCCCAAGCACTGTGTTTAGGAGCCGCTTTCCTCTCATCCCTCCATTGTAGAGAGAGGGGGTTCTTTGGAGGCTTCTGTGTTCGTCCAGGTAGACTAGAGAAGCAAATCCATAGGAACTCATATGTGTATAAGAGAGAGTTTTACATAAAGGGTAGTTATACATTAAGAAAACACCCCAGACCACTTCATATCAAGTCCAGAAGTCTAATATTAGCCAATATGTCTGATACCAATCTATAAAATCCTATTCTGACTCACGAAACACATGCAATGATGCCGAATGCAGGATGATCAGACAACAGTAGGTAGGAAGTCTTTGGATCCAGTGGTGTTGTAAGCATCTCAGTGCTGGCAGGGGTCTCACGTGGCTCCTCCAGTTACTAGGGCTGCATCAGAGTAGGTCCACGTGGCTTCTCCTTAGAGAAATCTCGCAGGAAGTAAACAGAGAGAGAAATGTCTCCCACCTCCATGGAGGAAATTCTGGAGTTCCCAGAATTCTCAGGAGTAGGCCATGCCCACACAGAGGCCACCTTGGCTATGACCTGATTGACAGACTAGACCCCACCCCTTTACTCATAATCTCTCAAATTGACAAATGATTATATAACTACCACAGCTTCTTACCAATGTGGGACAAGAAATGAATCTTGGGAACCCACTGTCATCCATAGTCTTCTGCTCACCACATTCTCATCACTTAGACTCTGATACTAATTCCTCCTTTGATTTCATATGCTGTATTACAATCCTATGGTGACTGATGATGATGTGTTCTTTCCTGTGGACTTAGTTGACATCTCACTTAGATGCTCCTTGTTTGAAGACAAGCCTTTAAGACCCCAGACACTATTTTATCTCATAGCCAGACAACATCTAAATTCTTTGCCACAGTTTGCTTTAGCACCTATATCTTCTGTGTTCCCTTTCTGAGGGCAAGTATTGAGAAGGGCTATGATGTAATAATTTATTGTTCTTAAGTTGGAGCTAGGATTTAGTGTGATCCCAAAGCTAATTTCTGGATTGCACATGTTTGTTTTTATTAATTTTTTATTACTTGGGAGTTAACATATATCTCAAATCACTCCATAGTTCAAGCAGAATTGTACGATTGCTTTCATAATCAGTTTCCAGTCCCACCTGGATTCCTTCGTATCATCTCCCTTTTACCTCCCTCCTTCTACTCCCCGAACCCCGGTATCTTTTGTTCTCCATGCTGCCCCTATAGGTTCATCCATGAGTGTTTCCTTTACCAAAAAAGCAAAAAACAACCTCACTTCCAGTAGCACAGTGCCTCTGAGATACATCCTAATATGAACAAGAATAAACACATTAAAACAGAATGTCCATCATAGGTTTACAGACTAATACATACTCTAATACAGCAGCTATGGTGTGAATGTTGTAAGACTTTGTTTGCCTCCCTTCCAAGAGTTTAACACTCTTGGTATAATTCCTCAGATTTCATCATGTATCTTCCAACTTAAGACCACCAGTAAGAAAGACTACCAAAACCAAATAAAACAAAACAAAAAAAACAGTGTTGTTTTTTTTCCCCTCAAAGCTATGTATTTAAAATTTTACAAAACAACCTTAGCACCTTAAAAGTACTCTAGTTTTAGAGTTGTATTTAATAAATTTGTCAAATCTGAGATTCCATTGTTGGAAAGATTTTTCAAACTCATCGGTTTGGATTGCTGAGAGCATATTCCTGTTTTGTTTTGTCTTTACCGCTTCTATGCCATCACATCACTGTCCTTTCATGTCCTTCTTCATTCGCAGAAACAAAAGAAGTCACACAAGTGAGGTCAGTTGAGTAAGGTGCATGGGACAAGAGAGGCATGCTGTTTTTTGCCAAAAAGCGGTGCACTGAGATGGCTATGTGAGCAGGTGCATTATTGTGGTGGCAAAAGCCAGTCTCAATCTTTCCTGAACCTCTAAATTAAAAGTTTGACTACAGTCTGACATGGTGGAATGAATTCCAATGCA
>NW_022103908.1:29749302-29750532 GCF_000313985.2 Echinops telfairi | reverse complement strand
CCAATAGCTTTGGATATTAGCTCACCAATATTTTTCAGATGATTTCATTAATTCTTGATATTAATAATACGGAAAACAGTAGGAGGACGAGGATAAATGAGAATTCTACACTTTCTGCACAGAACTGCAGCAAACCAAATCCACTATAAAAACTATTAATGAAAAAAATATAAAATTCTATATAAATAAATTTTTACATATGTACATGCCTGTATTTAGATCTCTATAAATGCCATTTGCCTCCTAGTTCTTTCCTCTATTTCCTTTTACTTTCCTCTTGTCCCACTATCATGTTCAGCCTTCGTTTTGGTTTCAGGAATTCCTTTCAGTTACATTGCCCTTGATCAAGGCCTACCAGACCTCCTACACCTTCCTCACCATTAATTTTTGGTCACTTGTTGTTCCCTTGTCCCTAGGTTTGTTAACACCCACTTCCTTTCCCCGCCTCCCCCTCTCCCATGTTCCCCAGAACCATCATCCCATTGTTCTACATGATGATAGGGAAATAGATCTATGTACATGTATTCATAGGTTTAGTGTTAGGGAAGCAGATGGACTTTGGGCCTCTACTCAAATACTCCCTCAACACAAGAACATTTTGTTCTAATAATCCAGCATTGTGAGATGCTCACCTTCCTTACAGGATCACTGAAGACAAAGCAGGTGCATTAGCAAATGCGGTGAAGAAAGCTGATGGTGTCTGGCTATCTGGGGTCTTAAAGGCTTGAAGATAAACAAGCAGCCATGAAGCTGAGAAACAACAAAGTGCACATGGAAGAATCACACCAGCCTGTGTGATCATGATGTGTCAATGAGTTAATGTATCAGGCATCAAAGACCCAGAGCAAAAAAATCATAATATGAATGAGGCGGGGTAATGCGGAGTGGAGGCCCAAAGCCAATCTGTAAGCAATTGGTCATCCCATAACAGAAGGGTGTGGGGAGAAGATGGGCCAGTAAGGGTGCAGTGTGGCACCTCCCCCTGCCACTATCATGACCCTAATTATACCTTATAAATCTGGATAGACCTGAGCCTGTACATGGGTACAGATAAGAGCTGGAAACACAGGGTATACAGGACAGATAAACTCCTCAGGACCAATATTGAGAGTAGCCATACCAGGAAGGAAGGTGAAGGTGAGGGGAAAAGGGCGAATCGATCACATTGACCTATATATAATCCCCTCCCAGGGGGATGGACAACAGATGAGGGAATGGGGAACTACATTG
>NW_022103908.1:29711434-29745624 GCF_000313985.2 Echinops telfairi | reverse complement strand
GCCCCAGTCCCAACTACTAAGTGGATGCCTGTCCCTCCCCCGTGATCAACTATTAACTGAAAGGCAGCAGTCTGGAACTTCCAGAGGCTCCACAGGATTTCAGACTTGGAAACCCTATGTAGCATTTTTACCCTTATTCCTAGAGGGTTCCTCTGACTTGGAATTGGTTGATGCTGTGTGACACTAACCTCAGAGGATGGTGATGTGCGTATTTACCATTTGCATCTCTTTGGTGAAGTGTCTGTGCAGACCTTGTGCACACACTGTAACTGTCTTCCTGTTGTTGAAATTGAAGTGTTCAATATGTGTTTGTGATTCAAGTCCTTTGCGAACATTCTCCCAGTCTGTGTCTGTGCTTCGTTTCTTTAAATGAAGAGTTTTTATTTTAAATAATCCCACCTTATTATTTCTTTTCCATCAGGGATCTTGATTTTGGTATGATAGCTGAAAAGTCAATGCCAACACCAAGATTGCTTAGTTTTCTCCTATGCTGTCTTTTAGATATTTTTTAGGTTTTTAACATACATTTAGATCTGCAGTCCCTTGGGAGCTAATCTTTTTAGAAGAGATAAACACTGTGTTATCATTATCATCCTCATAATTGTTACAATTGTCTGTGGATGGCCATTTGTCTACAGCACTTTGATGAAGAGGTTACTGTTTCACAAAGTAATTGCCTTTATGCATTTGCCACAGGTGTGTTGACTATATATGTAAGGGTTTGTTTTGAGCATCTGTGTTTTGTTCCATTGATTTTTATGTTCCTTAGAAATATACAACTTTCTCGGTACATAGCTTTTTGATAAGCTTTCTCATAGGGCAGTAACAGTCATCTAACACTGTTACATAGTTGTACAGGTGATAAAGGGCCTTCATTTTATTTTTAATTATGAATCATGATTATGAAAGTTTAATTTAATAGGTTCATTTGCATCGTTTTAATAAAGTCATATGAAATTTTGATAAACATATTAAGAATGTCTTGAAATGAGATAAGTTGAAAGTAAACTACTCTGTTTTAACATTTTTATTAAAGTATAAGTTTGCACTATAAAATATAGAATTTCTTGCAATATATCTAACTTTCAATTTCACTGAAATTTTATTCCCTAGGCAAGGAAACTTTCTGCCATTTCTAAAGAATTCAGTAATTATCACTTTACTATTACTCATTACTCTCCCTTTTGCTACAACTAAGAATCATTAAAAAAAAGTAGTTGACATGGTTGTTATTATATTTTTAATTAATACCTATTAGGAGTAGAAACTATTAAACTGGTGTACTTATAATCTGTTTCCCCTGGGAAACTGTGTAGGATCTTCCAATGAAATGAACCAGTTATTTAGAATTTACATAATTTGAATATGCAAAGCACTAAGATCCCAGGTTGTATAATGATTAAGCCCTTAACTACTTACTTCAAATCTGTCATTCTAAGACTAGTTGTTATGTTGAATGTTGTCATAATTTGCTTCCAAAAATTCTTCTTAATATGATTGAGTTATTGAATTGTATGATTTGTGAATTATATCCACATAAGACTGTTTTATTTAAACTAAGAAACTCTATGAGACAGTTAAATATACACATATAAAAAACCATATATGTTACAGGGATTGGAGTTCTATGTCTTGGTAAATTGTATAGATTGGAAGAAATGTTATCTGTTCATTAGATAATATTAACAAATTAGTAAATAGGGAAACAATTTAAGAAATAATAAAGAACAAAAGCACTGCTGCCATCGAGCCGATGCTGGTTCATAACTACCATATTGGCCACTCCTGTGAGTTTCTGAAACTGTAACTCTTCATGGGAGTGGGACTCTAGTTTTTCTCCTGTGCAGTGGCTGGTGGCTTCCCATATACACACTATACCACCACGGCTCTTGAAGATATAACACAGAGAGAGAGAAAAAAATCAAAACTCACTGCCATCCAATTATAGTAACCCCTTAAGACAAAGTAGAACCACTCCAACAGGTTTCCAAGACTTAGGGGCATTGAAAGCCTCACTTTTCTCCTTCAGAACAGCTTTTAGGTTAGAACTGCCAATCTCGTGGTTAGCAGCCAACTGATAACGCTGTAAGTCATTAGAGGCCCTCAGCAGAGAGCCAGTGATCATTAGTAAGACTATTTGTGGTAGGGTGGAAGGAGAGGGCATGGCAGTTGTGCAATAGTTCCAGGTTGTCATGAACTGGATGGGGAGCACGAGCATCTCCTGAGACTGAACAGAAAGTAGGATGGACAGATATGTACACACATTTTGTAGACAGGGTCAATAATCAGATACAGGGTATCATTACTTGACACAAGATGAGCTCGTCTAATGGCATTATAGAATAGAAAGCTGGATAGATAGATTTATTTTTAATGGTCCCCTCTAACCTTAGTGCAGGAATGTGAATAACCTTGCTACCAAAATAAGAGGATGGCAAAGTCCACTATGGCAGAGGTAGTTAGTTTAAAATGTAAAAACGGTTTATTCTATCTACCTTTTGATCCATTTTAAATTTGTTTCTGTTTGAATATTTTCTGCTTTCTTTTTGATTGAAGTATTTCTTGGCATTATTTTGCTGTTGTTGGGTTTATGTTGTTCTTATTGTTTGTTTCTTGTTGTTGCTTTGTACGATTTTCTGTGTATAAAATCCATGATTGTTAAAGGGAAGCTTATAATAATGAGTATGAGAAAAAGAAAATGTTCTAAAATTGACTGGTGATAATTGCACAACTCTTCTTAATATGATTGAATTATTGAATATATGATATACAAATTTATATGTCAATAAAACTATTAAGGATGAATGGTAATATAAATAATTAATGATTCGATTGTTTAATTAATGCATTTAATTAATTAATAAATGTATTAAATAACAAATTTTAAGATCAGTCTGATGGATAAAAGTAAAATAGCTATCAAGAAAAAAAATAAAATTTACTACAGGACAAGACAATTTTATCAGGAGAAATTCGTATGATCAGAGGATTAGTAGTCAGCTACTAATACCAATCATTTGGTAGACTCATTAGTAGCAACAATCAAAAGTTTAGGTTATATTTGAGAAAAAATTAAATAATGATCTGATGCAATATCAGAATGTTCATCAATATTGAAAATACTCCTACTTCAGCTCATGTTTTAATATTATTTTGGTCTATAATGTTCATAATTTCATAAATGTATGTTAATCATTGATTTTATCTTGTCTACAGACTATTCTTTGGAAAATTAATAAAGTATATCTACTCATATTAAGATTATATTTTATTTCCTGAATAAGGAAGGAAAGTAATTATCTAAGTCATTATTCATATGTCTTTATATTGCCTTTAAGATTAATTATCAAATAATTTTATCAGAATGCCTTCATCTCATCTTCAATTCTTGCTCTATGAAAGTGTTCTTTTATAGTTTAGAAATAAATTCAGGTTATATTATGTAGCTTTAATCCTCTGTGTTATATTTATATATCTATAAATAACTTTCATTGTGGAATTAGCTTAATGCTAAGTATGAAAATCCTTTATGATGGCAATTTCTTATTTAATCTATAATTAACCAATAAATGGCAAAACACTTTATTTGATTGCCAATAATTAGTGACTTTATATTTATATGATTTAGTAAATGAGACAGATAGTCTTAATGCTAGTAGTAATTTTATATGACACATTGAGAAATTAAGTTAATAGTTCCTTCAGAGTCACTAAATCCTATAGTTTAAGCACTTGATGCAATAGTCTGGAAGGCAGAAAGTAAAAATCTGCCATTTTACGTGAAAACAGTGTCAATTGTTAGTAAACTTGGAAGAAGATAAGCACATTTAATTTACTTCTTACCGGTGTCTTCAAGTTCATTCCTACCTGGAAAAGAAAACTTGTACTCACCTTCGGACTGATGGTTCTCCATCCATCACGGTGAGGGTTTTCATTTCAATTATAATCCTCTGTATTATACTTATATAAGGAATATCCCCCCAAAATCAATGCCTTTGAATTATGCTGTTGGCAAAGGATATTAAATATATCTTGGGATGACAGAACAACAAAGAAATATGGGTTGGAAAAAGTACAGCCAGAATATTCTTCAGAAGGTAGGATGATGATGAGTCTTGATCTCAAATAGTTTGGGTGTTTCACCAGGAGGGAGCTGTCCCCCAAGGACCACAGTTTGGAAGAGTAAAGTAATGGTTCCGTACAAAGGAGGAAGAATGTTTATGAGTTAAATTAGCACTGTGGTTGCAAGGATGGGCTCAAATGGGGAAACGGTTGTGAGTCTGTCCCGGGACTAGGCAGTGTCCCTCTTGTACATAGAATATCAATGAGCCAGGGTAATCTGTTATCAGTGAGCAACAACAAAGGTCTACACATTTATTAAGGTATTTTACAGAGTAGATTTTTCCTTCATAGAGTTTTAAAAGCTATGACTTCCAGGTCTTCGTACCAAGGAGCTTCTGACTGGGGTTGAGTAGCATTTTGTTTGGTAGTCGAGCTTATTAACTGACTGTCAACCAAGGGGCTATTATCAAATTAAACATGTTACACTAAGGCATAGACTAATGCTTCCTTCTTCAGCTAAAATTAATGAAAGAAGTGATTCCAGATTACATACATTCAAATGGTATGTTTCTTTTTATGGGTTGTTTGTGGTAATTTCCTGCGATGTATTATACCATATATGCATATAACAAAACTCAATATTTATGATAAAATGATTTGAAAACATAGGAGTGATGGTAGCACAATGATTAAGTAGTGTGTCACTAACATAAAGGTGATTTGAGCTCACTAGCCTCTCTATAGGAGAAATATGTATCAATTTTCTTCCTTAAAGAGTTATATATTTAAGAATCCAATGATATAGTTCTAGCCTATCCTATAGGATTGGAATTAGTCATAATCAACTAATGTAAATTGATTTAATTTTTGTTTATGTCACATTAATGTCTCTAACCTTCAGGCCTTTCATTTACATTATGAAAATATTATGAGTAGTATCCACTATAATATATAAAATATGCCCTGGTGGTGAAGTAGGTTACTTCTTGGGCTGCTAACAGCAAAGTCAGCTGTTCAAAACCAACAGCCACTCTACAAAAGAAATATGAGACTTTCTACTCTGATAAAGATTTACAGTCTCTAAAACGCCAGGGGTAGTGACATCTGCTCTAGAGGGTCACTATGAGTCGGAATCAACTCGATGCCAGTAAGTGTTGGTTGGCTAACATTATGATCAGACCACTTGGTCAAAGATATTCATTGATTCATTTCCATTCTATTCTTCCACATTGGTTTTTGCAGCATTATAGCAACATGTGAGTCACCAATAAAGGATGAGTAGTGGGTGTGCATAAATAGACACATTAGCTGTAAATAGAACCTGAGTCTTCAGCATTCTAGGCAAGAATTCTAACTGAACCACCAATCTCTCCCAATCTTGAAGTGTTTCAAGCTATGTGGATGCAGACTATTACTAAGCAAAGGAAGACCCTCAACAAGATGGATTCACAAAAGGGCCGCAACAACTGGCCCAAGCACAGCAATGATCGTGAGGATAGCACAGGCAGGCAGTGATTTCTTCTGAAGTGTGTCAAATAACTATGAGATACGGCGAAACTAGCACATCAGCACACCGCCCCATCAAAGACTTCCTTCACGTGATTACTTAAACCTTTCTAAATATATATTTTTACCTATTGCCAAAAGCAAAATAGACTTAAATATTGGATAGTTTTATTTCAGAAGTGAGCAGATGTTGTTAGATCACTTCCTCACTCAACAGTCTACAGTGTAAAGTAGGGTAGCTGTGCACCTGCATTTTCCATGAAATTAAGTTTTTATTAGACTCATTCTTTGTCTGGTTTAGCTATGATAACAGTGACTGAAGTAGCAAGTTTAAGGCACATGTTTTACATCTTCATTACAATGTTTCTTAATGGCCATTGCTAACGAATGCAATGAATGCACAGCATCCTGTTCAGAGACCTGGAACACAATTTTAGGCATAACACCTCTGCTCCCCAAGAATAACTTTTTGTTACTGGTCAATTTGACTTCATAAAGCACAAATGCATTTTAGAAAGAATTCGATATTTTTTATTAAAAAGTACACTAAGGGAATGAGATACAAGTGTTTATATCATATAATTTAATAAAATATATTATTTTATTTTTACATTTCTTTTTACCTAAAAGCAATATTCAGTTAGCATTGAACTCTAGAGCTAAAGAAATTAGAAGAGTTTTATGAGAATTAAAAAAACATACATTCTAAAAATAAATAAATAACTGTGGTATTATAATTAATTTTTGTTGTCATTAAGTGACATGGAGTCAGCTCTGACTCACAAGTAACCTATGTACAGTTGAGCCAAACACTGCTTAGTCGCATGCCATCTTTATAATTGGTATGATGGAATGCGTTGTTGCAGCTATTGTGTCAATTCAGCTTGTCCAAAGCCTTTATCCTTTTCAGTGATGCTCTGCTGCACAAAGCATGCACAAAGTATGTAAGAGGAAGTTTTTGCATCATCGTTTCTTAGGAGTGTTTGGTCTGTATTTCTTCTGAACTGTCCATGAGGCTTTCAATATTCTTTGCCAATAGCCTCATTCAAATGCATTTTTATCCTGTGGTTTAACTTATTAACTGCAAGGTTTGTATGTGTACTGGAGGCGATAGAAAATACCCTGGCTTGAATTAGGGCACCTGATCCAAGAGTTAACAATGAAAGACATCAAATGATGTCTTTTGATGTCTTGACTGCTGCTTCCATGAGCCTAGATTGGGCACTCAAGTAAAATTAAATTCTTGACAACCTCAACTTTCCTTTGTTTCACATGATGTTGTCCATTTGTCTAGTGTGAGGATTATTTTCCTCTTTACATTTGCAACTCATAATGAAAGATTCAGTCTTTCATTCAAGTGTTTCAAGTTCTTGCTTTCAGGAAACAAGGATATGTAATCCATATACAAGTTGGTAATGTGCCTTCCTCAAATCCTGATACCTCATTCTTCTTCATTTATTCTTGGTTTTTTTTTTAATGTTATTTTTGTTGTTGTTATTTTCTTAACCTACAGAAAAACTTATGGTGAGAGTATACAACCATAAAACACACTTTCCCTGATTTTAAACCATGCAATAGCCCTTGTTCTATTTTAATGAATGCTTTGATCTACTTAGAGATTTCACATGAGCACATTTAAAAATGTCCTGAATTCTCATGTCTCGCAATGTGATTCATAGTTTATTATGACCCACATCATCAATTGTTTTTTTTAATCAATAACACACAAGTAAGCATCTTTCTGATATTTTTTGCTTTCAGCCAAATTTGAATATGGCTTGAAGTTCTGTTGATTTACCACTACACCCTTTTATTTTTATTTCTTGCCTGCATTTTTATCCCTGTATTTTAATGACCTTCACATTTCTTCTTTATTATGTCCTTATTGTCATCACACACCTCTGTTTTTTGGTAGTTGGTGTTCAATATTTCACATCTGTTTTTAAAATCATACCAAATTCAGGTAGAATACCTGAGGTCATATTTGGCTCTACTGGACATGTTTTAATTTTGTTGGGATTCAACCTGAAGTTGCATATGAGCAATTGGTGGTCTGTTCCACAGGCATTCTTGATCTTATATTGGCTGATGATATTGTGTTCCTCCATGGCCTCTTCCTACAGATACAGTCCATTTGAGTCCTGTGTATTCCATCTGGCCATGTTTATTTACATAGTTGCCATTTCTGTAGTTACAGTAAGTTATAATACAATAATGAGATCATTGGTCTTGCAAAATTCTATCATGTGATTTAAAACTTCATTTCTATTACCAATGCTATATATTCAGATCACTGGTCCATCTTATTTTCACCTCTTTATTCGATCCACTAGAAATTATGAATGCCTAATGCTTGCGAGTTGGATCAACTTTAGACTGAAGAAGTTAGTAGAATTCTTCAAATTCTTCAGCACTAGCTATGGTAGCTGTATTAACTAGTCATCCTTGTAGGCATATAGGTATCATATCACTGAGAACATTGCATTTCCAGATAGATCTTGAAATGTTCTTTTTGAATGCCATGCCATTCCTCTTGAATTTTTCAGTGCTGGTGTAATAAATCATATGATTGATTCAGAATGGCAAATACCAATCTATTCAATACCTAGGGTTTTATCTATATGCATTACATTTTTGATGACTTTCAATTTTCTTAGATGCATACTTCAACTATTCCATGTTCTGATTATTATTGGATATTCTCATTTTGAATTGTGTCCCAATCAGTAAATGAAAATAAATCATTCTTGAAAGGTTTGTTCATGCATGCCATTAAAGTCAAATCTACTTTGTGATTGCAGCTGTTAATGCAGTCATATCTGGGATGGTTTCTCATCTGAGCGCCTCATCTTTGGGAACTGTCTCAGATAATGTGCCGCTGCTCTCCATGAAGTTTTCAGTAGTGAAAACATAAGAAGTGGTCCTGCTTTCTAGTATGTTCTCAGTCTGGAGACTTCACTGAAATCTGTTTACTATAGGTGACCCCTCCCCCCCCATTCTGCGATTTGAAATATTAGTGACATAAATCTAGCACCACCGCAACACGCAAGTTCCTAGAGTAAAACAAACTAACAGATGAGTGGTGGTTATTTAGCATTTACAAATTGCTGAATAACTGTGTCATATATTTCATTAAATGCAATACATGCCTTAGGTACATTCTCCTTATAACAACCCTCTAAGACAAGCCAGAGCTGTCTCTTGGCTTTCCAAGTCTGTAAATCTTGCAGAGAAGATTTTTAAAATCTTTTTTCCAGAGGAGCAACTGGTAGTTTCACACTAATAATCTAAAATTAGCAACCCGATACATAATCAACTATGCCACAAAACTCCTTTATCTAACTTTGCTCGATAAATAATAAAAATAATAAATCAGAATTATGTATAGGGACTATTGATATGAAGATGAGTGCAAGTTATTGTATGATATGTATACAGTGTACTTAGAAATGTCTCTTTGAAAAGTAATGGCTTAATCAAAATACCGAAGTGGATAATGGTGATAGTCAAACATGTATGGAAGCAAAGACTATTCCAATTTCTCCCCAAAATTTCAAATTCACAGTCATTGAGTCAATGCTGACTCACAATGTATACTCTATGGGTTTCTGGGAATAGAAAGTTCCGTCTTTGTCCCGCAGAGCTGCTGGTCATTTTGAACTGCCACCATGCACATTGCAGCCCACATGTAACTGCTACATCTCACCAGTGCTCCTTCCAAAAACTGAGTGCACAATAATGTCATGTGGATCAACGTACCCCGAGAAGAACAGCAAGAGGGAGATGGTAGAGCATGAATATTAATAATCTCTGAAACGTATCTGGCTATCCCCCCAGTGTCTTCCTTAAGTCTCCCTATTATCAATAAATGTGGAGCTCATCCTTACTGTGTGAGAAGAAAGTTTCCGGTTACCATTTACTTTGGATCTCATGTCTCACATCCAAATCTGGCTTGCTTATTATTCTTGCTTTTGTGAGTCAACCGGACTCATGTAGGTCTCAGAGACTACAGAGCATGTTCATTTGAATCATTCTCTTAAAAGACTTTCATTAGCTACTTTGGGGGAGTAGTTTGACATATTTTTTATGCATAGTCTGAGTATATAAACTCCAGTGAACATTGTTCAGCATCATAACACATAGTGCTCCACGGATCAATGGATAGTGGCTGCACTTTGAGTGCCATGGCCAGAAATGAAAGATGGATTGCCCACGTGGAATTTCAGAATTCTACAGTGACCCATGAAAGCCTCTCTTTTGCCTCTGTCTTAAATGTATGCATAATCTCACCACTGACTAGGGGAGTCCTGGTGGTTTAGTGGCTGAGTATTGGATTATCAATCTACAGGTTATCAGTTCAAAACTTTCAAAACTACCAACCTCTCCAAGATATATAAATGGGGTTTTCTACCCCAGTAAAGAGTTGCAATCTTGGAAACTCACAGGGTAGTTCTACCTTTTCCGACAGGGTAGTTAGGCATTGGTATTGACTTGATCACAATGAGTCAATGCTTGGCTCATCACATCACGGTGTGCCATTTCTAAGCATATTTATCTAAAATAAGCTTTCAGAAGTTTTATTTTTGTTTTTCTTCATAATGTCTATTTCTAACACTTCAGAACGTCTTCTTTCTAACTTGGGTCAGAGTGTTGTATTCCTGTTAGCAGGTGCTCACTAAATAGCTGTCAAATGAAGCAATAACTATCAGCAAAATGTTAGGAACCTTTTGGAAAGATTTAGCACTTCATTTTAATCAATATTTAAATATGAATGTGATGATTGACTTGTCATTGAATTATGAATATAAAACACAAATTAATTATGTAATGGCTGTTTCCCCACCATGCTAATAGATTAGTTAGTTCATAAAGATTCACTGCCCAGATAGACTCACTTAACAATCTGCACTTACTCATGTTTGGAAAATAATGTCTCTAACCACTTACAGAGATGCTTTTCCATATGGGTATTTGCATAAAAATTATGTTTTAATAAAAATTCTTAAGTATGTTTCTGTTAACAGCATTATATCAAACACAGATATCTAAAAAGCCTTTAATCAAAAGTAAAATAAAAGAATTGAGCAGAAATCACTATCTAACAAAAACAACTATTACGAATGGTAAACTCAGTGGGAATTTTCTATTTGAAGCAACGTCTTCAGGTACAAATTATATGAAATTGTAATAGCTTTGGCTGCTAAATTCATGCATAGAGAGTAGATACAAAGCATTCAGATTACCTTAATACCAAATGGTGAAAATTCAAGAAGATGAAATATTCTTGAATTCTTTAATTCTGTTTTGAAAGATAATAATATATAGCTAGAGAAAAAAATGCCTTAAATATCTGTCTGTTTTATAGACAAATTGTGTAAACCAAAGAAAGCTTGCTACTTTAAAACCAATTAATTAATTTAGAACATAAAATGAAATTCATAGCAAATATTAGATAAAATTCCTATGCTATGTTTGCAGAAAATAAATGTATTGAATTTTAAATCTCACTACAGGGAACGTGATTGCCTATGTGATTGAATCCCAATGTACCTTCAAAGATAAGTGTATATTCACTCAGGAAAGAGAAAAGTCCATATGCTAAATAGCAACATTTAATAATACAATTCAAATTCACTTTTTTATAAGTTATTCAAATGTTAAAGAGGAAATTATTTAAAAGGAACAAATTAAAGAAAACAAAGTAATTTTACACAAATATGAAAATGTAATAATTTTCCTGACTTAAGCAAATACTGTTATATCATATATTAAAAAATATAACAAAAAACACATTAGTTTGAATTATTTCTAGTTTTAAACATGGACAGGAAAAAAAAGAACTTCACATGAGAAGAAAGCTATTTAAATCTTCAGTGTAGCTTCTGGTATAATCTACAACTATAAGAAATTGTGTATATGATATTTCTGTCCAAGTATAATAAAAACAGTTCAAAAAAGTGTCTAATGAGAGCAAAATGACATCTTAATAAAATATATAATTTTCCAAAAGCAGAAATCTTCATGTTATTTGGGATCTTCCTACTTTCTCTCTTTGCTTTTCATATGTTTGAAGTATCTTGTTAAAAATACATTTATCAGTCAAAATATTTCATTCATTAATGATAGTAGAATAGACAATTAATATTAGTTACTACCTTTATGCTTAGCCTTTGTTAACAGTATTAACTTATTCTTCAAGTTCTTGACCATGATTTTTCAAACAAAATATTACCTATATTAATAATTTCTCCTCCTTTTATTGCTTTTAATGCTATCAAAAGTTATTTTGCATTCTGCATGATGCATTATTACATGTAATCAGCTAGGTATTATAGAAAATTAATTACTTGTAAAAGATACTACATATGAATAAGGTATCTAAAGATTTATTTTTTGAGATGTTAACAAAGGGAAATTATGAGAGTTGTCAAGTGGAGATCGTCATATTTTAAAAACTTTACAATAACTAGCATTAACCAAAATTGTACTTTTTACATGATATTATTAAAAGTAAACACTTCAAGAAATGTATCCAGACTTAGAATTTGCAAGAAGAGAAATATTTTTGTTGCCAATACCAATACTTGGGTGAAAACACTTCAAAAACTGACAAGCATACTCTAATTAAAAAGGTAATAGCTTGAAACAATGAATTTGGAATTTCTATTTAGGGTTTCCTTTAATTTGGTCCTAGATTTTATCTATTGTAAATGTCTGTATTTAAAAATACATTTTATTTTAAATCAGTATGATTACTGCTTGGTGAATGTAATAGCCTGTTTTTGTTTTGTAACAAGGAATCTTGAAGTTAAAGAATACATCATGTTAAATATAATTCAGATTTGCAATTAGAATCATGATTTTTATGTACTAATGTCTATGCTACTTGTTGAAAATCAAATAAAACATAATAGATAACTTAATTCACGTTAACTGAACTAGCATATTTTTCATACTTTAGTAACATGAAGCAAAGTATGAAGAATATGCAAATGTGGATATCAAAGACATTTTCCAAATTGTACGTTACACAGATGTTGCTTCCCTTTCTTGTGATTACTATTTTTTTTTAAATCCTCATTGCATATTTTTTAATCAATTTATTGGGGCTCATACAATTCATCACAATACATAGATCAATTGTGTAAAGCACATCTATACATCTGTTGCCCTCATCATTCCCAAAATTCGCTTTCCTCTTGGGTTCCCTCCACATTGTATGTTTAATTATATACTCTTAATATGTATGATTAATTCAAAATTATATTCAAAATACTTAAGACAACATTTGCAAGAGTAACTGTTCAGGTAGATCCATATTATATAAAATTGAATGAGTCTTTGTAGTATAATTTTCAATTTTATTGATAAATGTCTGTAGTTGTTGGTGGATCTGAATGATTTAGCAACTCTAGATATAAATGCCATAATTTGTCTGTCATTTTGTCATACTGTGATGATTTGCGTGTTGTTGTGACACTGGAAGCTATGTCACTGGTATCAAATGGTCCCTGTGTCACGCAGAGTGAGCAAATTCAGCGCAATTTCCAGAATAACAATCGACAAGGAAGAAGGACTCACCTACCCACTTCGAAGTATGCAGTCACTGAAGAGCTTATACATCATTATGAAACATTGTCAGTTACTGAAGGGCTAAAGAATGGAAACGGAACATTGTTTGAGATAGTGCCGAAGGATGTGTCCCTCAGCACTAGGCTACTTGAATTGTGACTGAGGAGGAGATGATTTCTCAGAATGGAGTTGTCATAGTTACATAATTTCAAGACAATTTGATAAATTAGCATAGGAATGGAGTTTAACCTGTCAATTAGTGCACAGCCTGATGATGCCACCTTGAGGGCATGGCCTTCTCCTGAGGATTCTGGGAACATCCTCTTTTTCTCCCTGGAGATGGGACACACTCTCTCTCTTTGCTTCACTTTCCTCATTCAAGGAGTCATGTGGAGACCCAAGCCATCTCTGATATGCTTCCACCACCACTGGATCTACAAGACTTTTCACCCACTAGACTGTGATCTTCTTGCATTCAGCATCATTGCAAGTGGCTACATGAGTCTGCAAAGGAATGTCTGGACAGATGGGCTAGTATCAGACCTGTGGACTTTATCTGGACTGGGCTGCGATATTTTCTCAATATACAATTGCTCTTTGATATAAAGCTCTTACACACACATATGAATATTTCTGAATTTGTTTCTGTAGTCAACCCAGTTTAAGACATTAGGGTACCTTGAGAGTGAAGTACTAAAGAAACAAATGTGACAGTAGAAATTGGAGAGGTTGGAGTAGAGAGGCATTTGTCTGACCAATAGCTCATGACAGTTTTTCTTCGTTGGTTTGCTGGAGGTCAGACATATCCTAGCAGTTTATTGGGTTGTTTTCTGTAACAGACATGGGAAGTTTAAAGTTTGATTACTTTCCTTGACTGTTGTTTTGGATTATTTCTGTTTAAAATGGCAAAAAAATGAATGTGATAAATGTAATTTTGGGCTAAGAGGGTGAAAATCGTCCCTTGAACTTTTCCTGTGAGACCATGCTGCCTAATCAAAATAGCTGATGAAGGTCAAAATGGCTGACAGAAAGCCTGGACCTGGCTCTATACAGTCAGAGTCCTACAGTGATAGTATGTATCAATAGAATAGTTTAGATAAGGATTAAGATAAGATAGATAAGGATTGAACTTGACTGTTTCAAGAATCTAGTTTAGGAACTGATTGTACTAGGTTTATACTGTTTCTTCTGCGTACAGTTATTGATATAATGATTGATAGAAATAATTATTGGGAAGTAAAAACTTGAGAATGTGTAAGCTTACTTGCCTTCAGCCATTAAACCCGATCTTTAAATGTGTGTTGGTCACTCTGGCAAAGAAGCCTCTGAAAAGATAAGCCCCACCCAGTGTCTCAAGTCTAGGGGGTTGCTGGCAGAGTAAAATTTAAGAAGGAATCCTTTGGCTTTTTAAATTTTGAATTAGTGGTTGGTGCCTGAAACCTGGGAAAATCTGGATCCCTGAAGAAATTATCCTTTCTAGGACTGAACATTACAAGGATCCTGAGGCAGCATGAAATGCTTGCTAGGTGAAAGTAGGAGAAACACAGCAGTAGAGAGAGGAGTTGAGTCTGACCACTGACATCTGTGGACCTAGTTCACAGGGACTAAAGAAGACAAGAGTGGGTTGGCTTGTCTGAAGTTGATGACCTAGCTCAGGGGGCAAGGTTATTCAGAATTTGTGAAGGGGTCTATGGTTGAAAGGTGAGGCAGTCAATGGGGCACCCTGATGAGGTTAAGTGTGGTGACCCACATTGAGTTTGACCACAACCGGACCAGATGAAGAGATGTTTTTTGAGCCTGAGACTTGGTGTGCATATTGCTAATGGTTTTATGGGCAGGCTGTCTTGATTTGCCTTTGCTTATGGATGTGGACTCACAAGGTTCCAACTCAGTGGTTCTTAACCTTCTTAATGCTGGGAGCCTTTAGTAAAGTTCCACATGTTGTGGTGACCCCCCAACCGTAAAAGTATTTTCGTTGCTACTTCATAACTGTAATTTTGCTACTTCTTTGAATCATAATGTAAATATCTGATATGCAGAATATATTTTTTAATTAATTATTTTTAAAATCATTTTATTGGGGGCTCACACAATTAATATCACAATCCATACATACATCCATTGTGTCAAGCACGTTAATACATTTGTTGCCATCAGCATTCTCAAAACATTTGCCTTCTATTTAAGCCCTTAATATCAAGTAATTTCATCCCTCTCTCCCCACTCCTCCCTTCCTCATGAACCCTTCATAATTATTAATTATCATTATTTTGTCATATGTTACACTGTCTGATGTCTCCCCTCACACACTTCTCTTTTGTCAATCCCCCAGGGAGGAGGTTATACATAGACTCTTGTAATTGGTTCCCCCTTTCTAACCCACATTTCCTCTACCCTCCAGGCATCGCCACTCTTACCACTGGTCCTGAAGGGGTCATCTGTCCTGTATTCCCTGTGTTTCCACTTGCTATCTGTACCAATGTACAGCCTTTGGTCTAGCCAGATTTGTAAGGTATAATTGGGATCATAATAGTGGGGTGAGGAAACATTTAACACTAGAGGAAAGTTATATGTTTCATTGTTTCAACCCTGCACCCTGACTGGCTCATCTTTTCCCCACAACCCTTCATTAAGGGGGTGTCCAGTTGCCTATCAATGGGCTTTGAGTCTCTACTCTGCACTCACCCTCATTTACAATGATATGATTTTTGTTCTGTGATGCTTGGTATCTGATCCCTTCGACAGCTCATGGTCACACATGCTGTTGTGCCTCTTCCATGTGGGCTTTGTTGCTTCTGAGATAGATGGCCACTTGTTTACCTTCAAGCCTTTAAGAGACCAGATGTTCTATCTTTTGATAGCCAGGCATCATCAGCTTTCTTCACCACATTTGCTTATGCACATGTTTATTTTCATTGATAAAAATTCAACATAATCAAAGCATAGTGATTAATAGCAAAAACAATATGTAATTATATATTTATTTCTAATTACAAATAAATGAAATTTTGTCTTGAAGCATGGTGTAGCATGGTTAAAAGTCTTCACACAGGGTATTCTTTTGCATATGGGTGTATCTGCATGTGGGCAGACCTGCAAGAGATGGATTGAAAAGCAATGTCTCAGTTCCTAATACCATCAAAAATACCATATATACACATCTATAAGCCATTTTTCAGCACATTTTTAATGCAGTTTTTGTGGTGAAATTAGGTGCCTCGGCTGCTATTCAGGTTGCCTTATACTCGAGTATATACAGTATGCATTTCCAATGATTTCGGCAACCCCTGTGAAAGGGTCGTTTGACCCTCCATAGGGTCACCACACACAGGTTCAAAACCACTGTTCCACCTGCAATGAAGATTCTTCACATCAAAGAACATGCTTTTCTTCTCAGAGCACTGGGTTGATATAAATGGCAGGATAGAAATTAGATGCCCCAAATGGAAGGTATAAAGCCATGAAGTGTCTGGCTTACAAACTTTCATGGGTTGGGGAATATGTTCAATATGATTAGAAGATGTAATATAATGTTTAAATGAGGCTGCCATATTTTGAGTTATATGTCTTTTAGCTTTCTCCTGTTAGGCACAAATATCATTTTACTATTGTTCTGGTTTTTAAATTTATATATGGGTAAGAGTTGTGTAAAAGTGTTAAGTTGACAAGGGGTGATCTGTGGTAGTTACATAATTTCATGTCTTATTGATAAATAAGTGTAGGGGTGGAGTATAACCTGTCAATCAGGTCACAGCCTGACCATGCCACCTTGTGGGCATAGTCTTCTGATGAGGATACTGGGTACTTCCTCTCTTTCACCTGGAAGCGGGATACAATCTCTGATTCACCTTCCTGCTGTTGGGACACTCAAGGAACCACGTGGAGAATTGCACCAGCGCTGAGGTACTTCTATCACCACTGGATTCACAAGACTTTTCACCCATTGGCCTGTGATCTTCCTACATCCTGCATCAAGTGGCTGCATGAGTAAAAAGTTGAATTTATGGGCTAGTATAGGACAGATGGTCTAATATTGGATTTATGCACTGGAACTGGACTGAGCTGGTATATTTTCTCAGTATTCAATAACTCTTTTATATAAACCTCTGTCTTACACACTTATGTGAGTACCAATGAATTAGTTTCTCTAGTCTATCCAGCCTAAAACAGAATTCACCCATAGTGAAAAAAAACCTTTGTGATGTCCATTTGCTGATGGGGCACAACTCAAGGTAAGGAGAACCAACTACAAAATTTTGCTAATGCTAGGAATTTGGATTGTGTGAAATACGACTTTAGGAAGACTGGAAATCACCGAAAATGAAGTGTAGCATTTTAAGATCTTTATCCTAGACATTAGTGAGCTGAAATGGACTGACATTTGCCATTTTGAATCAGAGAGAACATACGATTTACTATGCCAAGAATAATACATCCAAGAAGGATGGCATGGCATTCATTGTCACAAAGTACTTTGCAGAATCCACCATGAAGTGAAGTGTTGCACGTGATGACATTATATCCATCTATCTTCCACTGAATCAATATAACTGTTATTCAAATTTACACACCCACCACAAAATTAGGGATGTAAAAATGGAATAATTCTACTCAAGACTATCTAGTCACTCAGAATAAGTGGAAATTGGAATTCAAA
The DNA here is from genome assembly GCF_000313985.2 of Echinops telfairi. NCBI lineage: Eukaryota > Metazoa > Chordata > Mammalia > Afrosoricida > Tenrecidae > Echinops > Echinops telfairi. The sequence goes on along the minus strand of NW_022103908.1, from coordinate 29,727,827 downwards.
TGTTGGAAAAAAAAGAGGAAGGATGAGAATAGTTGGAAAATATAGTCTTGATAATAGAAATGAAACTGAAAATCATATGATACAATTTTGTAAGACCAATGACTTGTTCATAGCAAACACATTTTTTAGTAACACATAGGACAACTATACTCACCTCCAGATGGACATCTTCAGATGGGAAACACAGATATCAAACAGACTCCATCAGTGGGAAGAGGAGATGGAGAATCTCAATGTTAGCAGCTAAAACCAGGCAAGAGACTGACTGTGGGACAGATCATCCATTGTTCATAAATTCAGGTTAAAGGTGAAGGAAATTAAACTACCCCCATGAGAACCAAAGTATGACCTTGAGTTTGCCCTGAATTTTGAGAACACCTTAACACTAGGGTTTCCGCATTGAACCTTATGGACAGAAGACCTGATGAACTGATCAAGGACATCAAGAACATCATTCATGAAGAAAGGTCACTAAAAGACATTTTAAGGACAGGTCATTAAAAGAACAGCCAAAGGACTGTAAAAGGACAGGATAGAAATAAAAGTCCAAAGTCGAAGTCAGAAGAATTTCTGAACCTGCTCTTAAGTGTAGACTAGCTAGATCAAGTGGAAGAAATGATGAAGTCAAAGAAATGAATAGAACATTTCAAAGGACTGCTCTAAAAGACAGAGTAAAATATCATAATGAATGTGAAAAGACCTATAATTAGAAAACCTAGAATGAAAACGCATTCACATTGTCTTAAACTTAAAGAAATGAAGAAAAAAAATCAAGCCTCAAGTTGCAATTTTCAAAGATTCTATAGGCAAACTTTGATGCAGGAAGATTCCATCGATGAGGAAAAGAAAATACAGAGGGACCGTACCAAAACCAGCTGATAGACAACCCACCATTCAGCAGAGAGTGTATGGGAAAGAGCCACTGGTGCTAAAGGAAGGAACTCAGCTTCACTGAAAACATTAGCCAAAAACAAGGCTCCAGGGATTGATGAAATACCAATGCAAGTGTTTCAACAAGCTGGTGAAGCACTGAAATTACTAACATCTAGGACAGAAATCTTGGAAGACAATTAATCTTCCTTTACACACCTTACACTTATAACACTCATACTGATCTCCTCCTTCCTTTACAGACAGATGGTGGATTGGACAAATTCAGTTTTGGTCAGACAATGGAAGTGATTTTTATTAAAAATAAAAACACCTTCTAAATTGGATGAAAGTTTACAGAGCAAGTCAGTTTCTCATTCAAAAGTTTATAGATTCTGTCTCATGTCAGTGAGTGTGATATATGAATGATCACTTATCCAATTTTGTCCCTTTATTATCCGTTCATCCTTTTAACCTATTGCTTTCTTCCTTTGACCTTTGTATTTGGACCAATGCTTTCCTTTTGATCTAAAATTGTTGACATTCTGAGGAGTGAGTGTCTGACTAGTGCTATTCTTCACTCGACAGACCTGTGTTGGTTTGCCTGCAAAGTCAGTTTTGGTGTTGGATTCTGTTCATGGTCTAGTGGGGAACGGAGTGTTCCACCACTGTCTATCCATCCAGTAGGCCTGATTTTTTTTTTTTAAATTTGGTTTTATTAATGATTTTTATTCTTTTTCAGATTTTTCTCTCATTCTACCTAGGATCTTGTATTATACTTCTCCTTAGAGGGGTCTATAATGATAGCCTAACTACATCTGGTTTTGTTCCCAGGGTGCTAGAGACTGAGATTTGCATGGTCTCTTAATTCTTTGATTTGATTATTTCCATGAGCTATTGTCTTCACTCCTGTTTGCAGAGAAAAGAACAATAGTTTCACTATGTAAAGCAGCTTCCAAGTGACCCCAGTCACTATATAAAAGAACAGAATGCAGAATATTGTCTTTGTGAACTACATCATGTCAATTGACCATGATTTTCCCTTTCACTGTGGCTGCAAGCCACACTAATTCATTAATTCATTCCAAGCCACATTAATTCATTCCATCCCGTTGTTTGATTTGACAAAGAAGATTACATACCTTTGCCCCTGTTTCATCTATTATAAACATGTAAACATGTATTGGCATCACATACAAATATATTTATAAAAATATCATCTACCAAAGTTATATATGGTCTTGCATGTGGTCATTTTTTATATTTATACCTATTCATCTTACTTATCTGCTAGGTATCCACTTGTATATCATTGTTTTGTTATTTCTGATAATAAAGTATTGTGTGTATTGAGGTATGGGGTGTACCTGCAAGTGGGATAGAAGCTTTATACAATCTTGCAGCATAAAATGTAATTTCCTAACTTCCTATTCTATAAATCACACCTATACCAAGGGATAGATACTTAGTTCCAGAAGAACAGTAAGGATGGCAGGATGGGGCATGGGGGTGGGCTGCACTTTTTTAGTCCAATTTCACTGTCATGAGCCCAGTACAATTTTGGGTGGACACAACCTATTAACTAATCCCTGCTCATATGTTGTAGGGTGATAGACAACTGGAGTCCAGCATCTCTAATCCACATACGCCTTTTCTTCGGTGTAAGTACTCAGAGGAAATTACTGTGTATCTTTATCGGTCATTCATTCTGTCCCCTCTCACTGGGTCCTGAATAAAAGGTCTCCAGGGCCATTAGAGCTCATGACACGTTGCTTAACTTTCTTCCTATAGACCCAGCTGGTTTTCTGTTCACATTATTTCACTCAGGATCTGGTCACACCTCTGTCTCTATTTGGATCCAGTGAATTTGCCTTGTCCTCACCTGTGTGTGCTGCATGTGCATCCCAACTAGACCCCTATGAATAAGCTTGGTAGACTTATAGGCATGATGGCCAATTTAGACAAAGACACAAAAAGAAGTGAGAGCTGTGTGAAAAAACTCCTATCACCATGAATAGAGTGTTGCTAGGACAGGAGGCATTACAAATGCTTCTGATGACGCTTTAAAAGGAAACTTAAAGAAGTGATGGAATCATGAAGGAGGTGGCAGCTGTCTTATAACTTCACTAACATAAACTGACTGGGGAGTGATAAGGTGACTAATTTGAAACTACCAGTAGCTCCATAGAAGACTGCTAAGACTTTCTGATCCCGTGAAGATTTACATCATCAGAAAAACAAAGGGCAGTTTTATTCTTCCCTTATAGGGTTGCTGTAAGTCAGAATTGACTTGATTACAGTCATTTAAGTTTTTCAGTTTTGAAAAACATGCTAAATTATAGCTTAATGGTTAATGGAAAGTAGAATGTGTAAATGATGAGAGCGAATATTTCACTGACATGCCAGATACTAAAAAGACCGTGATTTTTTTTTTTGCAGTTTACAGCAAAATATGGAAAGAACATGATGGACCTTAAAAAAAAAATTGGTTAAAATGAAAACAAGATTTTGAAGATTGGGGCAATTCTGTGTTATAAAAATAAGAAGGCCCTTTCCTCAATATTTCCCAAAAGACTCCAAAAGCTGAGGTGCCCTTACCAGAATCTAGAGTGTATGACTAATGTCCAGCATCACAAAGTGGTCGTTATTGCCTATACGTTCCTGGAAAAATCAATTACCTTCAAGCTCTGATAACTAATATAATTTCCTGTAGCTTTTGGACTTCCTTCATTATTGTGTCCCCTTTGTTCCTTCCCGGGGTTTTACTTAGTTAGTTTGCTTGTTTTTCTTTTTCCTACTTTATCCCTGTTTTGGCAATACACTTAGGAAGCAGACAAGTTGCATACTAAGTTTTACAGGTTCAGAGTGGACAAAAATTTTTTTAAAAGAGAATATAGCTCAAGTAGCATGTCTACTTCATTTAAATGATACAAAATGGAAATGTCTTACATAGAAAATATGCTGAATGAGTTAAGTATTTTGAAGTTATGTGATAAGGTGAAAGTGTTTTTGCATGAGAGAAGGACATACATTTTAGAGGGCCAACAGGGGGAATGTTATCGATTGAATTATATGATCCTCTAATTCATGTTGGATTCCTCCCTATTCCTGTGGACTTTATGTAATGTGAAGAAATGAAATAACCTTCAATAAATATATTATAATGGAGTTACCTAGCTTAATCAATCAGTTGAGATTACAGCAGCATAAAGTGGATCCTAAAGCTAGTCACTTCTGAGTTATATGAAGGACAACCATTAGACACTCAAAAGAAGAGGGTGCCAAGTGAAGATGCTCTATGAGCTAAAGAAAGCAAAGAAAGAATACCTGAGGTAATAAACACATAAATAGTTGAGTAATTGACAGGTTCAAATATTTATTTATACTTTAGCATCTAGAATTGTGAGACTTTTTTTTTCTTTTAAGACATTCAATTGTGGTAATTCTGGTATAGCAGACCTATGAAACTAAGACAACATCCACTTACTTCAGAAGCAGTCTTTGAATTATCTATTCTAGCAACATCGAATTGTCTTTCTGGAATTGAAATTGAAGTTCTTAATTATTAATTAAACATTTTTGTTGACAAATATTCATTTATTAAGTTACCTAGAAACCTTCCATTATTTCATACAGTGTAAAATTTTTAAGGAAATAATCCTTTCAAAAATAAGCATAAAGTTATAAAGACATGATTTAAAATAAATCAATAAGCATGCAAAAAATTTAGTTAAATACCTCAAATTATAAGAGCACCAATATATTTTTAAAGATTAAAATAAAATATGTGTAGTCAATTTCTCTTCCATTTAAATGAATGTCTCTGTATATAAGAAATCATAATTAGTTTTCTAAATTTAGTCATTCTCCCAAGGACAAGGAAAGTAATATTATTCTAAAACATCATGTGAAATTTGGCTCTATAATAATTTGTTGTATGCAAACAGTTTATAGTACTTTCTTAAAAATCTCTTGCTCTGGGGAATGTTAAATGGAAAACAGACTGAGACATTTTCTGGAACAAATGGCTATAGAAAAACTGTGGTGACAGGAGATTCGCACAGTGGAGTTGACTCGCTGTTCTTTGGGGAACTACACACAGTATTCTGTTTATATGAGAACTCTGGACTAAGTGGGGACAGCAGAACTAGATTTTATTCAAAGGTTAACAAGGAAATTATAGCTTCCTTAATACACTGTTCAGTACATAAAGAACTAAAGATAAAATAACATGTGATAATTTGACAAAATTAAGTTATAATGAAATGTATTCTAATGATATCATTTAAGTATCTGCACACGCATAAAATAATATTTGCACCATATTACATGTCTGATGCATATATACAAACATATAATTTCCATATTCAACATAAACCTTACTCACTGCAAATATTTTTCTCACCTCTCTGCAGAGTGACTGAAGTTATATATATCTTGACTCAAGGGTTCAGTCTCAGCATTTATTCAGCCTTTAGTTTCTCAGCTGAATCTCCCAGAAAGGATATCAATTAGTTAAATCATTATGACATTTTTTTGATGTGGCCATCTGTCCACTTAGAACTTGAATCTGATGAGCAACTTATTGCCCACAGGCTGACACACAGCTGCCAGATGGCAACAACTTGCGATCACCATGACCCAGCCTAAATTCAGACAATAGGACTAATAATAAAAATTGGTATGTTGATCATTATACAATTCACTTCAGAATGAATTTTGAAGATTATAGTTTCTGGCACAAGGTCAATTGTTGAATTTATTCTGAATTTCATATTGCATTGAAGTATTCTGCATTACATGCACTGACTGAATATGATTATCTCTGTTTCTCTTTCATATCTCTAATATAATGAGTCTAAGAATACCTTCATATTCAACACATGCAATCATAAATTTTATATATATGGTATTTATTGAATAATCCACTTACAGAATATTATAAGATATTGTCTTTTATGCTTAACTGTGGAATTCTAATAAGATGACAGAAATGCCATATATATTTTTTAAAAAGTTATCCTCAGCCAATATCAATTCATACCATGACCTAAACTTCTCACACTAGTGCTTTTTTCATATTTTTCATTGTTTTGATATTTTGAAAGGAAATTGTCAGGTATTTCTTCTGAGAAACATTTGAGTAGGTTCGAACTACTATATTTTCAGTTCATAATCCAAGGCTTAACTATTTGTTACACCTAGAGATTCTATCAAACAGTAATAGAAAAATCATATTTCATACACATGTATCACATAGTAAATTTTGGGATGGGTAGGATGCACATTATTTTTCACACTATGAAACAGAATTTGAGAAAATAATGAATTTGCCCAACTGTATTCATTTATTGAAGTAAGTTTAAGAGCATGGTAATTAACCAAAACATCCTCTATTTCCTCTATTTCTGATATGAGGTAAGAAGGGGTATGCCAAAAACCCAGCATTGTGCTTGGTGGAAAACATCTTCCATAGTATGCATTTTTCCCACTAAGAGAGCAACCAGCAACTCTCTCTGAATTAGTGCACCATGATAGGTGGGTTTATTGTGCCAACCTGGCCAATAGGAACATGTGGGATTAATAAGGTCGCAGGTTGATTGGAAGACAAAGAGATAAATGACTGGGTAAGCTCCACCTCTCTCTGTCTCTCTTTTGCTCTCTGGTGACCAGAGCAGCTTGTGGCTGCTAGTTCTCTGCCTCAATTTGTGAGCTATATTACCTGTGGGACTGCTAACCCATGGATTGTGTCACTAGAGCTTAAGGTTCCTTTAAGACCTCCTTTGTCACATTGCTGGTATATTCATCAATTGAACTTGGAACTTTCAGTTCCTGTTGCCTTGCTGACTTTTGGTGATCCACCCTGCTGTTTGCTTCTGTTGCCAGACTGCCTGCATTGCTCTACAGAAGACTCAGCGGTCTGCTTCCATGACCTTGGACTCAACGGCCCTCGTGAGTTGAACGACTTCCAGTATATTAACTGTTCCACAGAAGTGAGTTGAACTGAGCCCTCTGTACTGTAGTGTGGACTAATTAGCTGCTATACTCCCTCATGCTGTGTGTATCTATTCTCTTATATATTCAAATAATCATAAGTGTCCTGGTTTTGTTTCTCTAGAGAACCCTGTCAAACATATGCACCCAGTGACATTACATGGGAAGGTTCTCTCTGGGCACATTGATTTTTTCATAAAAACATTTTCACTCCAACCTCATTATTTTTGTGATGACTGATTTAAGACAACAGAATGCAGCTGTGAATTTTGTTACCTGTTTGAAAAAATAGCTGCAGAAATGGTTGTCATGTTGAACACAGCTCACAAGGACATCACTACTGGACAAACTCAAGTGTACAAGTGTTTTTCTCATTTCGGAAAAAGGTGAACTATCGATTGATGACAAAACTCATTCTGGATGGCATAAACTTTCAAAAGGTCAAAACATGTTGACTTGTAGTGCAATTGGAGTTCATTCCACCAGGTCAGACTGTGAATCAAGCTTTCTATTGTGAGGTTCTGAAAAGATTTCATAACAACATGCAGCAAAGAAGACCTGATTTGTGGCAGACAGGAGACTGGTTTTGCCACCATGAGAGTGCACCTGCTAACACAGTCATCTCAGTGAGCCAGTGGTTTTTTTGCAAAAACAGCATGCCTCCTGAACCTTATTCAATTGATCTCACTTGTGCGATTTCTTTTTGTTTCTGTGAATGAAGAGGGACATGAAAGGACAGCAATGTAGTGATGGAGAAGAGGTGAAGACAAAAACAGAGTGAGGTGCTGTCAGCCACCCAAACAGATGAGTTTGAAAAAATGTTTCCAAGAATGGAATCACAGATTTGACAAATGTATGAAGTGTAATTGAGAGTACTTCTAAAGTGATAAGGTTGTTTTGTGAAAAAAAAATTAAATACATAGCTTTAAAGACAAAGTCCAGTTTGGGGGTGTACTCCCTCATATTTCACTGTCTCCTTTACTATAAAGAAACACTCAGTGCCATCTAATTGATTTTAACTCATAGTGACCCTTTGGGACAGAGAAAATTGCCCCTTTGGGTTTCCAAACTCTTAAATCTTTTAAAGCTACAGAATAATGCATGGGTTCAAACCACTGACTTTCTGATTGGCAATTCAATGTGTAATCAACTAACCACCATGGATCCATATACAGCTTCCCTTGTAAGACTCTGAATACCTAATTATTTTTCAAATATTTGTTTACCTGTTCTGTTTTGTCTTGTAATTTGTGGGGTTTTATTCTCATATTTTAAACTAGGATGATAAATTAATAAATCTGTATAATTTAAAAGCTTAAACAATAGTGGACCACCATATGGAAGGAACCAGAGTTGACGCAATATACTCTTCAATGCAATTTTCTGAATCAGCATCCCAAATGACCCCAGTAACAGGCCTAAAAACCAACAACGTTGTTGGGCTGTGTGATCTGAGGAATTTTGAGATCAAAGTGTAAAATCTTGAAATTGGGTATAACATATGCATCTATGTATATCTAAGGTTTTTATCAACATTTGCCATAATTGAGTTTACAATGCTCTCTATCTGATAGCAAGGCTAGTCACATTTCTGCCCTGTGATCAGAAGAGATTCACTGGGAGGCTTAATCCATGTGTGGACCTTGCAAATGGATTTTGGGCTTCAATTGTCTTCCCCACACTTCTACAAACTGCACGTTCATAAGTTAAGCTCTGATATAAGTTCCCCTTTCAAGTTTGACCTGTGTGATCCAGAATTGTAAAAGATATTTCTGTTCTATCTTTTGTATCTCCATATGAATCTGAGAACTGGGTGACCAATTTCATTCTTTCTTTTTAACTGATTCCTTTTGTTTCTAAAATTAATTAAACTTGCTGGGGGGATTTGATTGAGATAACACTGAGTTTTCACAATACTCAGGGGGCACTGAAATCAACAACAGAATTGAGTCTTTTGTAACTGGAACTCAGTGTATCTTTCTCTTCATTAAGGTTTTCTGTATTAATTTTCAAAAAATATCCGAGTACATGTCGACAATATCTTTTGTTAGATAAATGTCTATTTAACATTGCATTCTGTTAAAATTGGTATTGTTTTTTCAATTCACTTTTATTTGTCTTTTGCTAATATACACATATGCAATCAAATTTTGTATAATGATCTGTTTCCTGTAAACTGGATATACTCACTGATTTAAATTATATAAAAATTGCCACCTACTAAAGAGATTTTTCTATTTCTAAACTGATGCTTTTTATCTATTACTGTATTGAATGTTTTCTGTTTCTTCTTCTTATCTTAATACACTAGATATAAATTCCAGTACTGTCCTGGACACAGGGAGTGAACACAGATATGTTTGTTTTCTTCCTGAATACAGGGGACAGGAGTAACATTTTTTTAGTAAACATTAAGAAATATGTGCCTAAAATTAATGTGTAAACTGTTGGCACTAGGTAGAGTGTTTTATAAATGCACATGAACTCAGCTGTGTTTGCAATTGAATAATATTCCATTGTATATCTGTGATACAGTGAATTACTCCATATGACACTTCTAGCCAGAGCCTTTATAACTGCCATGGAATGATTGGGTGGAAGTGCACAAGAAAGGTAAATGAAACTTTAATGTGGGTAATGGTGAGTTTTGTCAGCTCACTGGATATAAAATGAGCCATTTCAGAATGAAGAGCAAAAGAATGCAAAACCAATAAGAAATAAGAACCATGAGCGAAGCATGGTCTAAGAACCTCGAGATTCATGTGATGAACCACTTTAATCTGAGAGACAGCTGTGGTGCTGGGAAGCAGTTTGGGGTGATGTGGCAGAGAAGTGGTGTCAGCAGAGACAGCAAAACCAAGAGCATTAGAGTGCAGAGGGGTGGGCTTCCTGGTTTATAGAGAAATCAAAGGTGAGTGCCTTTGGCAAAGAGGCTCACTTGTGGAGTAAGGTGCCTCTAGGCATTTAATCCAGAAAGAGAGATTTGCTGACCCACAAAAAAAGAGCCAGGTATCTTCAGGCCAATCCTTAGGGCAGAAGGCAAAGCCTTCTGGCACTCATAGGAAGTGCTAAAGTAGCTTTGTAACCCTTGCTCATAAGGGCCAGATTAAAGTTCTGCGAGAAGGAGGCTGCAAACCCGAGATACATGTGCTAGTCATCATGGACAAGAACAAGAGTTCCTGACAGGATGAATTGTTTCCTGAGTATTTCTGATCCTGAATTACAAACTGTTAACTTCCTTAATAAATCTCATAAACATGGGTATCCTCTGTGACTTCTGTGTGGTCATTACAACTGATTATTAAATAATACAGAGGAGTAGAAAGTGCTTTGAGAGGTATAGTTGGTGTCAAAATTAGTTTAAAGGGTAGAAGCATATCTGACCTCTGTCTCAGGAATTGGCCTTGGGTTGCTTCTTGTGAATTTAGAGGAGGCCAGATGCTACCCTCACCCCATTCTTAAAATGTATATGTCATGCTTTCTAATGCATTCACCTTTGGGGGGACATTTATGTTAACTCTACCCTTTGGCTTTTGTGATTAATGTTAAAATAAGCATGAAATCTCAATAAGATAGTAATAGGGTCACTGAAAATGTTTCTTCTAGTCAGAAATGCATTGGGCATATGGGCCTTCAAGATGAGTTCTTTGTCATTCATTTATACAAAAGCAGTTCTAAATTTAAAATTGCTGAAACCTTTAAGTATTAATAATTCACTATTAGTAAAGGCTAGAACCTCTTTTTAAAAAAGACAAACAATATATGCAGTGAAAACTGAAAGTCAGACTCAACAGAACTGCCTAGGTTTCTGTCTCTCAAATTGTATGCCTGTGAGAGGGTGCAGGCATCCACTTTTCAATCACTTGTTGTACAAAGAAATAGTTGAGTTTCCCCTTTGACACCATTCTACCTCACACAGGTTCCAAGTTTTGCAAGCTTTACTATGCAAAACAGCTAAGGGAGGCTTAATTAAAAAAGAAGAAGAATACTGCTTTCAAAGCAAGAATATTTGGGCATGAATAGAGCAAACAAAAATGTGTTTTTAAATGCTTCCTTGATTTAAAAAATGCAGTTTTCTCTTCTTTCTGCTTACCTGTGTGAAGTATTTTTCTTTAGCTCTGATTACCACATCAATGATCAAAATGAGACTTAGAATGAAAGAGATCCCTATTCCTTTATCACATAGGTTGCTATTGCTGAAATAAAATTATAACCATGTTTAAGAGTAAAGTTAATCTAAATAAAAATTATAGCAGTTTCTCATTTTCATATTTACTGTCATTTTAAAATGATATTCACAAAGCACATATATAACAAAATATACAACATATATAAATAAAACATAAGACAATACAAAACAATACAATAAAGCATATTGAATACATATAAAATAGAAATGGTTTTAGGTATATACATGCAAAAGACCCAATTAGCATACTGTCACTTTTTATCTCTGATTTTAAGGATGTCTAAACAAAGAAAAATTTTTTATCGATATGAATCCCTACAATATGAAAATTCCTTCACGGAAGGGATAAAACTTTCCATTGGGGAACTAAATGTTGATTTTTAAAGTTATTGAAAATAGAATTATCACTTTTAGATCATCTCCAAAATTTTGACATACTATTTTATTAGAAAAGGAAATATGCCATACCTGTTATTTTGGTTTTACTTTTGACTTTTGCATAGTTATTTTTCATGTGTTAACTTAATAGAGTTTTGATAGCCCTGGTCGCAGAGTGGTTACAAGTTGGGCTATGATCCCTAAGGTCTACAATTCAAAACCACCAGTCGCTCTGTGGGAGTAAACCAACACTAAACCAACCTAGCTTCTGTAGTGTCAGTTGCTGATTCATCGCGACCCCTTGTAGATTTCCAAGACTGTGAATTTTTACAGGAGTTGAAAGTCCAGTCTTTCTCCCATGGACCTGTTAGTGGTTTCGAACCAACCGTAGGTATCGCAACCCAACACCAGGGTTCCTCTGCTGGAGAAAGATGGGACCTGATATTCTCGTAAAACGACAGTCTCAGAAACTCACAGGGACAGTTCTACCCTGTCCTATGTTGTCACTATGAGTCAGCCTTGACTTGATAGCAATGAATAAAGTTAGTAGGTAATACTATATGTGGATACCTATTTCTAGTGATAATCCTGCAAAACATCTGGGATCTGTACATATCAGATATGTAAAAATACAGATTTTTAACACCCTACCTTAATACTAACAGGTTTTATCAACATCAGGTTATTTATCTGAACATTGTTAAGCAGGTTTCATTTAATTTCCTACATATCTATGTATATATAGATTTACATGACTCTGTTTTCTTTTTCTGGGTAAAACAACTTACATTTTGAGGATATAATTATCAATTTAAATTTACTGTTTCAAGAGTACAGGAGTATGTTCTTAGATTACTTAAATGTCTTCAGTTTTTTCCGTTTCTTTTCCTTTGCTGTGTGGAGTATTTCTATTAACACAAAGTTAGCAACATTTCCTAATGGCTTTTCCCAGAGTCCTCGTATGTGGAAGAGAAGCCCATTATGTTCCCAATAACAAAGCGTATTGTGATGAACTCACCTGCACTTTATAGGCTTTACACTCTCTGAATTGAAAGCATAGGGAGGCAAAGGCTGTTCTTTCAAGTAGGGCTCTAAGACATACCATTACAGCATCTGTAAATGCTACGGTAAGCAGTGACCTACAAATTCAGACCTAACTATAAGCCATGCTTTTTCTGATCAAATTTAAATAGAACCTTAGTAGGATTTACCTCATTATTACACATAATCAGATACAAATGGGCTAACATATATATGTGCCTAACATACAAATTCATTCAGTAAATGCTATATGAACAAGGACTTTTTGGCTGTTTTAGATTTTATAGCTTAATAGTATAGAAGCCTCTCTGCCATCAAGTCAGTTACAATACAGAGCAACACTGCACAGGTTTCCCAAGCTGCAAATCTTTACGGGAGCAGACTAACTCCTCTTTCGCTGTTGGAGTGACTGGTGGGTTTGAAGCACTGTCTTTGTCCTTAGCAGCCCTGCATCTTCCCTACAGCCCTACCACGGCTCTTTCATTTTTATATACCCATATCTAAAAACATAAAAGAAGGCATCATCCTATTTAATTTGTGTCTTCTTACACTTAAGATTATAGTCTTTAAAAAGTCAACTCAAATTTCTTATGTAAGAAATATATATCTAGCATTAAAAAGTAACACCCCTGACTTCTGAATTACAAAATTACCTCTGATATGACCACTTATCACATATTTAAAATAAAATAAGAACAATAGGAAATCTTGGACATCATGATATCATATGGACAAAAGATTAAATTTTGATAATTTCTAAAAGAGTAATTATATAAAACAAAGTTTGGGAAAATATTTTTCAGGATTATAGCTTTAATTTTTGACCCTTAAAATACAACATTTGAATGGTAGGTGTGAAATACTTATTTTCTGCCATTATATGTTATTAATATTAAGATACCTGGAATCAAAATATTATTTAGCACTGAATTATAATGGTAAAAACAGGCTAGATCGACTAATATACCTTGAAGCATGTTTAGCAACTGGGGAGGACTTGAAAATAGAGCTAAAAGTACATTTATAAAATGTAATAAAAGAGAGGTTGGAAAAACAATTCATCTAATTATTAGCCCATTACTATGATGTTCACTGAAAATAAAATAAAAGCTAGATGATGCACTCTGTAGGCCCATAGATGACTTGAGGCAAATCCGCCTTGAAGATTAAGACAAATTCTCAGTTAGGCTCCTCTCCATTTTTGGTCCTACTCAAATTCATACATTACATATATAGAAAAGGAAAACCGGTTGAGGGCAGAAATCTGTCAGAGATAGCCAAATCAAAACAAACAAACAATAAAAACCCAACTATATGTAGATTTACATATCCTGGGTTTAATCTAAAGAAAAAAAATACAAAGATAAAACCCCAGCAACAATAATAAAAATAAACAAAGAAAACTCTCAAAGAGAAAACAGAAAATATTACAAACTAGAACAAATTAAAAGGGGTCCAAAAGTAGAGCAGAGAAACTACATCTGCCTTAATCTACTTTTCCATATGCTCTGTCCCACAGCAACGATCTTCATTTCCCTGGTCATGGTCAGAGGAGACCCCCTGGAGACTGAATCCACTTGTAGAGTTTACAAATGGGTTGTGGGTTCCCACTGTCATCCATAGTCTTCTGCTTACTAGGTGCTCAGCATGTAAGGTCTAAAAGATTCCCCTACAAGTCTTGGACTTTATTATTGATGGTCTTTGGATAACGCAGGGCAGTGTGTGTGAATAAATTATTAGGATTATGGCAGGGGAAGTTGGGTGGAATAGGTATGTAAAAATAATGAGTCTAAGAATGGAGAAAGTGTTCTAAAATTGATTGTAGTGATGATTGCACAACTCTTTAATATGTTTAAATCATCACATTGTCTGAACTGTGAATTACAGGTGAATAAAACTGTTAAAATAAATGAAGCATTATTGTACATCAAAAGCAATCAAACAAACTAACACAATGCAAAGAGTTTTGATAAAGGTAAGCAACAGAAAAGTGAAAGGCAGAACATGTAGAAGACCTGGAATAGCGAGCAGCAGACACTGAGATCCTGCTCTGACTGGCTTTCCTGTGTTTCTACTGTACAGACTCTACATTCAGTTTCACTTGAATACATGCATAGCCATTCACTGCATACAATTACTTCATATAATTTAAGGTACTTTTTAATGATCAGGGAAATCTTTATATTGAAGCATATAGATGTCTAAAGTTATCCAAAAGTGCAGAGAAGAATCTAAAAAGATGCACCTTTTAAAAAAAACGTGGTTTTTTTTTTCCTTCATTCCCCAGGCTGTACTAAATCATCTTTGGTAGGAAATCCTCATCTTTCTATGTCTACAGGTTCTGTGCCCTAAGACTCCGGCATCTTCACTTCTCTATCTACACTCGCATCCCAGGCTTGACCTAGCCAATAGAATGAAATACTCTCAGCAATAAACAGATGGCTGCAACACTATATTCAGATTACCAGCACCTTTCGTAATCTAAAGACACATAAATCTACCATAACCGAAACCTAGATTTGAAGCCACCTCCCAAATCTGTTCCATTCTTTGGTTAGCAGCTCAGATATCGAGAGAGTCCTCAGTACCAAGTGTCATTTTTACCCTTTTCCTTTCAACTTAAAAATTTATTTGAATCAGAAATCATGTCTGTGCTATTTGTGATGTGTACACTTCTTTCTCCTCAGTCAAGGTGCCCCCTTGGCACTGCGGTTCTGCCGGAGAGACAAGCTATGTGCTTCCAGAAGGGTTTTGAGTATTAGATGGCCTACATATGGTCAAAATGAGTGAAGGGCGACCTGATTCGGTCATAGGTTTGGTTTGAGCCTCCTAATTAATATGCCATTTACAAATACAAGGCCATTTACCCCATACAAGGAATTATGTACACTATAATAACCGAGTATTTTTTTCATTCCTGTTGTTCTTATAAAGTATAACCTACTTAACTGCCACAACGATAATTTCCAATTTTACACCCAATTGTTTCCTTTCTCTACTTAAAGACTCTCCAAGGCTGTAACTATCTTTAAGAAATCCAAATTAAGTGTCCAAATTTCACACAGAGGTCTAAGTTTCTTAGGACCTTCCTTGCCATCATTTCTCACAACTCTTCGTTCTTATCCTATTAAAGTGACAATTTCTCAACAAAAAATGCAATGTTCGCCTCCCATACAACAGATTTGAATATATTATTTGATGTATGTTACTCTTTATTAATTCAAAATTAAAATTGATTGTAGTGATGTCCTGCAAATCCTAACCTCTGTGTTTATGATTGCAATTCCATTTGGGGATGGGTAATCCGAGTTCTGTTAATGAGATAGGATTCGCGTATGGTGTAAAAGAGATAAAACCAACAAGGGAGAGAAGCAGAGAGATGAAAAGAAAGATACTGAGCCACACGAAGATCGCTCAGTAGCAGAAGCTCAAAGAGACATTGACCTTTCTTCAGAGCCAACAGAGTGGGGAAGACTTCTCCTGGAACAGGTAGCCTGCTTGGGGATTTCTGGACTCCTGAACTATGATTTTAAAAAAGTCTCATTTTTAAAGCCTCCCACTTGTGGTAGTTCTGTTATAGCAGCACTAAAACAAGGTACCTTTATAAAGACATGCATGCTGCTCTCCCTCTCAGTTCATTATCAGCATGGATTTTAGTATATCAGAAAGTCTAGTACTGAATATCAATATGGCAGATTGAGCCATATGAGATCATAAATATTCATCTGTTTTTTTATATAAGGTCTATTCAATTTCTGCTTTTTGTTTGCTACCATACATTTTCATAGATATCACAACAGCAAATTAGTACCTAACCTCCTATTTATCTGTTCATCTTTATCCACTCAAGATGAACTGCACAAGGACAAGACTTTGCTACAATTCATTTGAGCAGAGTATGACATAGTACATAATTGATAA
>NW_022103908.1:29709162-29710112 GCF_000313985.2 Echinops telfairi | reverse complement strand
GTTGCCATCAAGACAATTTTGACACCTTGTGGACCTACAATTGTATTAGATCTTAAGTTTTGAAACACTAGGTTTGTACAAGGTGAGGGTTTGGAAGGAGAAACCTAATTCTCTTTTGAGTCTCCACAGATATTTAGCTTCTATTAAGTTAGTTCTAACTACTGACCAATGAAATAAGAAGCTTTGCACTTAAGCAGATTTGTTCTCCTGAGCAGCTGGGAGAGGAGCAGTGTTGCCCTGAGGATGCCCTGGACGGAAATTGGAATATTAAGGCCACTGAGACAACACTCATACCTTGACCAATGAGGTTAGAACACCCTGATATCATCTTGTAAACTTTTTAAAACAACGATAATGTGCATATCCTATTATGATCCCTTTCTTGTTTCTATGATCCTACCTGCAACTGTGATGAATTAATCTGTTCCCATTCATGAATTTGTGATAGCTTTTCTTTGATTTCTCCATACTTTATCACTTACCACATGACTGTGAATTCTTGGGGTACAATTATGGCTTCATGCTAAATGTTGTCCGTATTTGGATGAACATGATGTACCTTTGTTTTCCTTATCCTCTTTAAGATGTAATAAGTGGAGCTCCTTACAATATACTTGACTTGGTGTCTGTCCTGGCCTCTTTGTAATATGCACAGAAGGAAGCCAGGCCTAGAGCCCAGCCATCCTCATACACTTTGCTCTGAGTGAGGCTATGATTGCGACCGCTGTCACCGTCCATCTAGCTAAAGTTTTCTTTTTCTGCAGACCATCTGTGTTTATGAACAGGCTCCTCAGGGATGCAAATAAGGATTCTGGGATTCTTATTTTCCACCATGTTATCCATTACTTGTTATGCTACACATAATCGAATGTCTTTGCATATTTAATAAAACATAAACATCTTTCTGAAATTCTCTGATTTCAGATAAGATCCATCTGATATTTTCAAAG
>NW_022103908.1:29705896-29707603 GCF_000313985.2 Echinops telfairi | reverse complement strand
AAAAAAAATGTATTAAGGTAATCAACAATTTGTAATTCCCATGAGAAGTGCTCAGGGTTGATGTATTTATCAGGACATGTCACAAAGGCCTTTCAGATCTGCTAATACATGCCCAATTGGAACACCATTCCACTGTAAGCTTGAACCCAAAGGCACTGAGCTCTACTTCTGTGGGTCTGCCAGCCAACTGCCCCAATTAAGTGCCAGAGGTAACCACTCTGCAAGCCAGTCCCCTGCACCAAAGCAATAAGCTTTACTTGCTTTGTGGGTGGAGACGATCATCAATGTTCAATGCTCTAGTCCTGGGTTTGCTGCTGCTACTCTGATATTAAGCTGTTTTCTGAATCAAAGAAGTTCACGGTGCAGAGATCTCAGGTCCAGAGGAAGTACTCCATTCCTAGCTCTTGGGATAGAGAACCCTCCTCCTGCTTTTCAGTAAAGAAAAAGGATTTTATACACAGAAGGGTATCCTATTGACAGTTACTTCCTCTCAGTACTCCCTCCCATCTTCTGACCAGACCCATGCATTGCAAGGTCATCTGGTAGGAATTAGAGTCTTTGCCTAGAAAGAGTTACATTACATAATTCACTTACCCTGCATCCTTCTTTATTGCCTAGTTGTCACATGCATAAAAAGTAATTGAAAATCTCATTTCTTAGGTCAGGTACACCTTAGACCACAAAGTGACATTTTGCCCTTTAACTTAAAAAAAATCTTTTACTATAGATTTTCCCAATGAATATGAGCTTTGATTTTTTTGATTGCTGCTTCTGTAGACATTGAACTTGGATTAAAGTAAATACAAACCCTTAGTAAGTTTAATATTTTCTTTATTTAATTTGCTTAGTCCAATTTTGATGGTTTTGTTGAGGTATTCCACATGGAATGCTGTGGTCTTTGGTCTTTATCAGTTAGGGCTTCAATTCCACTTCACTTTCATCAAGAAAGGTTGTGTCCTCTACATATTGCAAGTTGTCAATAAGTCTTCCTTCAGTACTAATGCTGCACTCATCTTCCTGTAGTCCAAGTTCTCAGATTATTTTCTCAGCATAGAGATTGAATGAGCATGATTAAATAAACATGAGCCTGACTTGAAACCACTCAATATCCTCACATTTCATTTGAATCAGTAACTCTCAGTCTAGGTATAGTATATAAATGGGTACAAAGAATGTTCTGGAATTTTCTTTCTTCACAATGTCATCTACAATTTTCATTACAATAAGTAATCAGAATATCTTTTTGAAAAAAATAATTATTAATCATGGATAATGTTATTGCTTTCAGCCTATAGTTTCTCATTTTGGGGACTACTAACATTTTGAACCAAATTATTTTATGTGCATGTAGCATTGTTATATGTATGGTGGAACTATTCCTAATCTCTTTCCATTAGGTGTCAAAGTATAATTCCAGCTGTGATAATAAAAATCTATCAAAACTTTGTCAAAAATTTCTGGGGGGCAAAATTCCAGCAATACAGAACCTATCTTAATTGAAACTATTATTTCTCTCTCAACTGTAACATCAGGAAAGGATCTGTGTGATGTGCATATAATAATTGCCAAAGGACAATTAATAAAATTTAAAAATAACAAACATTGCCTTTTGCAGAATAAAAATGGCATCTTAGCAGAAGATTATTTATAGATTGGAAGATATCAGCTTTCAAAATTATGAGAAAATTCTTGATATTCCATTTACTT
>NW_022103908.1:29703365-29705274 GCF_000313985.2 Echinops telfairi | reverse complement strand
AAACAATTTGAGTGTGGTCAGGATCAAAAGGAAATGACATCAGGGAGTTCAAGGAGGAAACAAATGTTTAGAAGCTGATTATGTCAGCAATTGTCCAATACTGATTTATATAAATGAACTATGGAATAATATGATATCTATATTAACTCCTAATAAAATGTTGTTACTGAAAAAAAATGAGCGGTGTGGGAAAATAAAACATTTTCAGTATGGGTAACTACCAAGATGGATGTTTACTGAATTGCTTCAGTCGTCTATTGGTATTCAGGCTTATTTGAAAATTGTTTGAAAGTTGATATATGAAACAGATAAATATTAAACAGCTACTCTTCAGAAGTAATCAAGTTATGTAGACCTGTCGGGAACTTACTTTTGTTTTCCACCTACTGCACTTGTAAAGAAGGTCGCTGAAATCTTTCAGTTACCATAATATATTCAATATTCACGCTCCAACGTGTATCTTGAAATCCACTGAGATGACCTGAGATAATAAATACAACATGTTAATTGGTATGCTTTTATAAACTAACCAGAAATAGTTCTTTTTATTTGTATTGAAATATTGTCTTTAGAACACTGTTTATCAGAAATTTCAAATATAGGTGATCTCTTCATTACTCATGGAGCACGTCACCCCTTATCTCTTTAATAAGCCATGCAACTAGATCCTTAATTTATCCACACTATCTTTTATAAATTCTTTTTGTTTAAAATATTTGAAATTATTTTACTACTTAGATCTATATTCTCATTTTTATAGAACGTTCATGCACTATTATGGATAATGGAAGCATAAATTTAAAAATAAAATAAAGATGGTCCCAAACCTCAGCATATTTCATCTATAAATAAACTTTCACATGCAACATATAAAATGTTGCAGCATGGATACAATCAAACTTATATGTGACATTTCCAACTACTTAAAACATTTAAAGATCTATAAAAAGACTGATAATAGAAATCAATGATAATAAAAACTAGAAAAAAATGAAACTTTCAACTTCTTCGAACCTACTTATAACTAAATCATAGTTGGAAAGGTACTTCCCGGTAACTTGGGGTCACTTGTGCTGGATTTTCCAAAAGTGACTGGAAAGCTATGTCATGATAAGAAACTTTAAAAAATAAATAAATAAATAAGGCTGTGTTTGGTTGATTATCTAAGGTGGCAAAACAATACCATTTTGGATTTTAAAATTCTCCATCAAGGATATCCCTCCAACTTTCTATGTTTTGCTTTCAAATTTGAGCTGTGTTGATTCCTGTACTGTACAGATTTAGCTACTATATTATATGTGATTTCCAGGTGAACAGTTATTCTAGTTCTCCTTGATTTAAGGGTAAATTAAGAGCTAATCTATGCATTTATAGATCAACATGTATTTGATTATGCTCTTTCTTTTTGACAAGAAACGGAATCTTTTCAAATTTTTCTTTTAGTCTAAAAATAAAAGCTTAAAAGCACATTTAAAATGATAAGTTGTAGCAATGTGTTAAATAGAAAACCCATTGACCGCTATCAAGTCCATTTGGATTTATAGCAACAATATGGCAGAGAAAAGGAGTGTCCCATAGTGTTTCCAAGGCTGCAAAATGTTCCCTTACTTTACTTATCATGTGGAGTGCAGGGTGGGTTTCCACGATCAGCTCAATGCTTAAGTCTCTGTGCCACAAGAGATCCTTCAGAAATGCAAAAGAAGAAAACACACACACACACACACATATATATAATTATTTACATGTATATATACATATTGTATACATATGCATATATATTTATAAAATATATTTGTGCATATAAATGTATCTGTTTATATATACACTTATACATACAAATGCATATGTGTATGCATACCATATACCATATCAAATGCCAGCAAGAAGATTCATGCTTCATGTTTTTAAA
>NW_022103908.1:29700612-29702511 GCF_000313985.2 Echinops telfairi | reverse complement strand
GCAGTGTGATAGTGAGTACCAGTTTTTTAATTCATCAAAGCTACTATGAGGTACAGGGTAATGAGAGAAAACGCTTTTAAAATACTGAAAAATCTGAATTTATGAATAGCAGCTATTTTGACAAAAGAATAATTAGGAAAATAAATATGTACAGAAGCAAGAAAATAGAAACAAAGGTAAAACAAGGTAAAGTATGATTCAGACATTATTGGTAGGAAAAATATTTATTTTAAAATAAATCTATATCCATATATTCGTATGCTATGAAAGATTCTGAGAAAATACATTAAAAAAAATTTAGTCTTTATCTAACTTGACATGAAAATGTGACATCTATGTTTTAATGAGGAATTTTGTTTTGTTTCAGGAAAACTATGCATTCTGTATTCCCAAACCCTAGATGTTCTTTTTTCCCTCTTTACCTCTTTGCTACAAAACTGTCAAAGATATTTTCTGAGTTTCCTTGTGTATCTGTGTGTGTGGTGGGGTGGGGTGTGAATATGTCTGTCAATGTGTGCCTCTCCCCCTGTTCTTCTCCTCGGGAACAGAAGTGTTCGGAAAGCTTTTTGTATGAATCACGTGTGCTTCTGTACACAGAGTTATGTATATCTTCCCAGGTTCTGTCCTGAATTATGAGATTGGATATTTTCTAATATCAAATCTAAGTAGATTTAGTCTTCCTTAGGGTTTCTCCTCTATTTCTCTGACAGATTGAACCACTGTAGGGGCTTCTTTGCTGTTGTGGTTCTGGAGAGCTGTCACTGGGGTGACAAAGGCCAGTAGAGTCACCCAAAGTGAACCGGTTTCAACAGAGCTTCCAGAGAAAGAGAAGGAACTGGTAGCCAGTCCCCTTCTGAGGAGTTAGCCACTGAGGAACGAGTCACTGAAAACCTAAGGGATCGCATGGAAACGGTGTCACATAATGAAAAGCTCATGAATCGCAGCCGGGCGTGGTCATACAGAGCCAGAAGCTATGACGTGGAATGCACAGAGGAAACTTGGAAGTTGTCAAGAAAGAAATGGTCTGTTGAAGGATCGCTATTCTAGGCCTGCGTTGTAAGGGATGCACCATTACTCTGTGAGGCAATGTCATTGTGGAATTTGATATTACACATTTGTGAATACATGTGTGACTATACCACAAACACTGGGAATCCTAATGTAAGCCATGGATTTTAATTAATAATGCATTCGGGGGCTTCAACAAGGTCGTGGAATAATTCCACTTTCTTTTAATTCAACTTTTCATTAACTTTTAAAGGCTCCTTCATATCAATATTGCTGCATAAGTGTAACAAACAAATCCGGCTCATGCTTTTTGAAATGGTTAATTTAAAAGGCCAGGTCATAGGTAGAACATTTATTATATAAATATGGAGGATAGCACCATCTTATCACACAATGAAAGATGATTTTATCATTATGTGCCTGCCAATTTACATAACTGCCGTATCCTTAAGAATAATGGTTCAGCCAATTTGACACAAAGCCTACACCTTAACAGCCGATACTACTCTAGAAGTAACATTGTTAGTACATACAATAGTCAGAGGGAAAATGTGTTTTCTTGTCAAAATGCAAAATGTTGAGGAGTAGATATATACCACAGGCATGGGACACATTAATATTAGGAGAAACTGTACAGGGAATGCAGGGGCCCTGGTGATATAGTGGGCTACACGGTGGACTGTTAACTGCACAGTCTGCAGTTTGATACCCCTAGCATCTTTGTGAGAGAAAGATACGGCTTTCTACTTCCTTAAAGATTTATAGTCTCGGAAATCCAGAGGGGGCAGTTCTACTCTATCCCATAGGCTTACAGGCGTTGGTATCAACTTGACAGTAGTGAGTTTGGGTTTTAAATTTTGTTCGAGGAGCAGAGCATATATATGAGAACTT
>NW_022103908.1:29680102-29699472 GCF_000313985.2 Echinops telfairi | reverse complement strand
CAACAATTATGAAATAAACATTGGAAGAGATAAGATCTATTAAGACATTCAAGTAAAAAGTTAGTGTGTTTCTATGCTAAATAATATGTTACTAGCAGGCCCAAGTGGTCTCTATGAGTCAGCATGGACTCGATGATATTGGGGGTGCCCCCACCCCTGACCTTGAGTGATTTGTAGGAAGCTGAATTCTTGCTTTTGAATAAAAGAGGCATGGCAACATAATTGGCTAGGAAACTAGCATGCTAAGTTTGAATCGAAATCAAATAATTCTAGTTCTCTGTCCATATGTTTCTTTGACTTAGTTATCTGATTTCTATCATAGAAGAGATATTTGTACAATCAATGAGATAATGACAACAAATGCTTAATATGGGTTTATGAAGATTGAGTTAATATTAACAAACACTAAGAATAGTTCCAGATATAGATTGAGTACCACAGAAGTATTTCAAAAAAGCATAATTTTAATAATATTCCTAAATGCATTTTAAACTTTTGTTATCTTCTGATTGTTTTATTGGGCATTTACAAAATATATCTATTTAGTTATGCTACTTAAAAAACTAAGTACTTTCTCTTTTAATCCATAAATATTTCCAAAAAAGTTGGAGTGAAAATATGGAAGAATCATAGTTTCATTTTTTATCACTAAATTTTTACTGAATTGCACTTAGGAATCACAGCCTCCTTGACATTTGTGTTGGGAATTTGTACATATGTTTTTCAATTTGAAACGACCATTTTCAAGATAAATATCCATATTTAGAGGGTGTCTGCACCTGTAAAAAATATATATCAAAAACTCTCTTGGGCAGTTCTATTTTGTCTTCTAGGGTTACTTTGAGTTGAACTTGACTTGATTCCAGTCAATTTGACCAAGTAGGTCAGAAACTAATGATATACCTGCAGGCATGTCTGAGAAGTGGCTTTCCTGGTTCAACTGCTAGATTTTTTTTAACTTTGCTATCAAAAACCTTTCATTCACTTTTAATTATTCTTTGATATGTTAATTTTGGATATGTTAATTTTTATAGTAGGGGTTTTAACTATCTTGGTTCCAATTTCAAGGTGTAAAATTCCATTATAATTTGTGCCGTATGTATTTTAAGCCAACAATGTTTAGTACACATAAATTCATTATTTTTCTTGTTATGATGAAACATCGGTCTCTGATTTATTTTCATTTAAAAATTTTCTTTTGATTGGGAAGAAGCTATTTGTCCATATTATGTATTTCCACCTTTAAACCTTCTGTGTGGCTTCTATTTTCTTTCTCAATATTACACTGTTTCATTACCATCTAAATAATTAGATCTAGATTTGTTAATCATGGCCATAAATTCATATTGAATCACGCTTTCCTCCATGATGGTGGGTACTTAGAAGTGAAGAGGTTACAATTCAAGATTTTAAATATTCAAGGCACAGTTCTTCAGTCAGGACAGGTCTTGTCAGGCATGTATATAGGTCCATCATTTGCATTTGCTCTATTCGGTCAATGTTAAAACAGCTCCATTAGCACTGTTGATAAATGCCCAAAGAGTATATCCCCTGCCCCATAACCTTCAGCCCAGATACACTGAACTCTGACTAGGTTAGACATTAAACCTACATGCCCTAATTAACTTAAAGAAGGCATTCAGTCTAACTCCCCCCCTTGGCCTATAAAGATCACGGCTCTGTTTTGTGCCTTGATCCTTGCTTTTGATGCGACTGTACCTGCGCAACTCCACTGGTGCCACAACTCACTGTTTCCTAGATCAAGGATGTCCAGTGTACAGGAATCTAAGTGAATGGGCTCTACTCCTGGTTCATCTTTCTTGATGGTAGTGAGACTTCCCTGTCCTGTAGTGACTCATTCTAAACCCCTTAAATAAGTAAGATAAATCATAAACCCAGCTGGAGAGCAGCTTTGAAAATCCCTCTAGTTAGAGTTTGCTTCTTTTTTTTTTTTTAACAATCACAATTACCCTGTTAACAATCACTCAGAAATATATTATATTGTCAAAATCTTGCCACACCCTCTCTTACCCAGACACGTGAAGAAAGGAGAAAAATACATGCAATCTGCATGGTCCTATTCAATGCTTTGGTGGAAGTTACAAAGATTACAGCCAGAAGAGCCATGTAAATACCTCATTGCACCACACAAGTCTGTGCTGAGTACATTTCTTTTCAACAATCCATAATCAGAATAGTTTCCATTGCTCATTTTAGCTGAGCATGGCCATTACCCTTATTCACAGATGAGTCATATTCTCTGGAATGAGTGCCTATTTCTGAATCCAGAGTTCAGACCAACTGTGCATTTTGTATTTTTTTTTTCTTTCAGAAACATATATTCTTGTACTGAGTCTCAGCTTTGTTTTTCACTTCTTGTTATCCTATTTCCCAAGCATTTTTATATATTTGGAGAAGTGGATGCTTTTCAAGTGCAATTCTCTGGGGAATATTAACAAAACCTTTGTTGCAAAACAGGGTGATAAAATTAACAAGGATGGCAATGCATGGTGTTGGTGTGGAAATGGCTGCAAAGATATAAAAATATAGGCAAACAACTAGTTCAAAAGGGAAGAGTTTCCAGCAACCCTGTTGATCCAGATGCTCCCTAGTTAGGCTTTCCTTACAAACTCTGCTACACTTGTTTAATTCAACCCTATGGGATTGAACACACAGGTGAAAGCAGGCAAATCAATGCACCTGGAGAGACAGAAAGTACCATATGACAGCTGTTGAAGACACATTTTGACCAACTGTTACAGTGTGATTTCAACCTGGGGGAAATGTAGCCATTTAAAAAGACAGATTATGCAAGAAAATCAGAGCAATAACTTTATAGCACAAGATTTACCATTATTAAAATTCCTTTTATTAACACTTGATTTAACTGATTCATGTCATCATAACCAAGTAGATGATATTTGTACTGGAAATCAATGTATTCTAAAAAATAAATTAGCGACCAGTGTTTTAAAATAGTCAAAAATGTAGAGCTATAAAAAGGGTAAACATTTAGTAAGAATGTAATTAAGATAAAAGGATCTTTGGAGCAAAATGAAGAAGTACAAATAACCCCTCCTACTGCTGAAAGCAAAAATAGTGAATGGCTACAAAAGAATCAGAGAAAACAGTTCCTTATCCAATTGAGAAAGTATTTCTGAAAAGTTACATTTAATTTTAATGATATTTTAGTTCTCTATATGTCACTGGAATTATATTCTTCTCTTTTACCAGGGGAAATATTTACTCTGGAAAGACATAGAGGCAACCATGGATAATTCAATTAGAGATTCCCAGGTAGTGGTTTAGGCCATAGCGATGCAGTTGACATGCTGGTTGCTTCTTCCACATATGTTTCAAGAGTTCTCCCTGGAAACTTATATTCTGGAAACTCCAGTCAATGTTTACTTTGTCTCTACTAAACGATGTCAGAGCAAGGGCTTCTGGGGAGTTTAATCTAAAGGGGAAAATATATTCTATTAAGTGGAGCTGGTTGTAGGTCTCTCAGCAATATGTTATTTTACAGTGTTTAAATTACTTTAAGACTTCAACAAGAGAGAGAAAGTGATTTCAGGAGCTTCTCTGATCGCTCATCACACAAGTAAACCATGCTTGCCTCTGTTTCTGGCCTAGGTTTCTACATTTGTTGCCCTTCCTGGTTTCAAATATGCTGTCCAATTAAGTTTAAAAGTTCTTCAGAAATTAATTTTAGGATTTTTCATACTATCTCAGAATTGTTTCTTAGTTTCTTTCTTTCTATTAGATAATATTTTGATATTTTATAGACTTAAAGTGATACAAAAATAAATTAAAGTATGCCCTCCCTGCCCACCAACCAAGGGGCTTGCACCTCAGTGCCACAGGGCAGCCAGATGTACAGCAGAAGTTTCTGCCTTGCCTCAGCATTCCATGCTGACCCACCAGCCAGCCTCCTCCCCTACACCCTGTGGTCTTTAACCAGAGGTCCCTGCCCCATCTTGGCACTCCCCTCAGAAACGAAAGCCAGCACTCCCACCCTCCAACACACACACAGAGGTTCATATCATGCCTCAATGCTCTGGGCCTGGCAGGTATTAGCTACAAGTCTAGCAGAATCTTATGCAGCTGTGATATACATACCCAAGCCTATGGGGCTTGCCCACTGCATTATTTCTTCTCCTTACTCAATCGCTCAATCTGCACCCCCTTGCCCCCCACCCCTGTGCTCTAAGCAGTGGGTCTACATGCTGAAAGAAGTAGCAGTCCCTTGCTCCCACCTTCCTATCTATGGGAAATTCCCCCTAGCCAGGAACAGATGACCCAGTTCCCAACCCATCCCCAAATATGATCCCCTGAACTCTGCCAACACTTTCCATCAGACAGCAGCATGCACAGCTGCAAACAGCCCCTAAGGATACGTGATGGTGGCTGGAGCACAAAGAATAGGCCAAGGCAAGAGGGAAACCCCAGCAGGACAAAGGTGAAACACAACCCCTCAAGGCAGTTGGCTATAAGCAGCTTACAGAAACACCAACACCAACCTCCCAAAGAGAGAGCCCAGGGCTTTGATACATGTGGGGAAATGGCACCTAGTTCCAATAAACCGAGCAAAAAGCAGCAAGCTGCTTCCACAGCTTCAACAAGAAAAGAGAAATAAAATCCAATGCCAGAGGACCACCTGGACCTAACGGCAATCATAGAGAAAGGAGACGTTGACCTCCTACAGAAAGAAATCTTCAAAATGCTGCTTAGAGTCATACAGGACATGAAGGAAGCATTACAGAAAAAAGAAGGAAATGATAGGGGAGATAAAGAACATGCACCAAAGGGAAATATAAGAGCTTAGGGATGAAACAATAAAAACTAATAACAAAGACACGGACTTTGTCCAGTAAATGGAGGAGGCAGAGAACTGCACCAGTGACCTAGAGGATTTGCAAGCACAAATTAATAAGCATGAGAAAAAGTCTAACAAGTCCATCAGAGAAGCTGAAGAAACCTCGGGGCTATGTCTGATGCTATGAGAATGAACAGCATCGGAATAATTGGAATATCAGAGGAATGCACATCAAGGAAATCAATGTCCAAAAGGGCTATGAAATTCTTGGAGGAAAATGTCCCTATCTTAATGAATGAAAACCAGGCAACCATCCAGGAGGCCGAAAGAACTCCAGCTAGACTGAATCCCAAGAAGAAATCACCAACACATATAGCTGTTAAACTATCCAACTATGAGGAAAAGGAGAAAATTATGAGAGCAGCTAGGGAAAAACAGGCAATCACATATAAAGATAAGCAGATAAGAATATCCTCCGACCTATCAGTGGACACAATGAAGAAGAGGAGAAGGGTGGAGCAGCATGTTCTGAAAATTGCAGGGAAATTACACAACCCCCAAAATATCTGATCCAGCCAAATTATCTATCAAAGTTGATGGAAAAGTGAGAGTCTTCCCGGACAAGGAACATCTCAAAAAATACACTAAAAGGAATGCAGCACTACAAAAGATCCTCGCTGACCAAGTATGGACAGAAGAACAACACTCACCAAGGACATACAAGAGTGCCACACAGAACAACTCCACCCAGAGACCATCAAAGAGAAAACAGCCTCCAAGATAACGTTGGCGCAATTATGGAAAGAAGGCAAGAATGAACCACAAACACACATATGCACAACCTAAGAAAAGAAATGGAGGTAGGAAAACACCCAACATAAGAGGGATGAAATGACATCAGAGTCCAGTCATAGATGTAAGATGTAATAACCCTGAATATCAATGGAATGAACTCAGACCGTAAGAGACAGAGGCTAAAAGATTGGCTTAGAAAACACAACCCCTTGATCTGCTGACTACAGGAGCCACATCTCAAGATTACAGACAAAAATAAGATGAGAATAAAAGGCTGGAGAAAAACATGCCAAGCAAATAGCAATTCAAAAAGAAAAGCAGGAGTTGCAATCCTAATTTTGGATAAAATTGACCTCAAAGTGCAGACCATAAAGAGTTAAAGAGGGACACTATATAATGCTCAAGGCAACCATAGACCAAGAACCACTAAGCATTCTAAACAATTAGTTGCCGAGCAAATGTTCAGTGGAATATGTCAATCAAATGCTCTAAAGGAAGAAAAAAGAAATCACAGCCTCAACAATGACAGTAGGTGACTTCAATACATGGCTTTCTTGGAAATAGAGATCACTGGGAAAGAAACACAGCAAGGAGGCTAAAGATCTAAATACTACAATGAGATGATATGACTTTATAGATATCTACAGAGCTCTCCACCCAAATACAAAAACATTCACATTGTTTTCGAGCCCACACAGCACATATTTGAAGATAAATCACAAACTAAGGCATAAGTCGAACCTGCATTAATTTAAGCACATTGATATCATGCAGACCTCCTTCTCTGACCACCGTGCCATAAGGCTGGAAATCAATAAAAGGAAGATAAAGAAAACAAGGTCAAACAGTTGGAGAATGAATAACTCTCTGTTGCAAAAGGTGTGTGTACTGGCCCAGATCAGAGATGAAATTAGGAAATTTCTTGAAACTAATGAGAAGGAGAACACGACATACCAAATCTTATGGGACACAGCAAAGACAGTCATCAGAGGAAGTTTCATAGCAATACATGCACACATTTAAAAGGAAGAGAGATTTATGATTGATACACTGGCACAAAATTTACAGCATCTAGAGCAGAGTTAAAAAGACAACCCAACTAATAGCAAAAAAAAAAGAAAAAAAGAAAGACATTATAAAAATTAGGGCTTAGATGCACGAGAAGGAAAATAAAACTATGGAAAAAAATAATGCTGCTAAAAGTTGGTTCTTTGAAAGGATTAATAGATTCAACAGACCACTGGTAAACTTAACCAAAGAAAGGAAGGAACACATTTCAATAGCAAGGGTGAGGGATGAAAGAGGGGACATTTCAACAGACCCTAGTAAAATCGAAAGGATAATTACAAAATACTACGAAGGACTACACTCCAAAGAATTAAAAAACTCAGAAGACGTGGACAAATTCTTGGAAAAATAATCCCTCTCTACACTGTCCCAGATGGACATCAAGAATCTCCACAGACCCCTATCAATAGATGAAACAGACAAAGTTATCAAGAGATTACCAACAAAAAAAATCCCCTGGACCAGATGGGTTTACAGGAGAATTCTGTAGAACTGACACCAATCCTACACAAATTCTTCCAAAACATAGACAATGATGGCTGTGATACATAAACCAGGCAAGGATCCCACAAGAATCGAGACCTTCAGACCAATGTCCCTAATGAACATGGATGAAAATATACTTAACAAAATACTTGCAAACAGAATACAAAAGTATATAAAAGAAATAATTCACCATGATCAAGTGGGATTCATACCAGGAATGCAGGGAGGTTCAATATATGAAAGACCATTAGTATTATTCGCAACATTGACAACATGCAATGCCAATTCCTGTGTAAGACACTCAAGAAGCTAGGAATGTAAGTAAAATTCCTCAATATAATACAAGCTATGTATGAAAAACCAACAGCCAAAATGGTAATCAATGGAGAAAAGACAAGATCAATTCTTATGAAAAAGGGAACGAGACAAAGATGACCCTTGTCCCCACTCCTATTTAACATCATACTGGAGATCCTAGCTAACAGTATAAGGCAAAAAAAAAAAAGATATCAAAGGTATTCGTCTGGGGAAGGAAGAAGTGAAACTATCGTTATTTGCATATGATATGGTTTTATATATGGAAAATCCCAAGTTCCACAGGAGGAGTACTGGAAGCAATAGAGGAATATGGAAGAGTGGCAGGTTACAATATCAACAAAAATAAGTCTATCAGACTACTATATACATCGGAAAAGGCCACAGAAGAGGAGATCAAAAAAGTGGTACCCTTCACAATAGCCAAGCACAAATTGAAATATCTAGAGATATACCTGACTTCAAAAACCAAAAGATTTGTATGAGGACAACTACAAAACACTACTAAAAGAAACCAAGGGTGACCTCAACAAATAGAAACCCATCCATGCTTGTGGATCAGAAGACTCAATATAGTAAAAAGGTCAGTTCTACCCAAGTTACTATATCAGTTCAATGCTATCCCAATCCACATACCATCATCTTTCATCAAAGAACTGGAAAAACAGATTACCAACTTAATAGGGAGAGAGAAGAAGCCCAGAATTAGAAGAGAACTCCACAAGAAGAAGGACAAAGTTAGAGGGCTTGCTTCACTCGACATTAGCACCTACTATACAACCACAGGGGTCAAAATAGTGTGGTATTGGTATAATGATAGATATTCAGACCAATGGAAAATGTTTGAAAACCCAGAAATAAAATCATCAGCATACAGACAACTGATCTTCGATATGGGTCAAAAACATATCAAATGGGAAGCAGATGCCCTCTTCAATACATGGTGCTGGAAAAAATGGATACATATGAACAGAAAAATGAAGCAACACTCTTACCTCACTCGACGCACTAGAATAAACTCAAGGTAGATCACAGACAGAGGTAAAACCCTAAACTATTAGGACTATCAATGAGGGAGTTGGAAAAAATCTGAGAACTTTGACTCGGGGAATACATAGCTTTAGGAAATAGGGAAGGGCACAAACACAGAGGAGGCACAAACTTGACAAGTGGGATATACTGAAGATAAAACGCCTGTGTACATCTAATAACTCTGAGAGTTATTAGAGAAACCACAGAATGGGAAAACATCTTTAGCAATGACACACCAGGCAAACCTTATTACTAAAATCTATAATACTCTGCTACCTTACAACAAGAAAAAGCAACAACAACAATTGGCCACTGAAGAGGTGGGAAAAGGACCTGAACAGAAGCTTTTCAAGGGTAGAAATCCAAATGGGCAATAAATATATGAGAAAAGCTTCCAGATCTCCAGCCATAAGAGAAATTCAAATTGAAACAGCTATAAGATACCACTTAAAACCCTCAAAGATAGCCCAATTAAAAAAATCAGAAAGTAACAAGTGTTGGAGGGTCTGTAGAGAGATTAAAACTCTTGTCCACTGCTGGTGGACCTGTAGGTATGTACAGCCTTTATGGAAATCGATTTGGTGATGTCTAAAACAGTTGGAAATTGAGCTACCATGCAATCCACTTACTGGCCATATACCCAGAAGAAGCAAGAAACAACCATGGCCAAACATCTGTGCTCGAATGTTCATTGCAGTGCAGTTCACAATTGCAAGGAGTTGGAAACAACCCAAATTTCCATCAACAGACAAATGAATTAAAAAACTGTTACATGCATACAATGGAGTATTACACATCCCTAAAAAGGAATGATGAATGCAAGAAACACTGCCACATGGGAAGAACTGGAGGGAAGTATGCCAAGCAAAGTAAGCTGAACACAAAAGGACAAGTACAACATGAGTTGCTGAGGTAAGCTCAAAAAATCCAAAAGGGGCATAGGGAAGAAGCTACTGTATACATACATCCCTTGGGTGAGGTCCTGATAATATGGCAGGGGCCATACTAAACTCAGGGGTACTTACGGTAGCCAACTAAAAAGGAGGGGAAAAATACATGGGTAGTGGGGGAACAGGGCACTAACGCACCCAAGGGGAGAGTGTGGTTTATGTCTCCACAGGGAAAGAGGGACCAGATGTCAACCTGGTGCTCCAAGACAAGAACGCAACACAGTGGCATGAAGCAGGGAACCAATAGAGAGGCCTGAGGGGCTGACCCCATGAACAACTAAGTGGACAGCCCCCTCTCCCTCCAGAAGAATTCATTTCAGAGGACAGCAATGTAACTACAGCTCAAGGAGGGGGACGTGTCTGATCAGAGCAGAGAGGAGCAAATGACAGAGGAGGAAAAAAGAGTGAAGTACATCCTGGCCCACCAAGCCCTGAGGACAATATTTCTGCCCAGAGCAGCCAATGCACAGAGAGAACGATAGGGCTGGCCTTACTACAAGATGCAACATTCCTTACTGACCCATAGCACCATGGGGGACAACACTGGAGACACACGGTCGGAATTGCGCCTGCCCTGACCTCACCACACCAAGTCCAGATGCTGTGGGCATTGTTGTTGTAGCTATTGTTTTATTTTCTATTGTTGCTTTGTTTTGCATGGTCTTGTGTTTGTGCATATTGTCTCTGCATGTCTATCTGGATGGAATAGGCGGGATAAACAAGCCAGAAGAGAGAACAACAGGATGACAGTTTGGGAAGAGAAGGCGGCGGAAAGGAGCGGGTGTTAACAAACTTAGGGACAAAGGAACAACAAGTGAATGAAAATGTATGGTGAAGAGAGTATAGGATGTCTGGTAGAGCTAGATCAAGGGCAATGTAACCGAGAGAAATTACTGAAATCCAAGTGAAGGCTGTACATGATAGTGGTACAAAAGGAAAGTAAAAGGAAATAGTGGAAAGAACTAGGAGGCAAAGGGCATTTATAGAGATATCAATAGAGGCATGTGCATATGAAAATGTATTTATATATGATGATGGGGAAATAGATCTATGTACATATATTTATAGGTTTAGTATTAAGATAGCAGAAGGACATTGGGCCTCTATTCAATACTCCCTCAATGCAAGAACACTTTGTTCTATTAAACTGGCATTCCAAGATGCTCACCTTCCTGACATGATCACTGAGACAAAGCGGGTGCATAAGCAAATGTAGTGAAGAAAGCTGATGGTGCCTGACTATCAAAATATAAAACATCTGGGGTCTTAAAGGTTTGAAGATAAACAAGCAGTCATCTAGCTGAGAAGCAACAAAGCCCACATAGAAGAAGCATGTACCAGCCTGTGTGATCATGAGGTGTAGATGGGATCAGGTATCAGGCATCAAAGACCCAGAGCAAAAAATCATAATTTGAA
Source organism: Echinops telfairi (assembly GCF_000313985.2). Classification (NCBI taxonomy): domain Eukaryota; kingdom Metazoa; phylum Chordata; class Mammalia; order Afrosoricida; family Tenrecidae; genus Echinops; species Echinops telfairi. The sequence goes on along the minus strand of NW_022103908.1, from coordinate 29,688,594 downwards.
TGAGGAGGAGAGTGTGGAGTGGAGGCCCAAAGCCAATCTGTAAGCAATTGGACATCCCCTTACAGAAGGGTCGTGGAGAGAAGATGGGCCATTCAGGGTGCAGTATAGCACCCATGAAACATACAGCTTTCCTCTGGTTCTTTAATGCTTCCTCACCCCCACTATCATTACCTTAATTCTACCTTAAAGATCTGGCTAGACCAGAGCATGTACATGGGTACAGATATGAACTGGAAACACAGGGAGTACAAGAGAGATAAACTCCTTGGGACCAATATTGAGAGAAACAATACCAGAAGGGGACAGGGAAAGTGGGGGGATAAAGGGGGAACCAATAACAATGACCTAACTATAACCCCCTCCCAAGGGAATGGACAACAGACACGGGGGTAAAGGGACACATCAGACAGTACAAGACATGAAAAATTTATAATACTTTATAAATTATCAAGGGTTCATGAGGGAGGAAGGGAGGGAGAGAGGGAGGGAGGGAGGGAGGGAGGGGGGAAAAATGAGGAGCTGGTACCAAGGGCTCAAGTAGAAAGAAAGTGCTTTAAAATGATGATGGCAGCATATGTACAAATGTGCTTGACATAATGTATGTATGTATGGATTGTGATAAGAGTTGGATGAGCCCCAAATAAAATGATTTATAAATATATAAATAAAAGTAAATTCTTTCCAGAATGTTGATATGAAAGTGTTAGTGAAAATAGTCTTTATTAACTCACAAGTCTGTGTTTTTGGAAATTTGTATAGTTTGAGGAAAAGTAAGGTTAGACCAGAACAGGGATAAGAAAGAGGAAAGGGGTGGAAGTAGGGAAATAATTTTCCACAAGTCTCTCACAGTTCCGTGCTGCATTTGTTGTGAACTGCCATTTCAAGATATTTGTATTAAAAACACCTTGAAAATACATCTTTCAGAAGAAAAATTAAATAAATAAATTAACTCTCTAGAATAATAAGCTTCTTTCCAGGGTAAATATCAGACAAGGTTGCTGCCTATTACAAAAGATTCAAATTCTTTAACATCAGGAATCCTTTCCTCTAATGCACTTTGAATTTCCTTGTCTGTCCTGTCAGGAATGACTGGCGGGTTTGAAACACAGACCTTGAAACTGGAGCTTCAGAGCTATCCTGGGTGTTCTTAAAGGAAACACTTCCAAAGCATTATAAAACTGTGCCTGGGATGAGATTCCCATCTGCTCAGGCTAGTCACAATACTCTATTGCTACTGCTTTGGAAACTACAGGGGAAAATTCTTTAACATAAAATATAGTCCACTATTATGCCAAGAAAAAGCAGTAAAAAAAGAAATCATGATCAGTGAAAAACAATCATTTTTTGTTTATTTATTAATGTATTATTAAATGAACAATTATATAGCAAGCTCTTTTTCCAAAGTAGTTCTATAGATGACTATAAGCACATGAAAAGATGTTCAAACTCATTACAGAGAAAATCAAATTAAAAACACCATGAGATACCAACAAACAAATATTTTTTAATCCTTCTCTTTCTAGTTGATTTCTGCTCATAGTTAGTTAAAAAAAAAAAAGAAAGAAAAGAAAAGAAAGGAAGAGAGAATGAAATCCACTTCAGGGAATAGATTGTGTGGTATGCTTAGAGTAAATCAGTAATTCTTTTTATTGATTTTTGAAACAAGGTTATATAAAGTGCCTGTCTAATATTTATAGTAAAACTGACACCCCATTACTATATAGATTACATACTCTAAAGAATGTTTTCTTAGATAAAGGAACATTTAAAGAACAAATAAAGTAATAATTGATTTTTGGATAAAAGCAAACAGATACTATCTTCTTATTTCTATATTTCTTCTTGCTCATCGCTTTGATTATTTAAGAGTATTATCAAATCCGAGGCACAGAATCTCTTTAAAGTGTTATACAGCAAGGATGTCACTTAGAGGACTACGGTACACTTGACCCAGTTTGGGGATTTTCAGTTGCTTTTTATGCATGTGGAAAATGGTTAATGAATAGGAAGACCTGCAGCAGAAGAGATGCATATTAACTATGGTATTGGTGATGCCTGTTGAGAATGCCGAGGACAACTTGAAGAAGAATGAGGTCTGATTTGGAAGAGGTACAGTTAGAACGCTGCTTTTAAGTGAGGATTGCAATATTATATCCACATCCTTTGGATATGCTCTCAGGATTGGTCAGTTCCTGGAGAAGGATCGCGTCTTTGGTAAAGTAGAGGGTAGGTGAAAATAAGGGAGAAACTTACTGAAACCTACTGTCACAGTGGCTGCAGCAATAGGCTCAAACATAACAAAGGTGTGGCTGACGCAGCCATGGGAAGTACTTATTCCGTTGTACATAGGGATCCTATCAGGTGGCACTGGTTGGATGGCATTGAGCAACAACATGTATAGTGAGCATCTAAATGGATAGAGCTAATGGTGCTCACAGAAACACATAAAACCCGGAGATCCTCTTATAGCATAGCAATGATAATAATACTATAATTACATTGCTATTGCTGTATTATACTTACTAAGATACTATATTGATGCTCATATTATTGTGGTTATTATTAATGTTTATTGATTATTTTTATTTGGAATCCTACCACTGAATCAGCTCTCTCCTGCTCAGCAAATGCATTCATTGGGTTATCCTGATTTCCATGTAGAACCCAAGAGGAAAAGCCTGAAAAAACATAAACACATCACTGAGATCATTCCTGATAATTGAGATTGTCAAGAGTGATAAACTGAAGAAAAATTAATGTTATTAAGTAAGCAACTGAATACCTACTATGATGTTAGAAGATCAGGGCTAATCAATAACATCTTCTTGATTTCAGGGATTATTACTAAAGAATAAAAATGCTAATGAAAATAGACGAGGCTATTTGACTACAGTACATTTATTATCGTGTAGTTTAATTGATATGATTTGACAAAATACTTCCCCTAAACAGTCATAAAACAACAACGATTTAAAAAATGTAATAAAACCAAGCTATCATATCATCCCCATGGGATAGGGTCCACAAACATGTGGCTCTAAAGTAAAACTGAAAAAAATTAAAATTCATTATTCAGATAATGGTGATTTCATTTCTTTGTAAATATACATATATAGGGTTGGCAAAGGTGTGACCTTTTCAGAAACAGACTGCCAAATGTTTTTCTCCTGTAGCAGTTAGTTAGTTTGTATCATTAGCCTGCTGGTTAATGGCCAAACACTTCAGCATTATGTAACTGAATCTTTTAAAACTAGTCATGAGTGAAAAAAAATAATGTATGCAATATTTACCCAACTACTTAATGCAGTTAAAATATATAATCCAGTGAAGTGAGATTCTGCCTAAATAGATCAGGAGAATAAATAGACATAGCTGGAAGATGAGTCAGAATTAAAATGCAAACAATATTTACAGTAGTTTAGTGATGGGAGTGATTTACCCTGTGTAGAGAGTCAAACAAACAAACAAACAAACAAATACATAGTACATAGATACTTTTGAAGAAAAAAATACCTGACTCTATTCTGTCTTGTGTTTGCATTATGTACTGATTTTTTTGAACAGCATTTCCTCTCAATAAGCTATAGGAAGCAAAAATAATTCCTGCAACATTCACATTCTTTTTATTTTAGTTTACAGAGTGCTGTCAACTCATAACCCTGAAGGCCACCTGACCATGGATGACAACATAGATGGAAATTTTTGTATCTCATTTTAACTGTTGAACCTGAAACTATTTCAGCGGGCAAAGACATACATACTCCAACAATTCCTGAGTCAGTTCAACCCCTACAAAGCTCAAGTACTCCACTTTCCAAAAGGTAAAAGCATAAATAGAAAACTTAAAAACATCACTCTATCCATGTAGCTCCACAAATCATTAAATAAAAAGAAATTTTACCCAATCGTGTAGTCATCTTTTGGAAGACTGCATGTTGAGTAAACACAAAATTTCTGAGAACATGAAAATGACACCATACTTAAAAAATAATAATCTCTTGTTAATTTAAGTTTTGATGTCTGGTCTCAGTTTAGTTGGGAATAGTCAGCTGACACAAATTTTTAATAATGAGGCCATGTAGGGGGGCAAAATTAGAGATGGCTGTATCAGAGAAATAGGCAAGAAAAGTTTCCTTGTAGGATTGAATGGGATGAGAGCACAAAGAAATTCCTTGAGTCAGGTTTTCCTCTTGATGAAAACTTCCAACTTCTTTGCATAGATATATCTTAGAGACCAAAACCAGGTACCATTTTATGGATTGAACCACACCCTGGGGACTACATTCCCCAGATTCCCTTAATACGTGATGTCATCTAGTAGGGACTAGTAGGCATAGAGCAACTTGGACAGAAGTTCCAAGAATACTGTGGGTCTTTCAAAAACAAGCAAGCAAGCAAACAAACTCACTACCCTCTAGTTAATGCCATCTCACAGAGACCTTATAGGGCAGGATAAAATGGTCCCTGTGAGTTTCCAAGACTCTAGGGAGTAGAAGGCCGACTTTCTCCCGAAAAGCAGCTCGTAATTTTCAACTGCTGACCTTTTGGCAATCTCGGGTCAGGAAAAAGCCGATATGTAGGACTGTATCGATCATGGTCTCTTCCTCCTAGGAGTCTAGTAAAATCCGCGGGCATTGCCTCTATGTCTAATCAGAGTGGATCTTTCATGTGTAACAGATAAGAATCTAATTCTGGTAACAATTTTGTTCCAGGTTCACAAGTGTGTATTTGTGTAAGTCCGGGTTGATTAGAGAAACAATTCCAGTGACACTCATATGTGTATAAAAAAGAGCTTTGTTTCAAAGAGTAATTGTATATTAAGAAAACACCCCAGCCCAGTCCAGATCAAGTCTGTATGTTCAGTATTAGCCCATATGTCCGATACCAGTCTGGAAATTCCTCTTCAGATTCTTGCAACACAAGCAATGATGCAAAATACAGGTACATCACAGGCCAGTAGATGGAAAGTCTTGTGGGTCCAGTGATGGTAAAGCACCTCAGCACTGGCAGGAGTCTCCAAGTGGCTCCTCCAGCTTCAGGACTCTAGTCTTATCAGCATAGCTCCATGTATCTTGTCAGCAGGAAGATGAAGCAGAGAGTGTATCTGGCCTCCATTGAGCTATTTATTTCCTTATTGCCTTCAAATGAGGTCATCAAGTTGCAACCTGATTGACTCCACTGTTCGCAAGTTGACAGGAGATTATGTAATTGCCACAGTATTTAATGGTCATTAATTCTTTTAATTTCTTGTTTTGATCCTCTTGTTCTAGGAATTCCAGTTCTATTTGGAAGGGACGGTATTGTATGACACCATTTTTCCAGGGAGCAGTTTCACTTCTGTCTATGCTTCGCACTGTATTTCAATATCACTAGAAAACGTCCAAAGCTGTGCTAACCCCAAGGCAGAGTGCAGCCTTTTTACTTGGGAGTTCTTAAGTTTATGAGATCTACCCACTGGGTAATGTTTTGCCTTCTGTACATATGCCTCTGTTGAAAAGCAGCAATCAATCAATTCCTGACCTAATACCACCATTGATGTTTCTGTATTCTAAGGAGTGCAGAAAGAATCTATATGTATTCATATGTGCTGTTACCCGAAAGTTTCCAGTTTGAGGCTTTTCAATTTTTATGCTTCCAGCACTGATATTGGATTTAATCCTTTCTTTTATACTTCCTTTTTAGCATGGTAAACTGCTACAGTGTTCTGATTTATTTTTTTTAAACCTTAGTCTTGAAAAAAATTAAGATTACATTTATTGTTTCTATTTTCTATTTATTAATGTAAACATTTGTTTTTTATACATTATGAAATTTTCTTCATCTTTTGTTAATAGAGATTTCTGTTTTCTATGTTCCTAACAACGACACTAAATATCTATAGAACTACAGACCTTTAACTAATAAATTCAGAAATGCCATCTCATACTCTGTCACATAGTATCAACTAATTATTTCCTACACTTAAATTTTAGTTAAATGATCTGGTGTCAACCTGAGACAATTAAGACTGAAGGGGTGGAGTCTAGCTTGTCAATCAGGTCGCAGCTTGATGACCTCACTTGGTGGCGAAACAGGGATAAATAGCTCACTGGAGGCCAGACACACTCTGCTGACAAACACATAGAGCTGCACTGATAGAACCATAGTCTTGTAGCTGAAGGACCACTTGGAGAACTCTTGCCAGCATTACAATGCTTCCACTACCACTGGACCCACAAGATTTTCCACCCACTGGCCTGTGAACTTCCTACATTTGGCATCATTGCATGTGTTGCATGAATTTAAAGAGGAAATTATAGACTGATATCATACATATGGGCTAATATCAGACTTATGGACTTGATCTGGACTGGACTGGGATTTTTTTTTAATATATATTACTTTTTATATAATGCCCTTTCTTATACATGTGAGTGTCTATGAATTTGTTTCTCTAGTCAGCAAGAGCCAACACACTGCATGACTCTCTTTTATTCGCTCCTTAAATTTGCTTTTTTCTAAAATTTTGATAATAAATTTTTCCATGGTTCCTTATAATATATGTCGTTTTCTTGCATTTTTCTGGCAACTTAATTATAATAAAATTCACTAAATAAATTGTTTTCTTGACCGCTTTTGTCTGAAAGTTCCCTTGATCATTCTGTTAAGCACAGCTCAAATAATATGTGTATTAATTATAGAAGAGTTCATCACTGATAATAAGATGCCAAATTCCAGATTTTTTTTAGTTTTTCAATTCTACAGTTTCAAGGATTGTTATTATTTTTTTCTTTCTTTCTTAAGTCTTTGTTGGCAGAGTAAATTCTTTTTTCAATATCGACTCTTCTTTCTCCAACCTGCATCCTCTTCAAAAAACCATTATTACTCATTTGCCTGCCCATTTCTTAGGGAGCACTTATTTGGATGCATTTCCTATATCAATGCCAATTTTATAGCGGTCATAAACATTTCTTGACATAGTCCAGCATCCAAGAATGAATTATCATCTATTTCTTAGATTCCTACAGTTTAATAGACTCTTGGCTCAGAAAAATGAACCAGCTCTTTCACACTATAGCCTCTGGGCCATCTGTTCATCACCATCTGGTCTACGATGATGGTTTTCATTCTCAGCGGTCACGACTAAATTCAAATAATTTAAAGTTCCCAAGAATTCCTGGTTTAGAATATAGACCTTCTTCTTCTGCTCCTTATCCTTCTTCTTGTTCTTCCCCCCTCCTCCTCAAGCTCCTCCTCCTCATTCTCCTCCTCCTCCTCCTCAGTTCATGCTTCTTCCTCATACATAGGACTTGGATCTTTTTGTTTTATTTCTTTTGTTTATCTTTTTTCAAAAGGTCTATCCTGGTACAACTTCCTTTACTCAACAATGTATTAAGTTCTATGCTTTAGGATCAATTTATGACACTACCAATACAATTACCTTATATCCCTATGGGATGATTGATAATGTTCTTTCTTCCTTCCTTCCTTCCTTCCTTCCTTCCTTCCTTCCTTCCTTCCTTCCTTCCTTCCTTCCTTCCTCTCTTTCTTTATTTGAAATGATAAGGAAGCCTCTAAAGTGAACCAGATACATATATAAACCACAGATATGTGAGTGGGTTTGGGGCTTGACACAAATCTATTCCCAATCCAAGAAAGCATAGTTCCTATAACGTGGCCCTGCTGGATGCTCGCCCTCATGAAGAGCTCACTGAAGATATGGGTGCTCCAGAAAAGTGTGGTGAAGAAACTAAAGGGTGCCTGTCTATCAAAAAGAATATAATCTGGGTTCTAGAAAGCTAAACTTCAAACAAGCAGCCATATAAGTGAGGCATCAGCTGAGCTCATACAGAAGCACACCAACATGCGTGCTGTTCCTTATAATAAGCTAACTCAGTGCTGACTCACAGGAGCGATCCCTGTGGTTACTCAGCTAGAAAGCATGGTTACTGAGCCTGTAAGTGTGGTTACTGAGCATGTGGTTACTGCGCCTTTCTAGAATCCATAAAGCCCAGTCTTTTTCCAATGCAGCTTCTGGTGATTTCTAACTGCTGTGTGCATATCAGCGCAACACACGGTCACAACACCACCAGGGCATAGCAAAATAGGCAAGCCTAATATTACCTATTAGGATTAAATTTGTGGCTTCCAAGAAAAAAAATTAGTGTTGATGAGTAAATTACATTCAAGACTAAAGAATCCCAAATATGAATGTAATTTTACTTACTATGATAATTTAGCTTACATCCCTGGATGGCACAAATGGCTTGCATATAACTACTATTCAAAAGGTTGGCAGATAAAACCAACTCAGAGTCACTGTGGGGGGAAAAAAACAAACAACTACAACAAAAACTGAAAGTATGCTTTTTGAGGATTACAGCCTTGGGACATGTGTAAAGTTCAGTTTCACTCTCAAGCACTTGGAGGTTACAGAATATTGTTGACAATGGCAAGTTGTATTATATCATTAAACTGACAATTTTTTTCATCACAGCTTTACACATACACCT
>NW_022103908.1:29677517-29678724 GCF_000313985.2 Echinops telfairi | reverse complement strand
AACTACCCAACCTAACTCAAGTTCACTACCATTGCATCAATTCAATTAAATCAAGTCACAGCAACCCTATATACGTTTTACTAAACTATAAAACTTCACAGATATGGACAGCCTCAATTTTCTTCCACGGAGTGCGTGGTATTTGGGAACTGCTTAGGAGCCCTCGTGGCATAGTGACTAAGAGTTAGGCTGCAATTCGGAGGATTGGCAGACACTCCCCAGGAGAAAGTTGGGACGTTTTACTCCTAACCGTTACATTCCTGCAAACCCCTGGAAGCAGATCTACCCTGTCCTACACCTGCACTGTCAGTTGGCATGAACTGGATGGCAGTGAGTTTGATTTGGTTTGGGATCTGGTCAGCAGCCCAACACATAGCCGACTATGCCACGATGGCTCTTTAGAGGATTCCTTAACCACCGGCATCAAAGTGATTCAGACTCTCAGCGCCCCACTGTCGGACGCAGAGCTTAAGGGAATCTTAATGTGGATCTTTCTTCAGTGGAGCGGCTGGTGAGTAGTCCAAAGCTACCAGGACTCTTTATTAAATCCGTTATAATAAACATTTTCATAGAGCCCTATAAACGTTTCCAACTAGAATTGACCACATGTGTGGTAAGTTTTAAAAGGTGTTCTAGAAGTATACGTTATTTTGTATGTGGAGAATTTTGCATTATGAGTGTTGATTGTGGATTTTCTATGCACTTTGGAGTTTCCAGAATGTATTGCTGTGGGATGTAAGCTAAATAAACTATAAACTAGTCACATGATGAAAATCTAAGGAAGTGCCCAAAGTTATTGTGTATTTGTTCTCTGAGTAATATGAGAATATATTTATTGTGTATACATTTGTTAATTTAATTGTTCCCCAGATTATTTATTATGACATTGTGAGCCTTATACCGATGTACAGGTTTTGGTTTTGTGGATCAGGTCATGTCAGAGAAGGGTGAGGCCTAAATCTAATCACTTTTGAGTCATGAAAAGAGCAAGTGAGACACGGAGAGACCCTGAGGGAAGACAGCCTGTGTGAAAACTTGCTTAGAAGCAAAAATTAATGAAAAAAATAGCCAAGGCTACTAATTTTTTTATTTCAATGTTTTGGTTTTTTGATATGACCGCAGAATACTAGATAATTCCCCACAGCAGGAATTCACATAAATGAGAGCCTTAAAATATTGCCCCTAAAACTATGAGGAATAAAAATTA
>NW_022103908.1:29674918-29676078 GCF_000313985.2 Echinops telfairi | reverse complement strand
TGGTTGGATTGTTAATCACCAGGTTAGCAATTCAAAACCACCAAGCATCTCCAAGGGAAAAAGATGAGGCTTTCTACTCCAAAAAAGAATTATATTCTTAGAAACCCACAGGGGAAGCTTCACATTGCCATATCGGGTCACTGTGAGTGGGAATTAGATCAATGGCAGTGAGTTTGGTTATTAAAAATAACTGACTTCTTCATTCACTTTTTGTCCCCCAAACCCAAACACTGTAAATATCTTGAGTAGATATTTTTGAGTGCACTACTCTTTAAGTATATCTTAATCTTGTATTTCTGGAAGCCGACAGAGCTCATCTTATGTGGTAAGAATATGTATATGTCCCACACTAATTTAAAGTTCTATTGTTGAAAACTCAAAGGGACATTTCTACACTGTTCTATAGGGTCATTATGAGCTGACACCACTTAAAGGCAGTGAGTTTGTATACTTTCCTTTCTAAGTTCGCTTGCAGAAAGTTGCATTGATTTGATTCTTTATGTCATAGTACTATTTTTGGTGTAGATAGAAGACTTCTCTTGTTTGGCTGTCTAACTGGTGATCTGTTTGTTGATTTGTGTTTCAAGCTATATTGCAAAAATTGCCTAGGAAAAGCCACATCTGACCTTCTGTGGTTTCCCTAGTTCCAAGAAGTATGAGTCAGACATGCCTTTATACTCCAAATTTCTTTACATATTTTGATACCAACCATTCCTCTCATGCCACTCTACATCTATTCTGGGTTCAATAATTCATTGTAATGGCCACACAGAAGTTGCAGACAGCATGAATGATTAAGGGGGGTTATTAGATTCCCACACATCAGGATTAATAAACAGAAAGGAAAGCATTATAGCCAAGTTTCTCTCTGTCTCATGGCTTCCTTGACTCAGATTCTTGCCTCGGTCTGGATATTTTACTGTGTCCTTAGTGTTCTTGCCGCAGCCTCTGGTGCCTCTGGTCTTGTCCTCTGCCCCTTCAGACATAGAACTCAAACTTACTCTTATGGTCTTAGAATTTCTCTGTCTGTTCCTACTTCTGCTGGCTCTTACAAGGAGGCGTAGTTTAGATCTTTCAGTAGACTATATCCCCAAAGAAAATAAAGTTTGAAAAGTCATACCACTAGTAAATTGGAGACATAGGATACATCTAATCTTAAT
>NW_022103908.1:29661865-29673172 GCF_000313985.2 Echinops telfairi | reverse complement strand
GAAATAATTTTATGCTTGCTGAAAATTTCATAGTCTAATGTTTGACAATTTGAAGCATTTAAAACTTTTCTCCTCTATGATTAGCTTATTTCTATATTTGACTCACTTTTCCATGGTTTGCTATATTTTTCTGTCTGGTGTTCAGAAAGCACTGTCTATTTTAGATATGAATTACATGGATTATTTTTTTGTATAACAAATATGCTCCACTGTTGTGAAAAATACACTTTAAAGTAGATAGTTTAAAGTTTAGGTAGCCATATTATTTTTTCTTTGGCTTAAATTTAAACTTTAATGAAGGAAAAAGAGACTGAAACATTGAGATAAATATATTATTAAGGCAGACAGAGAATGACATACATGTTTATATTTATAAATATATTTTATACATGCAGTAGATATATACATGTATGAGTATCATATGCCTAAATGTGCATCTCTACTATAAGTATGTAGACCCACTCTAGAAATATATTTATAAATATCTTTGGGACCATGGGATTTAGAAGCAAGTAAAATAGTCTTTAAAAAATGTCAAAGTACAAAACAAAAAGGAAAAGCATGTTGTTGAACTTTATTAATATAAAAAGGAATCTTTGCTCAAATGATTTGTCATGGATGAGTCAGTAGACTCTTTTAAGAAAATATTTTCTAAATTGCTGCTTCAAATTTTAGTTACAAAAACTGTTTGTTAGATTAAATCAGAACATCTGCCAAGTTAGTTTCTCAAGCACATCTTTATTCTGCTTAATTGTGGCCAGATTGTTTTTGTATACTTTCCTAGGCATCATTTCAATATTCTTCCCATACTCTGATCCATCCTTCATATGCTCCATCCAGAGAATGCCTGATAAGGTCTGTCTTGCAACAGGGAACATTATTAAATTTGCTCATTGTCAATGTCTCTTAATTATATTTGTTTTCCTTTTTACTTATTATGTTAGATCTGGTAGACTAGAGAAGCACTCATGTATGTATAAGAAATACCCTAGTGTTACCTACGTATGTATAAGAAAGACCCTTATCGCAACAAGTAATCTTACTTCAAAAGAGGGCATCCCAGTCCAACTCAAGTCCACGAGCCCAATGCAAGCCAGGCGTGTCTCCAGACTCTCATCGTTCAGGGTAGCGATGCAGAAAGGTGAAGCAGAAAGAGGAAGATCACAGGCCAGTGCGTGCAGAAGCGAATGGATCCAAGTCCATGTGGAGCACGGCAGGGGCCCTCAGCTTTCACAATCAGTCAGCCCACATGAGGCTGTGCACACGTGTGTGTGCGCACGCGCATGTGTGTGCACACGGACATGGATCCGTACACCTGTGCATCACTACCCTGCAGCTATGAAAACTGCACAGCAAATAAGAAAGATGAAGAAGTATTGTACGTATTTTAATTATGATTTCAACCAAAACAAAATAAACACCGCCATCAGGTCAATACTGACTCACAGCGACTCTTTTGGGCAGGTAGAACAGCCGCTGTGAGTTTCCGAAACTCTCCCTGCGGTGAGTTTACACCAGCGTAGTCAACTCGGTCTATCTCCCTTGGAGGCACTGGCGGTTTCAAGCTACCAACTTGCAGGTTGCAGTCGCCCTCGTAAGCACCACACCACCAGGGCCCTAAGTAAATATACTACTGACAGCCAGAAGAAGGTAAAAAACTATCTGATTGTAGGTAGAGCATATTCCGAGTGCTCTGTAGCAGCAAGGAGCGTGAGAATTCAAGTACTTTGGAAACGTTACCAGGAGGGCACAGTCATTGGGAAGAAAAGTGCAGTAAAGTAGGGAGCCAGCCAAAAATAATAATCAGATCCTCAATAAGATGTACTGGCACAGTGGCTACAATAACTTGTTCAAAAATAGCAATGATTGTGAGAATGGAAAAGGGTCAGGCATTTAGAAAATTATCAGATTTTAGAAATATTTCAACTTGTTAATAATTGATTGATTAAAATTAGTATATGAAATTTATCCAATATTCAATCTCCACTAAATAATATACTTATACTGAAGATTTCTCAATATATATTGTTTTTATTATTGTAAATTAATAATCATAAAATGTGTCATATATGTAAATTGACCATTTGTTGCCTTAGGAGACCATATCTTCAAGATATACTAGTTTATTAATTCAACCCCAAATAATCCTACTGGACTCTCTCTACATACAAAGTGTTTTTTCTTTATTTAGCCTTCTCCTCAAGGTATAGTTCTATACATTTTTTTTTTACCATTTCCTCCAAGTATAAAAAGAATACATGTGATCTCACATCCAACATAAAGTCACTTCGAAAATTGCTCAACTATCTTTGTGAAAATTACGCTTCTTATTCTCCTTAAATTTCTCTGGATTTGCTATAGCTATCTGCAGGGTCAGCAGTTTGAAACCAGCAGCAGCTCTGCAGGAGAAAGACTGCGCTCTCTACTCAGATAAAAAGGTACAGTCTTGGAAACCCATAGGGGTCGCTGTGGGTCAGCATTGACTAGATGGTAGGTAGAACGTAAACTAAAAGTATATATATATTCATACTCTTGTGATTTTGGTAAAGCTTTACAGAGCAGATTGGTTTTCCAGTCAAGGGTCTCTACACATTTTATTTCATGACATTGATTAGAATCCCTACATTCATCTTGGTTGATATTTTACCTCCCTTTTTCTTTTTCTTTCCTCTTAATTCCTGACTACTGAGTTTTATTCTCAAACAAACGCTGCAATTTCATCATGTATGGTTGCTTGTTCTGAGAAGAGAAGACCTTCCAGGTTATTTTTGGTCGTTTCCCACTTTTTAGTTGTTTGTAAGTGCTCTGCAGTCAATTCTAAAATGGTACCCCACGTTTCCTCTGTGACGCTCAATATCACCAGCAGAAAAAAAAAAATTCAATAATGGGATTTATTCTATATAAGGAAGAATATACCTTTTATTTCTGGCCAATGTTTGAAAAAGTTGGTTGTACAAGATATGTAGCACATGGCACATCACTAGAGGAAGATCACGCATCAAAATGGCACTTTCTTACTGACAAGAGGCCATGTAGAAAATGCTTTTTTGTGACTAATGAAGAGGGTTTTGGGAACCCTGGTGGTACCAAGATTAAGCATTGAGCTGCTAATCAAAAGTTGGATAGTTCAAACCCACCAGGTGCTCTGTAGAAGAAAGTGGAGGGAGTCTGATTTGTAAAGATTATAATCCAAGAAATCCTATGAGGCAGTTTGCTTCTGTCCAGTAGGGTCACTACGAGTCAGAATCAACTTGATGGCGGTTGGTGGGAAGGAACTGTTAATATTACACAGTACAATTAGTCAGAGCTCAGGCCAGGGTGTGGTTAGCCTATTCCACAACTTCCCATAATCGCCTGTTCTTGTAAATTGAATCGGTATCCCATGAAGTGTACAGTTTTATACCTTGTGTAGACTAAATGAAGGGCTGGGAGAAACCAGAAATTTCATACTAATAGCAGACTCTGATAAAGGAATCTGCAACACTACAATAGCTTTTTGTATGAGGTATTTACATTGACGAGTGCATTGCCTCTTTCCAAATATGACTGAGTTTGGTATTTGCTCTACATCTGACTTATTGGACATAGAGAATCTTGTTCTATTATTCAAAAATGTCATAAAATGCACATTTTCTTTACATTTATTTTGGAACATAGGAAATCAGTCTTAATATTGGATTTGTTTTCAAAAGGCATTGATACACACGGCAGCAATTCTTCATTTGGAAGAAATATGACACATGTTACAGAAGTTATCTGTAGAGGAATTTCCTCTCTTGAAGTTTATAAGGTAAACCTGGTTACAACCAGCTACACTGTTTTTTTTAATTTCCATTCTCTTGTTGATAGTTGTTGATTTTTTTAATCATTTTATTAGGGACTCATACAACTCCTATCACAATCCATACATACATCAATTGTGTAAAGCGCATTTGTACATTCATTGCCCTCATCATTCTCAAACCATTTCCTCTCCACTTAAGCCCCAGGCATTAGGTCCTCATTTTTCCCCTCCCTCCCCGCTCCCCCTCCCTCCCCGCTCCCACTCCCTCATAAGCTCTTGATAATTTATAAATTATTATTTTGTCATATCTTGCCCTGTCCAACGTCTCCCTTCACCCACTTTTCTGTTGTCCATCCCCCAGGGAGGAGGTCACATATGGTTCCTTATAATCGGTTCCCTCTTTCCAACCCACTCTCCCTCTACCCTCCCAGTATCGCTACTCACACCACTGGTCCTGTAGGGATCATCCGCCCTGGAGTCCCTGTATTTCCAGTTCCTATCTGTACCAGTGTACATCCTCTGGTATAGTCAGACTTGCAAGGTAGAATTCAGATCATGATAGTGGGAGCGGGGAGGAAACATTTAGGAACCAGAGGAAAGTTGTATTATTCATAGTTGCTACATCGCACCCTGACTGGCCTCCCCGAGACCCCTCTGCAAGGGGATCTCCAGTGGCCCACAAATGGGTTTTGGGTCTCCTCTCCGCACTCCCCCCCATCATTCACTATGGTAAGATATTTATTGGCAAATGTTAAAACTTGAAAGCTCAAAAATATGGTCATACCAATAAGAGGAGCCAAATTTGTTTCATTTTGTTTATGGTTATAAGCGAATGAAATAAAGATAATGTCCATGCTTTAGTTTAGAACACTGAATATATATGACATTGTTTAGAACAGGAAATAACAAAATTGAACATGTTCCAGTGAACATCTGAGAATATTAACATCACCAAATAACATATGGCAACATTATATGTAATACATATTACTAATGATCAAATGTAAAAAATGCAAAGAAAATGAGACAGTTGTAAATGATGTTGATTATGACTTGACTATATCAAAATTCTGGGACTAATGGTATATATTAAATACACATGTTTATTTTAATTATTAATTATTGGTTCACTTTGTTTAGTTGATTTGTTTAAATAGTCATTTTATATTTACAGTTGGGTTATATTTACTATAAACATAATAAAACATAAACAAAAAAACAACCTCACTGCGATTGAGTCTGATTGAACTCATAATAATCCTATAGGACTGAATAGAACTGCCCCTAGGGAGTTCCAAGGCTGTAACTCTTTATAGAAGTCGAAGACATTATCTTTCTCCAGCAGAGCTTCTGATGGTTCCTAAATGCCAACCTGCTGCCTAACAGCACAACGCTTAACCACTACACCACCAGCGTTCCAATATAAACTTCACTTACCTAAAGATTATCAACATAAATATTTATTTCCACATAGATTTATATTGTTTTTAACTCTATAAACTTTAATTCTAATATAGTGAAACTATGAAACATTACATTTTAAGTCTCAATTTTTATTAATGATACATGATTAATCAACCAATCAGTACTGTTTTTGTTCTTCCAATTTGCTCTGACTCATAGTCTATGTAAAACTATGCAGAACATTATGTTTGAGCCTATGGTAACTGTCACTGATTGTGTCAATCAATCCATCTTGTTGAGTCTTCCTTGTTGTCATTGGCCCTCCTCAATACCAAGCATGATGTCCTTTTCAAAGCAAAGTGGCCTGGTGGCACTGTAGGTAAGAATTAGACTGTGAAAGACAAGATTTGTGGTTCAGAACTTCCAGCTGAGCTGTTTGTTGTGAGAAAGATAAGGGTTAGTATATTTTCAATCTTTAATTATTTAGTGTATTCAACTAAAATTATTCTTGGCCATTTATTGCTTATGTGTAGGGGTTTGAAAATATTCCACGGCAATTTCCATTATCTTTTCATTTACTTTTTCCATGAACTTTTTAAAATTCCTTGTAAGTCAATTAAAAATGGCCATTATTCATTATAAAATAATGATAGCTTATGTGTCTTCTAATGAAGAAGAAATGATATAACACATACCAGTCAAACGTTCTAAATGGATAACTTATATAGAATCATACTGAAGACTAAAGGAGCCTAAATATCCTCATAAACTATATACAAGAGCTTTCTAATGTCCTTATTTCAACGTTCACATTTCACTTACTTTATTTTTAATATTATTATATGTGTGCCTACATTCATAGCATTTTAATACCATTGCTATAAATATCCTATTTATGTTCCTAAATATTTTACAATACATTTTATTTATTTATGAGATGAGCTTAGGTCTATGCTTTTAAAAAATGATTAATTCTTGAGTAGTTTATAATATCAAAACAAGAATGTTAGACATAGTGAAGATGCAAATGTTATTTCAACAGTTCATATTTAAATACCTACATGCTACTGTAGATATTTTCATTTGTATAATTATAACTTTCCTTGTAGTTTTTTCATTGAAAGTTGTGCTTTAAAGTCACCTTAGTTAATTGCTCCTCAGAATATTTTTATAGACACTAGTAAAATGAATCCTCTGTAAAAAGTAATTAATGTTTTATCACACAGAAATGCATATAAATTATTAGTTTTCCTTAAGCATTATGTGGGATGTGTGAGGAGTTTGTTAAGTGATGTAACTGTATTCAAAAGGAAAGAAAATGAGATTTGGACGAAAGTAGCTTGTTGAGGAAAGGCATATCCCTGAACTCATCAGCACAGAGTGTGATTTGTATTCCTGGAAAGAATAGCAGTCTCAGACACACAGGGCCAGTCCTACCCTCACATCAACTCAAAGGCAGTAAGCTTTGAGTGAGTCATATTATTGCAATGCTATAGGCCTTTAAATGGCATTTGGCATTATAAGTAAGAAAATACCAATGGCACCTTAATTAAAGTAACTCATCAAATATTGTAACAATCTAAAGAGATTTTAAAGTTTTATATTCTTAAATATCTTATTACATATTCAATATGCACACAGTGACAGAAATATATATTATGATTATGATGAAATGTACCAAATTACACAGAAAATGAATACATTCTTCTGCAAATCAAATCAAACCAAACTACCCTAGTCTTACACGTACCTCTATTCCCCAAGTATTTGAAACATAAGGTAGATAGAGTAGGTGTCAAGATGATGGGACTCTCAGAATCGTGATCTCTACCAAGAGCACACCCAGAAAAGCCCCCAAGGGAAACTGCCTCCACATGGTGTAGTCAGGTGGGCAAAGGTAATGCCCTTTACAATACACTGTCTCTGAAGGCAGGAGTCTTCACATGCTCTGGTCTACATGCACAAGGAATTCCCTGGAGGCTAACTTTGTGAGGATGCTGAAAATGGATTTTGAGCTTTCACTTCCATCTCTCACTTCCTTTGATCAAGTCCATTCTGATGCACAGTAACTTCATATAATATGGTAGGACGCCCCTGTGGGTTTCTAAAACAATTACTCCTTCCAGAAGTAGAAAGTTTCCTCTTTCCCAGGAAGAGCAGCTGCTTTTTAAACTGCTGACCTTGTGGTTAGCAGCAGAATGCTAACCATTACCAAACCAGGACTCATAGCTGTCTACAAACTGGGTGCTGTGAGTTAAAACTCTAATGTGATCCTCTCATCTTATCATGGACCTTCTATTTGGAACCTAGGTGACATCACTTAAATAGATGTTTGTTTTAAGATAAGCCTTTAAGACCACAGATTCTGTTCTTTCTGAAAACCTGGCCCCACACTTTGCTATAGTTAATTGTGCTTAGATTCCTAGGGTTTACGATTATACTTCCTGAAGATGGCATACATAGCCATCGTGGAACTTGGTAATTCTAATTGTATCATTAACATAGTCAATAGGATAGATATTAAACTATTGTTGATAAGAAATATGAAAGTATCTTAGACTAGGAATGTTCATTTATATTAATTACAAAGTTAAGAGGCTAAATCCTGTTTTAAAAAAAACAATGAAGTGTAGGGGCAGATCTATCTTTGAGAAGATGGTTATACTTCTGTTGTTTGGTAAACCAGGGGTAAAATCACTGAATATCCTTCTGATACCACCAAGAGTTTGTCCAGAATAATGTTTGTAATTGGGCACTGTTGGCCCAGTTTCTATCCAGTCCTTGATGACCCAGGAAGAGTGCTATAGACAACCAGTGCTTTGGACTCTGTTCTTTTTGAGGTGCACAGCATCCTTAATAGTCCACATTATAAAGTGAAACCCCCGTAAGCGAACTGGAGTTTATCTTAAATTCACCAATTGGAAACCCCTGTTAGTGAACTGGAGTTTATCTTAAACTCACCTTTAGAGGATATAATGAACTGAAATACTCCCTTGAACTTAAGCTGAAATATCCTAGTGTGAGGAGAAGATGACTGCTATCTCAAGGAAATGGATCTAGCAGTTGCTAGCCTTTAGTTTGAATCTCTTGTTTGAGAGTGTCCAATGAGTGGCAGCTCAAGAATACCACATATTTGCTATTTTCACACTCTCTTAGCTTTCTTATGAGATATCTTACTCTAGCAGGCATGATGCTTCATTTGTGTATGACTTGTATTGAAAATGTTTCAATTCTCCAATCCTTGTCTGCATAAATAGTCTCCTGTCACTTAAGGTTTTGACCTACACAGGTCAACAAACCATGGATTTTTTACTTAAAAAGCTGCCCTATACATATATATTTTCCCCTAAATAGTATTTGAAATGATGTAGCACTGACTAAATTAATGATATTGCCAATAGTATTACCATATTCCTTATGAGCATGATTTATAATGTTCCCCAATAATAGATAATGATATCTTTAAAGCTGTCCATTGACATATATAGACCAACCAAAATACATAAATCAATTTTGAACTTGCACATAACTGTAGCCCTAATCTAAGAGCAATTAATTCTTAAATGATATCCCTACTCAATATTTGTTTTCATGAAGATATTACTGAAGATAAGCCTGCTATAGAAAAGTGCGGTAAAGAAACCAGATGTTACCTGGCTATCAGAAAGAATACTGTTTGGAGTCATAAAAGCCGATCTTAAGAAACAAAAACAAAACAAAAGAAACAAAAAATCCAGCTATCTAAGTGATATGATAGATTAGTCTACGCATAACCAACAGAATCAATGTTTTCAGGGGAACATGGGAGAGGGGGAGGTGGGGGGAAAGGAAGTCTTGTCAACAAACTCAAGGACAAGGGAACAACAAGCGATCCAAAATCAGTGGCAGGAGGGTGTAAGAGGCCTGGTAGGGCTTGAGTAAGGGCAATGTAACCGAGAGGAATTACTGAAATCCAAATGAAGGCTGAGCATGGTAGTGGGACAAGAGGAAAGTAAAATGAAATAGAGAAAAGAACTAAGAGGTAAAGGCATTTATAGAGGTCTAAATACAGGCATGTACATATGTAAATATATTTATATATGATAATGGGGAAATAGATCTATGTGCATATATTTGTAGGTTTAGTATTAAGGTAGCAGATGGACATTGGGCCTCCACACAAGTACTTCTTTAATGTAAGAACACTTTGTTCTATTAAACTGGCATTCCATGATGCTCACTTTCCAGACATGATCCTTGAAGACAAATGGGTGTATAAGCAAATGTGGTGAAGGAAGCTAATGGTGCCCGGCTATCAAAAGATAACGTGTCTGGGATCTTAAAGGCTTGAAGGTAAACAAGTGGCCACCTAATTCAGAAGCAACAAAGCCCACATGGAAGAAGCACACCAGCCTGTGTGATCACGAGGTGTCGAAGGGATCAGGTATCAGGCATTGCAGAACAAAAAATCATATAATTGTGAATGAGGGGGAGTGCGGAGTGGAGACCCAAAGCCCATCTGTAGGCAACTGGACATCCTCTTACAGAAGGGTCTCGGGGAGGAGATGAGCAGTCGGTGCAGTGTAGCAACAATGAAACATACAACTTTCCCCTAGTTCTTAAATGCTTCCTCCCCCCACTGCCCCCTCACCACTATCATGATCCCAATTCTATCTTACAAATCTGGCTAGACCAGAGGGTGTACATTGGTACAGATAGGAACTGGAAGCACAGGGAATCCAGGACAGATGAACCCTTCAGGACCAGTGGTGACAGTGGTGATACTGGAAGGGTGGAGGTAAGGGGTGATAGAAAGGGGGAACTGATTACAATGATCTACATATAAACCCCTCCCTGGGGGATGGACAACAGAAAAGTGGGTGAAGAAAGACATCAGAAAGTATAAGACATGACAAAATAATAACAATTTATAAATTATAAAGGGTTCATGAGGGAGGGGTATGTGAGGGAAAAATGAGGAGCTGATAACAAAGGTTTAGGTAGAAGGCAAATGTTTTGATAATGATGAGGGCAACAAATGTACAAATGTGCTTGACACAATGGATGGTTGTATGGATTGCAATAAGATTTGTACGAGCCCGCAATAAAATGATTTTAAAAACAAACAAACAAAAATAACCACACCAGCCGATGTGATTCAGCATTATAATATCCAAGACTGAAAAAGAGACCCATATTAAAACTTAATTTTTGAACATCTAATTTGCAGAAGGCTCTGGATGACAGAGAATTCCCAAAATCCATTTGCAATGTCCCCACTTGTATTTTACCTCCAGTGAGTCACCAGATATTTAATATTTCACCAGGGATGTGAGTAGTCTTGCTATCATACAGAGTACAATGGAAAGTGTACTACTGCAGATGTAGTTAGGCTAAAATCAAATGTCTTAGCATTTGTTCTCCTGTTTAAACATGTTGTAGCTTTCATTATTTTCTGCTGTCTTGTCAGCTGAGGTTTCTCTATTTTAGGGGTGTGGGGTGGAGATTATATTGGTTGGTTTTATTCTTTTTTGTATGTTTTTTCTTTATATGAAATTCAGGAAAGGAAAGTCTATAGAGATAGTGACTGGATTACTAGTTAGATGGGTAATGACAGAGGAAGGTAGAGGGAAAATAAGGAACTAATAAAAATGAGTGCAAGAAAGTAGAAATAGTTCTAAAATTGATTCTGGAAATGATTTCACAATTCTCTAAATATATTTAAACAATTGAATTGTATGATTGTGAACTGTATGTCCATGCAATTGTTAAATTTTTAAGAACTGAAACAATGAGGTTTAAATGCAAGGCACACATTCTAATAGTTCTCATTCATTAAGACAAAACTATGTCTATAGTATTTTGACTTTCTGCCTTTGCCTGTGTAATAATTATTGTATACCTGCACCTCTGCTTGCAGTTCAATAATTTCCATGTTTCTCATTCTAATTCAATTCAACACTGCATGGTCTCTTATAGAAAAAGACTTTAGATCTTGCCTCATAAACACCAAGCCCTGCATTAGCAGGCCCCATCAATTTTCTGGATCCAGTTCCCTAAGGCCAACTAGCAAACATGTCATTAATGATTATAAAATCTTCATATATTATATTTAGACAAAACACATACATTCACATATA
>NW_022103908.1:29658424-29660602 GCF_000313985.2 Echinops telfairi | reverse complement strand
GTAGTTGTTACATATATCATATAGTATTTTGAATTAAAAATAGATACCAAAAACTATGGTTTATTACAAATAAAGAAGTATAGACAGAAGTAATATATATTGATAAAGAGTTCAATAAAATCCAGAATAGAGAAAGGATGATATGACAAAAAAAAGAAACAAACGTGAAGGAAAGAAAAGGAAAAAGAATCAAAGGACAAAAACTAGAAGGTGGCTTCCAGTCAATATGATGAAAAGTTCATTTTCACCCTAAGCAGTTATGTCTATGTGCAGCATGTGGTAAATAGGAATGTGATGATCTAAATTCACTTCTCACTATAAATTGAACTATTAAATTGTCAAGTTTAATTCCGCACTAACAAAAAAGTAACTATATATTGTGATGATCTAAATTCACTTCTCACTATAAATTGAACTATTAAATTGTCAAGTTTAATTCCGCACTAACAAAAAAGTAACTATATATTGGACTCAGTGAAATATCGATTGGCATGAAATAATTATGTAGAAAATAAAAGATAGAGAAAATATGAAGGCACTTCCAAAGAGTGATAGAAAAATGGAATGAAAATAGACTGGATTTTTTTCACTAATTTTTTAATGCCTTTTTGTATCAAAAGTCAATAAATTCATAACAGTGCTTATCTCATTATTATTCTTAAGGCAGAGAAAAGGCACTGTTTACATTTTCAATTTTTTTTTCATGATAATGAAAAGGAGGGGGGAGAGCTTTAAAGAACTTACAATTTTCAGTATATATTCATGATAGCATACCTAATAAAGTGACTTGCATAGAATGTCCTATGTCTTTTAGTGAAAAACAATTATTCCAATTATATAACTAATTCTATGCAATATTTTAATTCAAGCAACAATACTGATTTTTTGGTGTATTTTTCTATGGAAGGAATCCAGGGGAGGTAAATCTATACAGACAGTCACTGGATTAATGATTTCCTTGGGCATGGCAGGGGAGTTCAGGAGGAAATCAGAAGCTAACAAAAGTGACTACAAGAAAGAGAAAACACTCTTAAAGTGATTGTGCTGGTGATTGCACAACTCTTCTTCATATGATTGAAGTATTGAGTTGTATGATTATATGTTAATAAAAATTTAATGCATTACTGTGAAATGATTCCTTGTAAAAGGATATGGGGTCCTATGATGTTAATTTATTATTTGTATTAACTCTTTGAAATAGGAAAGATGATAATATTTCATATATTTCTTTCAATTTTTTTAATTTAACATTTTTCTTAATTAAAATTTTTAAAAAAAATTTTGTTTTTCAGAAGTTTTATTGGCACATCATTTACATATCATACAATTCAGTAGCTCAATAATTCAATCATATCAAAGGACATTGTATGTACAGTCATCTTGTATGATTGATGGCCGGGCATCATTTACTTTCTTTAGGACACTTTGCTGTAGCACCTTGCCTTCGGTGATCTTTTTATGAAGGTGGGTATAGAGAAGGGCTATGATGTAAGAATCAATTGTTCTTAAGTTCGAGCTAGGATTTAGTGCAAGTCCAAAACTTATGCCTGGATCTATGCTTTTTTTAAAAATTTTCTGTGCCTTGGGCATATATCATATAATTCCATAATCCTATCCTGTCAAACAAGATTGTACAATTGCTTCCATCATTAGTCTCCAAACATACCTTTTCTTCCTTGACTTCTTAACATCATCTCCTTCTTATTCCTCCACCCCTCTATATTATCTTTCCCCCAAACCCTTGTTATATTTTCTTTCCCTATAGGCTGGACTTCCCCTGAGTTTCCTTTACCAAAAAACAGAAAAACCATAACACAGCTTCAAGTAGGTGAACCCCCAATGGTAGTGCACCTCTGAGATACACCCTAATATAAACATGCATAAGCATAATATAACAGATTGTCCATCACAGGATTGCTGGAATAATATGTGTTTTAATACACCATATATAGGGTGCTGATGAACCAGACCTTGTTTTTCTGCCAAACAACTGTACACTGTTCTTGGTACAGCTGTTTTATGTTTCCTTGGACACCAAGTGTTTTCAGGTTTAAGTCGTCAGAATGCAAATGTGTCTGAGGTAGCGTGCAGTTCACCCAATGGGGTTCCTGTATGGGATCAGTGTTAGTCTGGCTTGACTGAGAAATAAATCCAGGAATATTTTTATATTTATAAAAA
>NW_022103908.1:29642682-29656664 GCF_000313985.2 Echinops telfairi | reverse complement strand
TCTTCTTTCCTGTATCATCTCAGTGGAGAGGTCTGAGCTTATTCTTATCTGTTTACCTTTATATATGACTGCTTCCCCCCACCCTCCTAACTGCTCTTATAATTCTCTCCTTTACCTTGAAGTTGTATAATTTGACTACTATATGTCTTGATATGTTTATTTTGGGGGGTGGGGTGGGGATTTAATCTAAGTGATATTCTCTCTGTGGATGGTTATTGTCTCTTCCTTTGTGATTTTGGGGAAATCTTCCCCCAACCCCAAGAATTTCCTTACTATTTTAACTGTAAGTTTATTTTTTTCTTCCTGCTTAGGAACCCCAATAATTTGAATATTGTTTTGCTTTGTGTTATCTTACATCAACCATCAGGCTTTCTTCAGATTCCTCTTTTTGTGCAATTGCTTTTCTTATTTACTGAATTCTGCTTAATTATCTTCAAGTTCATTGGTTTTATTTTATACTTTTTCCAACCTATCGTTGAGCTCCTTCACCCTGTTATTTAATTGTGCTACTTCATCCCTTAACTCTTGGATTTCCCTTAGGTGTGAAGATTCTTATATCTCTTGTTTTCATGTTTTTAGGATTGATCCCCTAATTACCTGTGCAACTCTTAACAACATTCTCTTGAATTCTCTATCTGACAATTCAATGGTTGCTTTTTCTGTGTAAACTGTTGGCTTTGGATCATCTTCAGTGATTGACTTTTGTTTTGCTAGATTTTTTTTGTGGTAGCAGCTATTGTTGGCTGTGGTTTACGTTCCATTTTGGATATGCTAAGGTACTGTCTCGGCTTCTGTGGTTTGTAGGGAGGAGGGACTTGTCTTTATGTTAGGGGAGGATCAGCTAGGTGCTGGAAAATGTATTGTATGTAGATGATGGGGGAGTGTTGATTGGGTGAATAGGAGAAATAGGTTATAGGTACTTGGGAGTAGGCTTTAGTTAGTGAAATTAATCATAGGAAGCCTTCCTGTTAAGTGTGTAAGTTTTTAATGAGTTGGTGAAGAGGATTCTGGGAGTCATGTTTTTACTTGGTAAGTTAAAGGAGAATGTGTGTTATTGAGGTATAGGAAGCAGGTTCCAGAAGTTTGGGTGGTTGAGGTACATGAGGGGTATATTATATCTACCAGAGTCCCTTGTTGACCCTGTAATTTATATAAGGAGAGTGTAGTCTTTCAATTATTTCTGTTTATAACAGATGGCCCCTTTATAGTAGTTTGCTGCATGACTCAGGATTCTATGCTCTTTACATATTATTTGGGGTAGATAAGACTATTATATTTGTCACCATAGGGTGGAGCGGCTTACTAGCCAGGGGTGGGGAAGGCTGCCAAGTAACCCTGACTGCTGAGTTCCAATTTCTCTGCTGGGAAAAGTACCTAGTGTTTGTTTGGGGTTTTTTTTCTCAGAAGATAATATGCATGAATCTACCAAAGGCCTGAGCCAGTTGCACAGCATGTTTGAGCTGTGTCTCTGTCTCTGACTCTGGCCCTCTCCCTAAATTACTGGGGCTTTCTATCTGAAGGGCCTAGTTGTTCCCTTACAATGAGGGGTGTATGGAGGGCCTCAACAAGGAGGTTATTCCAATTAGAGTTCAGAGCTGCAGGCTACAGCACTCTTCAGTATCCAGAGCCACCATATCCAAGTGGACATCCTTGTGATGCCATAATGGGGCATTTCATTATGTCCAGAACTAGGAACTCCAAGGGAATGCTGCACATAGGTCCCTGAGGAGTAAAGGGGCTCAGGTGACCACTGCATGTAGGTCTTAGGTGGGAGGGAGAAGGATTAGAGCTAGGAACTGAGGGGCTCTGGTCACCTGGTTGACAAGACATCAAAATATATTACAGGTATCCACATTGGTGCATAAGAAATAATAATCTCTTAATTTTCAGATGACATAATCCTTTATATTAAAAACTCAAAGATTTGATCAAACAATTGCTCATAATAATTGAAAATTTTACTATGGGTTAGAACTGACTCAGTGTTCTAGATTTTACTGATTACACTAAAATTCATCCCATTAAATAGAAGGAGAATTTACTTAAACCTGTAGTTAATATGTATTATGAATGTCCACAAGAAAGGGCTGGTTTATGCTTTCTTGTTTGTAAATAAAAGTTGAACAAACTCCTTTGAATGTCTGCAATTTATTAGTTAGTGTAAGTGTTGAGTAGGGCCACCTCATAATAACTGATTGTTGTTAGGTTAGGGCCTGCAGTTAAGTACAAGCCATAAGTGCAATCAGTAAGTTCAAGAACTTTGAGTCAGGCCAACCCGTAATGACTCGATGCACAAAAGAATGCATCACTTAGATATTTGAGTGAATTTTGAGCTCTTTCTTAACTATAGGCACTCACCAAAGAACAATCCAGTACTATGAGGTGGCCCTACTCAATATATACCATCATGAAGGGACACTGAAGATATAGCAAAGGGTGATCAGGAAACCAGAAAAACTCTGGACTTATAAACGTATCATTGATAAGTATTTCCGTCACCTTGACAAAAGTGCTGCTAGAACTTAACCGCAAGTTTCAACTAATATACCTTTTCTATGCAGGATTTTCTCTTGAGACCTCTTTATTTTTATTTTCTTCTGCTCTGAAGGCACTACATCTTTATATTCCCAATTTACCCAATTTTTTCTTGAAAAGTAAAAAGTGCTCAATTTCTCAGAAGTAAGAAGACTTCTCTCCCATATAACATTGAATTTTTTTGCTTTTGTTTTTAATGCTTTGTTTACTGAGTTTAATGGAGAAAGTTAGTACTCACTTAAAAAGTTGAATTAGATTATTTTTTTTTATTTTAATGTTTTATTTACTGAGTTCAGTCAAGAAAAGTTAGTATACCTCAGAGGACACTAATAAAGTGTAGATAATCAAAGGAGGTTGTTCAACGTTGTTTTACAAGCAGGAAAGTATAGATCACCCAATCACCATTCCCTTGTGGACACTCACAATACATATTAACTGCGAGTTTAAGTACAATCTCCTATCTAATGGGTTGAATTTTAGTGCAATCAGTAAAATTGATTCTCATTGGAATACAACTATACTTGCTTGTCATTAAACAACAACAAGAACATTGTAGAGAAGAAAAGAATGTCCAAAGAATGTACCTTACTTGAAAAAAAATCACCCAAATTATGTCCCTTAATTTAAAAATTAGAATATATATATACATACACAGGTGACATCCTTGGTAAAAGTTGTACTGCTAGACACAAAGTCCTCTGTTTAAATGTTCACATTCACTCACCCCTTTTGGGGAGAAAAATGAAGCAATCCATGCCTATAAAAATATAGTCTCAGAAACCTTACCTTGGGTTGTTCTGAGCTGGAATTGACTCAACAGCAGTAGGAATTTCTTTTAAACTTCTGGATAATATCATCCTGTAAATAAAATAAATTCGTCTTATGTCAATAAACCCATATATATTGAGAAGTCGCCACTTTCAAAACTATTGAGAAATTTAAGATACTCATTTTGTGCTAATGTTATTGGGTTTAACAGTTTATTATTATCAAGGAATAAAGAGCAATAATATGCCTTGAGCGTGGCACCATATCTAATTCTCATAATGCAGTCTGAGAACCCAGTGTCTAATTTATCTATTTCTGCCATTACTGCTCACTAACACAGGGCTTTTCAAATGTCAATATAACTTTTTTACCCCCAATATGGTTGATTCCATAGTACATTTAAGTATAAAATCATCTTATATTATAAAAACTTTTAAAAAACACTCTGCAGTTTTGTTAACATTTGTCTACAAAGTACATGGCAGGCCAAGCTAAAATGCATAAAGAAAATCTTATTGCTTTGTTTTATATTTCTTTAGATTTATGACCTGCAATTTTCCCCCTCAAAATACATTTTCTATTCCTTTGTTTAAGATCACCCAGAGAGAAAGATAAAAATATCTGACATTGAAATCTGTTTTGGTAGGAGGTGAAATGGAGCGAAATGTTATTGTCAGTGAAAAGATCTCAGTAGGATGTGTTAGAAAATCTAGCTGTATTTGAAACTTCTTTGAAATTCCAATAAATTGTAATAAGGAATGAATGTACAGCTGAAGGTTAGTTGACTAAGGAAAGGTAGTTAGTCATTAAGTTGCAGATATAGGAAAGCATAACATTAAGAAGGAACCATTTGCTGATACCTTCTTCTGATGTATTTAATAGAAAATAATGTAAATTTTATTATAATGCTCTTATGCTTTTTCATTAATTTTCATTAATTGATGACATTTAAATAATTGATGAAATGGTGTATATGAAAGTGCTCAATAAACTGAAGTACACTACCATGAATGATGATAACCACAAATTTAGAATCAATTCTTAAATTCTAGTTAGGCTAACTTTTGAATACACAGCCCAGTAATATTTTCCAATTGATTTTGAAGTATAAAATTTTTTTAATTAAATGTTTAGCTTTTTCCCCCTTTTGCCCTTAGGAGGAGAATAACAAGGTTAAAATATGTTTGTATAAGTGGCTTAAAGCATCATATCTAGGCCATCACAGGAATTTATAATTCTGACATGGTAGTAGTCAGTTTAAGTTGAAACAGCTGATTATCAAATACCACATATATGATGATCACAAGTTAAAAGAAATCAACAGAAAGTTTTAAAAAGTTAAAGGGAGGAAAATAAAGTTTAGAATAAGAATAATTCAAAATGTCTAATATTAGTTCCAAGGACAAAAGAAAGCACAGGGAAGAGTAATATTTGAAGGTTAAGGGTGAGGAAGTTTCTAAAACACATCAAATAATTATCTAAATCATAATTTTAAAATATAGTAGAAGCCCTCAACAGCATACAAAATCACATAAAACCATATTTTCATTATTATAAAAGCAGTGAAAAGAAAAGGTAAAATTTTTTAAGCATTCAAAAGTGTATACAATGAAATTGATCTCACAGATTGAACTTTAAAAGTGGAGACCGACATCTGAACAGAAGCCCAAAACCAAAAGGAAAAAAAGACAAAACTTTTAAATTCTGATAGAAAACAATTCACAAGAACTTTATGTCAATGAAAATTACCTTTCAAAAATAGTGCGACATTAAAATAATTTGAAATAAATGCACAAAAACACTAAAGATATGTGCTCAAGGAAGCCCACAGAAGGGAAATATAAATATAAAATATAAGATGTACTACTTAATGCCAAAGCAATCATCCTATCTGGAAACTTGAATATGAGACAAGTTAAAGAACACTAAAAAGACTAACAGGGGTATAGTGCATAAATATTTTTTGTGGAAAACAATCATGATAAGTTAGAATTCAAAACATGTAAAAACAAAAAAATCAAAAAGATAGAGTTAATGCTTTCTAAGTTTTGGCAATATGAGAAATGGGAAAATTAATGATTTATTATATAATAAGTTGAAACTTGATGTGCATCCAATGGCACCTAGTGAAATGAGTCACTTGAAGCAGCATGTTTCCATTGACCTGGAAAGCATTGTGCCAAATGAAGCTAGTCAATCACAAAAGGGAAAACTTATATAAGTTCACTACTACAAGGATAAGTGCGAAACACAAAGGATAAGATGAAGTCAGATTTCTGCTCTCAGGTCACGTGATCTTCTAATCAGGTCTCCTGAGCAACAAGGTAGTCAGCCTGCCTGCTGCCCATGAGCTATCACCCTCCTTTATTTGTACATCTTAATCACCACTTCAACAGAGGAGACCTCACCTGAGCAGGTGTTAGTTTCCCAAGATGGGGGGAGGGGGGAAAGAACATTCAGTGGTTGCCATACAACATTGCTTTAAGGTGATCCCCACATCAACACACTCCTCAAAAAGTGACAAGAGAACCTTACAGGGAATTCAAGTCAAGACAGGTGTGGGTGGAGCATATCTGTCTTTGAGAAGGCAACTACTCTTCTTTTGATGGGTAAACCAGGTGAAGCAGCCCTCTATCAGGAAAAAACAAAACAAAACCTTTTCACAATAGTTACATAGAACCCCAGGAGAGAATATGTTTGGTACTATGTTCCTAATTGGGCATTTTTGATCTAGATTTTACCCAGCTTTTATTGACTCTGGTTGCTTGCTTTAGATTACAGGGACTCTAGACTACTTTCCAAGCACACAACAACCTTCAAAGGCCACACCAGAAAGGATTTCTTGTGGAAATCCCACTAAGCTACCTGCGCTTTACCGAAACTCACCTAAAGCAGATGTCAGGAACTGACGTACTCCCTTTGCCTTATGGCTGAAGCACCATAGTGTGGCAAGAAGCAGATGACCAATATCTGAAGGTTATGGATTGATGGCTATTTGACTTTGATTTGAGTCTCTTGCTTTGAGGGTGCCCAATCACAGGTGGTCCAAGGCTAGCATATGTTTGCTACTCTAATGTTCTCTTTGTTTTTTATGACATGCCTTAATCTGAAAGGCATATTTCTGTCTTTGTGAATGAGTTATATGGAAAGATTACCCCAACCATAACACTCACTGTTCATGTGAATAGTCTCCAGTTATTTAAGCTCTAACTTTTACAAGTCAACAATTTGTGTATTGCAGTCAGAAAAACAGCCTGGACATATATAATTTCCTTTTATCACAATGTTTTAAATTATATGCCTTTGACTAAATTAATGATAGTATAAATATAATTTCCTTATGTCTCAGGGAGATGTTATATTCTCTATCATAAATTATTATGATGTCTCTAAAGTGACCAGAGATATACATAAACCATAGACATATAAATTGATTTAATCACAGCCCTGTTCTAAGATAAATTATTTCTGATGACATAACCCTGCTCCAGTCCCACCCTCATAAAGAGATCACTAGTGATTTGGATGGTGGTAAAGAAACCAGATGGTTCCCAGCTATCAGATGGAATGGCCAGCCCCACTATGAGACATGATGCCCCTCACTGACCCATGTCCCTGCGGGGGACAGCACCAGAGACACAGTGTGGGAATTGCACCCTATCTGATCCCTCCACACTGAGGCAAAGCACTGGGGGAGTGCAGCGGAACAGCAAGAGAATTGAGCAGCAACGTCCCCAGGGAATGCTGAAGGTTGACTTTGGGGCCAGGGAATAGTGCCCCAACAGACTGGACTGGAAAACACTCCTAGAGGCCAGCAATCCTTGAACTAACTACAAGCTTTTCTTGAACTAACTACAAGTTAAGAAAGCTGATGGTGCCCAGCTATCAAAAAGTATAGCGTCTGGGGTCTTAAAGGCTTGAAGGTAATCAAGCGGCCATCAAGCTCAGAAGGAACAAAGCCCACATGGAAGAACCACACCATCCTATGCAATCACAAGGTGTCAAAAGGATCAGGTATAAGGCATCATCGTAACAAAAAATCTTACCATAGTGAATGATGGGGGAGTGCAGAGTGGAGACCCAAAGTCCATTTGAAGGCCACTGGAGATCCCCTTGCAGAGGGGTCTCGGGGAGGAGACAAGCCAGTCAGGGTGCAATGTAGCAACGATGACAAATACAACTTTCCTCTAGTTCCGAAAAGCTTCCTCCCTGCCCCCACTACCATGATACGAATTCTACCTTGCAAGTCTGGCTAGACCAGAGGATGTACACTGGTACAGATAGGAACTGGAAACACAGGGAATCCAGGGTGGATGATCCCTTCAGGACCAGTGGTGTGACTGGCGATACTGGGAGGATAGAGGGAGAGTGGGCGGGAAAGAGGGAATCTAGTATAAGGAACTATATGTGACTCCTTCCCTAGGGGACGGGCAACAAAAAGTGGGCGAAGGGAGACGTTGGACAGGGCAAGATATGACAAAATAATAATTTATAAATTATCGAGGGCTCATGAGGGAAGGGGGAGTGGGGAGGGAGGGGAAAAATGAGGACCTAATGCCAGGGGCTTAAGTGGAGAGGAAAGGTTTTGAGAATGATAAGGGCAATGAATGTACAAATGTGTTTTACACAATTGATGTATGTATGGATTTGTGATAAGAGTTGTATGAGCCCCTAATAAAACGATTTAAAAAATGTGGGGGGAAAAAGTGTCTTCAAATGAGCAACCATCTAAAGGAGGCATCAACTAAGTCTATGTGACAGAAGTACACCAGCATGTGTGGTCTAGTATTATAAATAATAAAATCCAAACAAGAAGGAAATGGTATCAGGGCTTGAATTCTGAGCACCTTGTTTGTAGAAGGCTTTGGATGACAGTGGAAGCCCAAAATCCATTTGCAAGCCCCCGCCCCCCACTCCCACAGATTGTCTCTCTTCAGTCCCTTGACTCATGTGTGTTGATGTAAATAGTTTTATTATCAGACAGAGATCATTGTAAAGTCAATTATAACATGTGTAGTTAGGTAAAAATACAACCCAAATATATAAGCAATTGATATCTAGCCAAGTTGCACATTTTTTCTATCCAACAGAAACTGTCCCCCCACACCTTGGGTTTGCCTCCTGTTCTCAGTTCAGATTATATCAGAATCAGGAAGGTTTTAGCAAGGTTTTATTAATTGTGAGCAATTAAAGAGATTTGGAGGTTACTTTCTAAAATTTAGAGAGTCTAATGCAGTTTTTCAAGTCAAGTGTAACAAGGAGTTTTTAGCTGTTTAGCATAAATAGGAAAGTTTTTCATAGTCATTCTTTTCTGGAAAAGGCCCACTCTGCGTGTCTGACTTGACAATTGGCACATGACTGAAATACAGGTGTGAGATGGGAAGGTGCTAAAGCATCAACAATGAGGCACACGGGGTTGTTTCTAGATTGTTTCTACAAATAATTCATCCTGTAGGTTTTACCTGTTAACATGTGCTAGTACGTTTAGAAATTTCCACGGTCTTCAGCTGCACTCAGCCTTTCTTCCTGTCTCAACACCACCAGGAAGCTGATACAGAGAAAGACATAACCCTCCCCCAGGAGATTCCAACATGTCAGGAATGGCTGTCAATCTGTTACGAAGCAGACTGACTGCCTCAAGTGACCCCCACAGAGTGGCCAGTGAATTCAAATTGCCACCTTTGCATTAGGCAGTTCAACATGTAATATATTTCAAGTGTTCTAGAGGAAGATAGAAGTAAAAAATGTAACTTCATGAAGAATAATTGGCAGGCGATCCACTAAGGCCAGAAAAGGGCAATAAAACATGACCACATGTCATTGAGCAGAGAAAGCTGGTAAGGGATATGAAAATAGATTAAAGGGAACATTAGCATACTAAAAAAATCCTTCTGAGTGGTAACTTGTTATAATATGACATACTAACAACCATCATTTTTGTATCCTCTAGTGCCCATGCTTGCTATATTAGCACACATAAACTCTGTAATTAATCTATCATTGTGGGATTTCCCTCTTCCTAAACTATGTAGAGGCTGAACCTCCAACAAAACGGAGCAGAAGCTGAAGCATTTCCTTCCGCTCTTGCAATGAAAGTATTTTCACCTCATCTTGGTGTGCTATATTAAATGGAAGCCATACCAGGAGGGACCTGCTTCGATCTATCAATGAAGTCCCTCAGTGGTGCAAATACTTAATATACTAGCTTACTAAAGGAAATATTTGAGAGTTGGGTAAACTCATATACACTTAGCATGGAAGTTTTGTGATCTGTATCTGAAAGTCAGCATTTGAATGCCCTATGCTGGACAGTTTGAACCGGGCTTACATACACTAACCATAAATCAGAGTAGACTCGATAAAAACTGTGTGCTGTTGTTTATGATATAATACAATATGTAATAAAATAAATAGAAACTGACTGCAAGTAAAATATTATATGTACAGACTGGATATTTAATATATTGTCTCATAAGAATGATGTGATTAAGTGATGGAAAAATGATAAGAAAAATTAGTAAAAGATAAGCTAATTTAGGAGTATTCATAGCATGCAATATTAAAATGAGAACACTAAATCTTACTAGAAATATATAATTCCTGAGGAGACGATTAATTCATCAGAGGTTTACCATGATATTATATTATGTGTATGATCATATATGTAAAATGTATAAAGCAAAACATTTTGATATAATGTACTAATTCATAATATAATTCAAACATTTAAATTGATGTTAACATTTGATAGAACTGACTCATATACAATCAGAAATATGAGTCAAGAAACATGAGCATGTAGAAGAAACATGCTAAACTTGACTAATTTTTTTTAATCATTATACTCAATGATGTTTAAATTCACATTTTAAAAAATGTACATAGGAGGCGGCTCCAAAAATATTATGAACAAATTATATTATCTTGCATTTTCCATATTTTAAAGATTTGTTGTATAATTTTGATCATATCTATTCCTTATTAAGAGTCTGAGATTTAGAAAATATTTTGAACTAAATGAAAAATAACCAATCAGAAAACCACACATTCATTGCCATTAAGTTTATTCTGAATCATAGGAACCCTGCAGGGAGGGCAGAACTGCCACATAGGGATTCAAAGACTGCACACTTTTTTAGAAGACAGCTATGTATTTCCAGCCAGTGGTGGCTGAAGCATTTGGTTAGCAAACTAATGTTTAACCTCTATGCCATGAGGGCTTCTTCTGGAGGAAAATATGATGTAATAAATGTATCTATTGAATATATGCATATATATAATTAGACTTGAGAATAAATTCCTTAATTCTGGCATGAAAATCAACTCTTTAATCCTGACATTGAAAACAGAGAGGAAAATGCAAACACTTCAAAACATACTGAGATAATTAACGTTCATTGCACCAACCGGCTGATAAGCACATGTGGGATTAATTGAAGTGCAGAGAGATAAATGGCTCAGTGAGCTTTTCCTTACTAGTTCTCAGGTCTCTTGCTCTCTGATACCCTTGGACCAGGGTGTGGCTGCCTTTGCTACTTCACTGCCTCAGCCGGCAAGGTTCACTTCCTGTGAGACATCCCTGAGGAGAAGCCACATAGACCAACCCTAATGCAGCCCTGGGTGCTGGAGCAGCCGTGTAGGGACCCCTGTCAGCACTGAAATGTTTACACCGCCCCTGGATTCAAAGACTTTCTACTCACTGGCCTGTGATCCTCCTGCATTCAGCGTCATTGTGTGTGTTTTGTGAGTCTGAGGAAGACTTTGAAGTTCGGTGTCGGACATATGGGCTAAAACGGACTTATGGGCCTGGACTGGGTTGGGATGCTTTCTTTATGTACACTTACCCTATATATAAAACTCTCTCTTATATGAGTTTCGGTGGATTTGTTTCTCTAGTTTACCCAGACTAACTCACATACCTAAAGGAATTACAAATAATAAATATATAGACTACAAATCAAGTCCACCACTTGATAGTCAATTGTTATATTGTGGTAGCTGGTGTATTGTTGTGTTGGCAGTCATTTTTAAAACTACCAGGGATATGCAAGGGATAAAACTAACAGGTTTCAACAGAGCTTCCAGGCTAAGAACACACCATGAAAATTAGCAGCTGTCCACTTCAGAGGAACTGGCCTTTGAACTACTTAGGAAAAGCAGCAGAACATCACCCGATATTGAAAATGTCCTTAATAACAGCAGAATGTTGTCATATATAATGCCAAAAGAGAAGCCCTCAACTCAGAAACCACTCCTATTTGACTGAGAAAGAGCAGAGCTGCCTGCGCAAAATAGCAGTGACCATAAAGCCATGGAGTCAGGTTGTAAGGATCTTTGTTTGCTAATAGTGAAGAACTCAAGATGGAAGGAAACAGCTCTAAACATCTATTAATAATTGGAACTTAGAATGTAAGAAATATGAATCTAGGGAAATAGGAAATCGTGAAAGATGAAATGGAACACACACATTGATAGCAAAAGCATTAGCGAGGGTAGCTGACAATGCCTGGCGCTGGTCGTTTTGAATCTGATGATCATGTAGTTGCTGTGCCAGAAATGACGAATTCAATCGGAATGGCGTTTTATTTATTATCCAGAAGAACATTGCAAGTTTTGCTTTCGAGTGCAATGCTTTTTGTTTTAGAATAATATCTATATAAATACTAGGAAATTCAGTCAACACAAATATTATTCAAATTTATGTGCTAATCACTAAAGCTAGTGATGAGGAAATTGAAAAAAATGACATATATCTTTAGTCTGAAAATCAAACATGCAATCAATATGTACTAATATTTACTGACCATTGGAATGGGGAATTAGAAACGAAGAAGAAGGAACATGAGCTGGAAAATATGGCTTTAGTTATAGAAAAAAGCTGGCGAGCACCTGACAGATTTTTGAGACTCATGATTTCATCTTCAATACATTTTTTTGAACAGCAAAAATGATGATTATACATGTGAACTTCTCCTGATGGAATACAGAGAAATCAAACTGACTACATATAAAAGAAGAAATGATGAAAAACACTAAGAACAACATTTAAAACCAGGCTAAGAACTGACCATGAAACAGACCACCAATTGCTCATATGTAAGTTCAAGTCGAAGTGCAAGAAATTAAAACAAGTCCATGAGTCCAAAAATACAACCTTGAGTATATTCCACCTGAATTTTCAGAACATCTCAAGAACAGGTTTGATAAATTAAACACTCATGATAGAAAACCTAATGAGTTGTGGGATGACATCAAGAATGTTATACGTTTAAAAAAAGAATGTAATAGGTTAAAAATTTTAAATGTCAATAAAAGAGAGGAAAGAAAGGAAAGGTTAAATTAATTGTCAGAATATACTCTGAAACTAGTCCTTGATAATAGATTACTAAGGGAAATGGAGGAAATGACTAAGCAAAAGAACGTGACAGAAAATTTTAAAAATTTGAGAAGAAGAGGAAAGTATTATAATAAAGTGTGCAAAGACCTAGAGTTAGAAAACCACAAAAAGGAAAACAAACTCAGATATAACAAGCTGAAAGAAAAAAAAATCAAGCCTTTAATCGCAGTATTAGAAGATTCCAAGGAGAAAATATTGAATGACGCAGGAAGGAGAAGAGGGAAGACATGCACAGAGTCACTATATCCAGAAGAATTAGGCAACATTCAAATATGTCAAAAGATACCATATGGTCAAGAACCTATGACATTGAAAGAAGAAGGCCAAACGGCACGACAGGCTCCAGGACCTGACAGGCTGCACATTGCACTGTCTCAGCATGCTGACGTTGCCCTCACTATTCTATGACAAGAAATTTGGAAGAAAGCTGCCTGGGAAACTAATGATAAGAGATCCATATTATACTCATTTTTAAAAAGTGTGCATAATGCAGAAATTACTGAACAGTATCATTAATATAACATAGGAGTAACATTTTGCTGAAGATTAACAATGATTACAGCAGTGCAGTGACAGGGATATGTCTGAAATTCAAGAAAAATTTGGCAGATGATGTGAATCAAAATATATTATTGCTGATGTCAAGTGGATTTGGGCTCAGAATGAGGAACACCAACTTTTTTTTAACTTGTGCATTATTGATTATGACTCTGTGAATCATAATAACTATGGAAAGATTTGAGAAGAAGGAGAATTCTAGAACACTTTTGCTCATGGGAAACTTGTATATGGATCAAGAAGTGGTAGTTCAAATACAACAAGGGAAATCATGGTTTAAAATAAGGAAATATGTGTGTGTCACAGTTGTATCCCTTCACTATAGATCTGCAGTCTGTATGCTGAGCCAAAATCTGAGAAGATGGACTGCATGAAGAAGTGTGCAGCATTAGGATTGAAGGCAGGCTTATTGACAACCTTCTATGCATAGAAGACACAACCTGGCTTATTGGAAATGGAGAGGACTTAGAAATTTTGCTGCTGAAGACCAAGCCTTTAATATGGATTGAAACTCATTGTAAAGAAAACAAAAGTCCTCACAACTGGACTAATAGGTAACATTAAGATAAATAGAGAAAAGATTGAAATTGTCAAAGATTTTTATCTTGATTGGTTTCACAATCACTGCTTGTGGAAGCAGCAATCAGGAGATCAAAAGATGTGTTGTATTAAAGAAATCTGCTGTGCGAGATTCTTTAGAATATCGATCCACAATCTCCACCCA
>NW_022103908.1:29623206-29641565 GCF_000313985.2 Echinops telfairi | reverse complement strand
GGGCCAGCAAAAAGGAGAAAGATCCTTGACAAGAGGATTGACAGAGTAGTTGCAACTAGCGGACCAAACATAAAAACAATTGTGAGGATGGTGAAGGAATGGGCAATGTTTAGTTTGGTTGGCCATTGTGTCACTGTGAGTCAGAAGCAATTCCATACTACCTAACAATAGCAACAATAACAAGTTAAGTGAAAAGAAAAAACAAAAGCCATACTGTCATGTGACAGTTACAAATCTCCTGTCAACTTGAGAAGGGGTGGAATCTAGCCTGTCTATCAGGTCATGGCCAATGAGGCTTTTCTATATGGGCATAGCCATCTCCTGAGGATTCTGGGACCTCCTGTATTTCTCCCTGGAGGCTGGAGATGCTGTCTGCTTGGTATTCCTGAGGTCAAGACACATGGAACTATGTTAGAGCCCTGGAGCTGGAGAAGCCATGTGGAGACCCATGCCAGTGCTGAGATGCTTACACCACCACTGGATCCACAAGACTTTTTACCCATTGGCCTGTGGTCTTCCTGCATTCAACATCATTGCATGTGTTGTGTGAGTCTGAAGATAAATTTATAGATTGGCATCGGACATATGGGCTAATATTTGGCTTAGGAACTTTGATTTGGACTAAGCTGGGATATTTTCTCAATATACAATTGCTCTTGTATATAAAAATCTTTCTAATACACTTATGGTTATCTATGAATTGGTTTCTCTAGTCAACCCAGACTAACACAGACATTACCATAAATTCTTTCTTCACATAGATTGAATTGATCAGTTTCTATTAAGAATCATAGAAAATGGAGAGATAATCAAATAATTAGTATCAAGCAAAACTATATATCAATATTCCTGTAAAAACATGAATACAAAGATTTTTCACAGTGTAAAAATTAATATCTCAAATGATAAAATTTACTAACTGGGTCATATAATAAATAAAAATATGAAGGGTAAAATGTTTCTAGGATAATTTATTATAAACCTTCCAATAAGCAAATACAAAATCACCTTGCCACTGGCTTCATCAGAGATGTCCCCTAGTATTACATCTTATCCTTAATCTTATCTTCCTTTTATACATAAAATGAAAAGGGAAGAAGAGATTAAATCCAGATTCAATGCTTCTTCGGGCCAGCACAAATTTGTCCCTAAGATTGCAAACCAAATTGACTCCCATTCAGTCAATTCTTACTCATATCAAACTTGTTTCTTAGGATTTCAAAGGCTACAAATCTTTATGGAAGCAGACAGCTTCATCTTTTTTCCACTGATTGTTCGTTCAGGTTAGCATATATATCCCACTATGCTATCAGGGCTCCTTTGTCTCTTAAAAGAAAAATACAAACAAAAACAAAAACACTGCTATCAATCTGATTCTGACTCACAACAACAATATGTACGGTTTCTGGGGCTGTAAATTTTATGGGAACAGATAATCTCCTGCTGAGAAGTTGGTGGATTTGAGGAGCTAACCCTGCTTTTAATAAACCAGACTACCTAAGATCACCACCAGAGCTTCTGTGAAAACTGAAATAGTATTTTCTAATATCAAGAGTGCATCCAAAGGAGAAATTACATCATCAGTTCTAGCATGAGAGATTTTTATCTAATTCTTCTTCGTCTTCTTACACATACAACCTTTGACTGAAAGCAACTTTTTACCTGTGGAGGAAAATGTAAGCAAAAAGATAATCTGCATGAGATATATGAAGAGAGTTCTTAACATAATAATTGGTATATATTAATTTATTATATAATATAGATGTCAATACAATGTATTTTGGTAGATTTGTATATTTAAAAATATACATTTTATCATCCTTTTGCCAAATAAGCAAAAGGTTCATAAAAAATTATTTTTTAGTTCCTTTTATATAATTTACTCTGCTATTTTCACATGTTTAATGACAAACAAGCAACACAAATAAAATGTGTTAAAAAGCCCTTTTTTATTCCTGTTTCAGTATATTTTGATCCTGTTTTAAATGTTCTATACCCCATCTGTTAAAATAATACATCCTTATAACCTTTTATTTTTTAAAGGTTCTATATTAGGAATATTTATCCTGTGCAAATAATCAGTCCAATAATAAAAGTTTTCAAAACTCTGTGTATTGTGTCTTTATACTTGCCATCTTTCTTCATACCTACTAATAGATTTGGGTGACTATTACCCTTTTTGAAAATTAAAGATTGTATTCTGTGAAATAGCCAGCAGCAAGTTGGATCTAATGGATTCTTGCTCTGAACTGGGATATGCAGATTATGGATTATTGCTGCTTAAATACTATCATGTAAACTATTCAACTTTTTGAACAACTCCCTTTGGGTAGTTGTGGTGCGTGTTCACATTGCTGAAGGGTCTCCTGTGAATCTGGGTCAGAATGCCTCTCCAGGTGAAAAGAGAGGTCCTTCAGAGCAGCAATGGAAGTCTTTTCTCTCTCTCTCTCTCTCTCTCTCTCTCTCTCTCTCTCTCTCTGTCTACCTCCTTGAGTCTGTAATAAAATTCATTGAGTTTAATTTTCTTAGTCTTCTCTAGAGAAGCAAAACCAGCGGAATTTATATAAGTTTGTACATCTCAAAGAAGGTCTTTCCCATCATGCAGCTTCAAGAGCTGAAACTTGTGAGATGTGCAGGTAAAATGACAGGATGCTGACATGCAAACTGCCGACTCTAAGGACTCCTTGGTTTGGCAGACCGAGGTCAGATAATGATTAGTCTCACGCAGGATTCTGATCCACCAAAGGCCAAAAGAGCTTTGCTAGATTGTGTACATTTATTGGAAGTAAGTCCACCCTTGAGGAAACTTTCTTTTAATTGATTGGCTGCTCATATCAGATCTTGTCATGGAAATTATTACATTACATAAAACTCATAATGGACTGTGGCTGCAACTCAGTCCATTCTGCTTACATTGGCTCATGTTTGCTAGAGTAAATTTTGCTGTATAAGCTGGCATGGAGCAGGCAGCCAGTGCAGGGGTCTGAGGGCAGGCCCCAATCCCAGCTAAGTGGACAACCGCCCCTCCCCACAGAAGAATTTGCTTTAGAGGACAGCACTGAAATTGCAGCTCAGGGAGAGGGACATGTCTGATCAGAGCACACAGGAGCAAATGCAGGGGGAGGAAAAGGGAGTGGAGCACATCCTGGCCCACTATGCCTGGAGGACAATATCCCCACACCAAACAGCCAATGCACAGAGTGGTCCATATGGCTAATCCCACTTTGAGACACAACGCCACTTGCTGACCCATGTCCCTATGGGGGACAACATTGGAGATGCAGTGTCAGGATTGGCCTGGTGTGACCCCACCACACCAAGGCAAAACACTAAGGGCCTGCGGCAGAGCAGGGTGGGGAGCAGAGCAGGGACCTCCCAAGGGGGTGCAAAGGATAGTATTTGGGTGAAGGGCGTGGTACCCCATCGGACTGGACTGGAGGACTATGAGGACACGCCCAGAGGTAAAAAAAATGGACATTATCTATTTACAGGTTTTTCTTTTTAAAATTAATTTATTTTTCCCTTGGTCATTGGTTATCTTTGTTGTCATGTCATCATTGTTGTGTTCTCTTTTGTTGCGTTGTTTTGCTATGCTTTGTTTTTTTGTGCATATTATTATCTCTGCAGGTTTATCTAGATAAGATAGGCTGGATGAACAGTCTGGAGGAGAAAACAACGGGATCAATGGTTGGGGGGCAGGGGGGCATGGGAGAAGAGGACGTGGGGGAAGGGAAGTGGTGTTGACCAACCCAGGGACAAAGGAGCAACAAGTGATCCAAAATTCGTGGAAAGGAGGGTGTGAGAGTACTGGTAGGGATTCAGCAAGGGCAATATAACCAAGAGAAATTACTGAAAACCAAATGAAGGTTGAGAATGATAGTGGGACAAGAAGAAAGTAAAATGAAATAGAGCAAAGAACTAGGAGGCAAAGGGCATTTATAGAGGTGTAAATACTGGCATGGGTATATGTAAGTATATTCATATAGGATGATGGGGAAATAGATCTACATGCATATATGTATAGGTTTAGTATTAAGGCAGCAGATGGGCATTGGACCTCAATGTCTTTACTCAATGCAAGAACACTTTGTGCTATTAAATTGGCATTCCATGATGCACACCTTCCCGACAAGATCACTGAAGGCAAAGTAGGTGCATAAGCAAATGTGGTGAAGAAAGCAGACGGTGCCTGGCTATCAAAAGATATAGTGTCTGGGGTCGTAAAGGCTTGCAGGTAAACAAGCAGCCATTTAGTTCAGAAGTAACAAAGCCTCCATGGAAGAATCACATCAGCCTGTGTGACGACAGGGTGTGGAAGGGATCATGTATCAGGCATCAAAGAACAAAAAATCATTATCATTGTAAATGAGGGGGAGTGTAGAGTGGAGGCCCAAAGCCCATCTGTAGTCAATTGGACATCCCGTTACAGAAGGGTCTCAGGCAGGAGATGAGCCAGTCAGGGTGCAGGGTAGCAATGATGAAACATACAACTTTTCTCTAGTTCTTAAATGCTTCCTCCCCACCACTCTTATGATTTCAATTCTACCTTCCAGATCCGGCAAGACCGGAGGATGTACACTGGTACAGATAGGAACTAGAAATCCAGGACAGATGATCCCTTCAGGACCAGTGGTGAGAGTGGCAATACCGGGAGGGTAGAAGGAAGATAGGGTAGAAAGAGGGCACTGATTACAAGGATCTACATATAACCCCATCCCTGGGGGATGGACAACAGAAAAGTGGGTGAAGGGAGACGTTGGACAGTGCAAGATATGACAGAATAATAATAATTTATAAATGATGAAAGGTTCATAAGGGAGGGGGGAGTGGAGAGGGAGGGAGAAATGAGGATCTGATATCAAGGGCTCAAGTAGAAATGAAATGTTTTGAGAATGATGATGGCAACAAATGTACAAATGTGCTTGACACAATGGATGTATCAATTGTGATAATAGTTGTATGAGCCCCCCGTACAATGATTTAAAAAAATTTCTCTGTAGTATACCGTATAAATGATTGGTTAAAAATTGTGAAAACTAGGCTTTGCTTCTGATGTGTCTCTGGATGTACTCAAATAGCTAATATTCCAGTTTTTATATACACATTAGCTGTATACACAACCTAGGGTGTCAGTAGGTGTTGCTATTGTAGGAGCTGCTTAGTCAATTTCATTAATAGTAACCAATATAACAAAATAGATCTGTTTAATATATTCACCTAGGTTGTAATCTTTATAGAAGTGGATCACCAGGATATTCTCCCATGAACCTGTTGATTTGTTCACACTCAAACATTCAGTTAACAGCTGAGAAGTTAACCTGATGTAACCAGAGTTTTCCATAGAATATAGGGTCTCTACATTCTGAATCTGAAAGGACAATTTGATCCATGTGTTACCTAAGATTGGTATTATGAGCAAACTTGTATTTACAGTCTGTGAATCACAACAGAGAGGACAATTTTGGCAAGACATAGGAAAGGGCAAAAACAGAGTATTATAATGGCTTAGATCCAGAATGGCTACTGACACATTCTTCATGTAAAATGCTGGCTGGTTTTTGGGATCTTATAGGTGATGGAGGGTATAAAAGGAGTTTGCAGAAACTGAGATGGTTAAATGGAGGAAATATAAGGCACAATGTAAGGAAACTTGCATTTCTTGTTTGTTTTTGATTTCTAAAAGATGAGGCTCTGAGAATTCTAAAAAGATCCTATGCTTGTCTCCTTTTGCTCCTTGGCTTCCTGGTGAAATGTCCCGTTAATCAACATAGTAGCTGATTTGAAACCATTAATAATTTAAGGTGGTCTGCTAAAAGGTTAAGCGAATTTCTGTTGGGTCATAATTGACTTGTATTTTCAAGACAAGCAAGCAGGAGTCAAATTGCTATTTCTAGATGTTTCTGAATTGCAAGCATTATTTGAATTGATGATGATCCAACCAGCCTCCAAATTTTATAAGAATAATCATATAAATAGCATTTCAACTGTCTTTAATGGGTAAACTAGGAATATTGGATGCATATATGAGACTGGAAATTAGACCCAT
This sequence comes from Echinops telfairi, assembly GCF_000313985.2. NCBI lineage: Eukaryota > Metazoa > Chordata > Mammalia > Afrosoricida > Tenrecidae > Echinops > Echinops telfairi. Next base: position 29,635,519 of record NW_022103908.1, on the reverse strand, counting down.
TTTCCATTGACTCCACAAAGGAATCATTGTGTGTATGTGTGTGTAAATTATAGGAATAATAGATCACAAAGACACTTGGACATGTTGTACAATAACTCATGGGTTTTGTCTAATTTAATGGCATTAATAATTCTGAGGTTGTGGTTTTATTTTATTTTTATTCCTGGTTTTAATGCTTTGTATTTCTGTGTGCACAGCTTTTTTATTATTTTTTTATACTTGATAGGTTGAAGTATAGCACTATCCTTTAAAAATCTTAACTTCAAAATTCAATTGAAATCTAAAGGAAGATATTTTAATTTTATAAATAAAATACTCATTTTTTAATGCCGCGACTTTAGCAAGCACTTGACATACCTTCTTGGGCTAGACTCACTATTTTGATTTTGTTTTCCTTTGGTTTTCCCACATATATAAGGGAATAAATGTAAGATAAGACACCATGAATAACGGTTTATAACTTATATGCCCTTTAAATGTAATATAATAAGTGTTGTCAGCAGGTCATTGACTAAACAAAAGAGCAGAGACTGAGTATAGTTTAAGAGGTTTATTGGGTCCAAACAGAGCCTCAGTGCTGAGGGACCACACCAAACTGCTGAGGGCCAGGTGTGAACCCTGACCTTCAACTGTGGACAAACCTTTATAGGCATACAATTTATTGGGTCACACAGGAAGAAGGCGGAACTTTGCATTATCTTTCAGTTTGCGCCAGCATGTGTTTTTTCTAAGAAGCTACAGAGTACAGAAGTGGAACATTTTCCAGTGATGCTGACCTCTACACAAACTTGGGATCATCCTGTTTGCTTCTGTTCCTATTGAAAACCTAGAACCATTCCCACTTCCTTATCACCCAGAACCACTTTCTGGGTTTCAACTTCCTTATCCCATTCTTCATCACAATAAGAAGGAAACAAACACATGACAGCTTTTAAAAGTTGATTATTATCTCATACAGTTGACTGTTGAACAATGGAGGGGTTAAAGGAGCCAAGTCCTGTGCAGCTAAACATTTTACATGATTTTAATTCACTGAAAACCTAATTATTAAGAGTCAACTGCCCTGGGGGACGGACAACAGAAAAGTGGGTGAAGGGAGACATCGGACAATGCAAGATATGACAAAATAATAATTTATAAATTATCAGTTTCATGAGGGAGAGGAGAGCGGGGAGGGAGGGGAAAAATGAGGACCTGATGCCAGGGGCTTAAGTGGAGAGCATATGTTTTGAGAATGATGAGGGCAATGAATGTACAGATGTGCTTTACACAATTGATGTATGTATGGATTGTGATAAGAGTTGTATGAGACCCTAATAAAATGATTTAAAAAAAGAGTTGCATAAGCCTCCAATGAAAATATTTAAAAAAATATCAACTGTTAACTGTGGGAAACAGTACCAGGAAAACATTGTATGAGGCAAACTCTCAACATTCAAAAGTTAAGGAGTCTGGGAGGGCAAGACTCCCATGGTTGGAACCTTTACATTCATGGTTGGAGATGTGTCCCACTCACATTCTCCTAAGTAAAACTAATTCCCTTTTGTCTCCCCATAATAATGCCAAATTTAAGATACAGCTTGCAAACACATGGTCACTCACTATACTCTTGGAGGTCAATTACTTTAAGGCTATCTGACTGAAGTTTGTCTGCCATCAAAGACAACTAGACCCTATTGTCTGTCCCACCCTAAGTACTGCCCAATTCCTTCTGATAAGGATAATGGATTGTTCCCTTGGAGAAGAGCTCAAAGACATCTAATGTCAAGCCAACTCAACTCAGAGACAATCAAGGCTAGGCTGCTATCTTGACTGTAGAACATGCCCATCTTGTTACATATGTACCTTCCTGTTACATGCATGCCCCTAGTACAACCCCTTCCTATTATGTGTATACACCTAGGTCATCCCCCTCATGTTACATGTATGCCTTTAGTCAAATTCCTTCCTGTTACATGTGAGATTAGCATGGTTTGCTTGCCTGAGAGAGATTATTTAAGTCTGTGAGTCAATAAAGTAGGAGCTCATTCAGGTTCCAGTCATGATGGAAGAGGTGATACCTTACATGCTCTATCTTGTCTGATGTCTCTTTAATTTACCCCTCAATTACACAACCACCCCTTGGACCCATCCATGTATGGGGAGGCTGGTTCCCTACAGTTAACCAGGAACCTTAACTATAATGTAAACAGCTAATTAATACATTTTTAAGGTTTTACATGCTGTACCTACATAAAGACTGATTTTCAATGCAAGATAAAAGTGTTTTGTCTTTTTTACAAATAGTTCAAGGTTGTTATGTCTACTGTCATAACTGCAGTGACTACTTCAAAAATGTCTTTTATTTCATTGCAGTTTTTATTCTGCATTGTTTTATTTTCAAGTGACAAGCACATCCGATGGATACCTAAAACAATTTTAAATATAAATTATCCAAATTGTATTGTATTGTCATGCCTTTTCTCTGCTCCGTAGGAGCACTTTCAGCCTTATGTGTTGTTAGGTGTCATCATGTCAATTCCAACCCATGCCTGTTCTGTGCACAATAGAACCAAATGTTAACGGGTCCCTCCCCATCCTTACAATGGTTCCTATGATTGAACCCACCAGTGAAGCCAGGTTGTCAATCAATCTCCCTGAGGACCTTCCTCTCCCGCACTTCTCCTCTACCAAGCATGATGTCCATCTCTAAGGACTGCTCTCTCCTGATAACATTCTCAAAGTATGTAAGAATATTGCTGCCTCGTAGGAGCACTCTGGCCATACTTCTTTCAAGACAGATCAGTTTGTCCTTCTACAGTCCGTAGTACTGTATGGTCGGATCAATACCAGGCTGGCTTCTATCAGCAAGTGACATTGAATCTTCCCCACCCATGCGGAGCTGACCAGAGCTAGCTGAAACAACTAGCATCAAGTGGCCTTGAATCTCCCACCCATACCTGCCGAGCTGACCAGAGCTGGTTAATGGCCCGCTTTGTTCTCAACCTGCCGCTCTGCACCTGGCACTGGCATAGCTCGTTTGGCTCAGTGCCCACTTTGTTCTTGCCCACCGCTCTGCACCCAGCATGAATACACCCGGAACCAGGAAGACACTTTGTATTCCAGAAACCCGGACATACCTGTCCATATAAGCAACAGCCCTGTAGCCTGCAGTGCGACTCCCCTAGCCCAGACGTTATGGACTCTGGGACTTCACCCAGGCTGAGTTTTTCTCCCTAATAAAGCCTGTTTGTTTTAATTCGACTGATTTGGTCTTTGGCGCCTCTTGACTACCTTACAGGTACCTTCAATATTCTTCTTCAGCATCATCAATCAGTCAAAATGATTCTTCTGCAGTCTTTCTTATTCAATGCCCAACTGTCACGAACATATGAGGCAATTTAAAATACCGTGGTTTAGTTCAGGTGCAACTCAGTACTCAAAGTAACCTCCTTGTTTTTCAATATGCTAAGGAGTTCTTGTGCAGCCGATTTACCCAATATGAAACATCTTTTGACCTCTTGACTACCTCTTCCATGAGCACTGATTATGAGTCCTGGTAAAACAAATTCTATGAGAACGTCCGTGTTTTCTCTATTTATCATAATGTCACCTATTGATGAGGATTTGGGTCTGTACATTGAGTTCTCATTCATAATGAAGGCTGAAATTGTTGATTGTCATCAGCAAGTGCTTCGAGTCCTACTCACATACGACATGCAATGTTGTGTTCTCTGCATATCTCAGGGTGTTAGTAAGCCTTCCTCCCATCCTGATTCCTCATTCTTCTTCATAAAAGCCAGCTTCTCTGATGATTTGCTCAGCATACTGGCTGGGTAAGTATGGTGAGAGGATACAACCCTGTTGCACACTTTCCTGATTTAAAACCATGCAGTATCCCTTTGTTCTGCTTGCATAGCTGCCTCTTGACCCATGTACCACAAGAGCACACGCAAGTGTTCTGAATTCCAATTCTTCTCAAAGGAATCCATATTTTTTATGTTCCACACAAGCAAATACCTTGGCATCATCAATAAAACACAAGTAAACCTTGTTTTGCTCTTCTCTGTGTTCAGCTAAAATTCATCTGCCATCAGCAGTGATGCTCCTTGTGGCATGTCCCCTTCTGAATCAGCCTGAACCCCTGGCAGTTCCCTGGCAGTGTACTAGTGCAACCATTGTTGGAGGATTTTCAGTACAATTTGACTTGAGTGTGATATCAATGATATTATTCTAGGTTGGCCTTTTCCTCTGTGGGCCAGGAAGCTACCCCCTTTGCTCAGCCTCACAGCCTTATGAACTCTGCGTGGGTCTTCTACTTTTTCTCATGGTCTCCTCACCTCAGCCTTGGGCTCCTTTACTCTATGCTGTGATTACCACATTGCAGACTCTGCTAGCTCTGGTCTTGGAGATTTGAATATGTCAAACAGGTGACTTCAGTTGGAGATCTGAATATGTTAAACTGGTGACTTTTCTTCAGATGATGCTGAGATTTCTCTGTGTTCCTGCTTTTGAGAGAGCTCTTTCTTTTAAGGAAGTGAGATTTTTGGCTTTCAGCAGGTCATGGCTCCAAGGAAACCAAATGGGATGCCTTGAGGCATACCCTGCACTATGGTGGAGACTTAGAATAGATGCCACTTCAACTTTGTAGCATAGAACTTCCTCTGTAATGGGATTATAGCTATATGGATAGAGGCTAGAATTTGTGATACATCGCATAGGTATTATGCTAAGAAAGGCCATGTTAGTAATTGATTATATCTCAACACTGTTCAATAATACAGTAATTTTTCAGCGCAATCTCCTTGTCCCCTTGCTAGTATGAGAAATAACTCATGTTAAACATTAAAACTGCATGACTGTAAATTATTCAAAATTTAGAGAATAAGTGGTGAACCCTTTGTGTTTGGTAACAAGATGAATTTTTCACATAAAAATGATTAATATCACACGGCATTTTAATAAAAATCTACATATAAGTGGATTTGCACAGCTCAAACATATTTTGTTCAAGGATCAACTGTATTAACTTTATTACAAATATAGAAGCCTGTTCTGTGATTTTTCAGCTGACTACACATCAGTAATCAACTTGCTCTCTAGAACAATTTAAAAGTAGAAATATCTGATTTTTGATGTATGATTTTGGGTGCTTTTTTCTTTCTGTTTTACTGAGTTGTAGATTAAGGGAGTACTATGCTGCAGTGAAGTGAAATTACTTGGTATGGCTCTTTGATGATCCATTATCTTTGTAACTTTCATTCAATGCCCTTGTGGAAGCATACACAAGAGTTGTAGAAGACCCTAATGAGGGGATTTATCATTTTTACTACTTCTTTGGGTCTAAGTCGGCCATTACAGAAGCAGGAAGAAAGTGAACCCCACAGCTATGAAGAAGGCAGATTTAGGAGCACAGTGTGTCCAAGGTCTCTGCAGAACAGCTGGCAGCGGGACAGTTAGGCAAGCAGAGCAGACGAGCAGCACTTAGATAGTGATGCAGATCCATGGAGCAAACAATGGCCTTCCGGCCCCACTGAAGAAGTACAGCAGATAGCCTTGAGGTGGGGGGGAGCTGCCTTGCAGGTGGTGTGTTTTTTAGACACTTATTAGTGCTAGAGGAGTAGTGTAACACGTGTTTGGGCTGAAGGGGTCATGTGGCCAAGAGGCTGAGTACCACAGAGAGATGGTCTGGCCAGCAGGGCCTCAGCTGGAAAAGGCTAGAGGAGGCAGTACCTATCATTATCATGTTTTCTGATCCTGACTTGTAAATTGTTCACTTCCCTAAGAAGCCCCCACAATTGTGACTTTTGCCTATGATTTCATTGTGGCCTCTGCAATAAATTATTGAACTCAGTATACCTATAGAAAGCCCTGGGAGGAATGGTGGGTGTCCTAATGGGGTGAAAGATGTAGGAAGATACAGGCATTTCTGACCTTGGTGCCATTGAAATCAGCCTTGGGTTTGTGTGGGGAAGAGATCCCCTTCCACATTGTATATCCAGAGGAAGTGAGGCATGGGCTCTATGATACCTATTCATTTGTATACATTAAAAGACGTCTTAATGGTTTAAGTGCTCAACTGCCAACCTAAAAGCCAACAGTTTGAATCCCCCAGACACTCTGCAGAAGAAAGATCTGGCAATCTGCTTCGATAAAAATGTGCAGCCTTAGAAACCCTCTGCGACAGTTCTACTCAGTCTTATAAAGTCACAATGAATTGGTGGGATTGTAGCGAGTTGGGGGTTGATGCTTACACAACTGCCAATATTTTTAAAACTGTTGTTTTCAGGTCAATCTTAACAGAAAGTGACCCCTGTGAGGGGGTACCCAAAGAAAACTGGAATTTTTTTTCAAAGCTGTCAATTTAATTTTTTTTTACAAAACAGCCTTATCACCTTGAAAGTACTCTCCATTCCACTTACCATATATACTCGTGTAGAAGCCGAGTTTTTGAGCACATTTTTATGCAGTTTTTATGCTAAAATTAGGTGCCTCAGCTGATATTCGGATTGGCTTATACTCGAGTATATACAGTAATATATTTTTCAAATCTGTGACTCCGTTCTTGAAAACAGTTTTCAAAATCATCTGTTTGGATGACTGACAGCACCTCCCTCATTTTTTTCCTCACCTCTCCTACATCGCCAAACTGCTGACCTTTCATGTCCCTCTTCATTCACAGAAGCAAAAGAAAACACACAGAGCAAATTCAGGTGAGTGACATGTGTGGGGCAAGAGAGGCATGCTGTTTTTGCCAAAAACTGGAACACTAGAAGGTTGCATGAACAGATGTGTTGTCATGGTGACAAAACCAGTCCTCTGTCTGCCACAAATCAGGCCTTTCTTGTTGCACACTGCATTCTTTCCAGAACTTCTAAATAGAAAACTTGATTAACAGTCTGACCTGGTGGAACAAACTCCGAATGCACTACAAGACAACATTGTTGCTGTTCGGGACATTGATGGATGTTGAGAATGCAGTTTGTTATAAATTGATGTTTCACTTTTCTTAAGCAAGAAAACCACTCGTACGCTTGAGTTTTTCCCATAGCTGTTTTTGTAAGCTCTGTTCAACATAGCAACAGTTTCTACAGCCTTATACCTGAGCAGGAAACAAAATTTCAGAGGCTCAAATCTTACATTGGCCATCACGAAAAATGAGGTTCAAGTGAAACTGCTTTTATGAAAAAATGAACTGTAACCAGAGAGAACCTTCCCCAGCAATGCCACTGTGTGTACTCAGAGTGAGTCGCTCAATGCTCGCCTAGTGCTTACTACAAGAGCTCCACCCAGTGCAATTCTGTTTTGGGGAGGTAATCCCTCTTATACTTACTTGAATTCATTTATCGAGCTTCTTAAAAATTTATTTTCCCAAAATACGCTGTAGAGACTTTACATATTTTGAACGGTTGAACAATTCCAGTGATGTGGTAATCCTTGAAGCCAGTCAGTGTGAGTACAAAATAATGTAGTCAGAAAATGATTATGTGGGGGTTTATTGTTGTCAATAAAATCAAGGTACTCCATATTTTCTTTAACTTTGAGAAGACTTTGGAAATTTCTTTATACAGCCACAATATAAAAATTGAGAACCTAAAGTGAAGAAAGCATTAATTGCATTAGTTATGTGCTTTAAAACAATGCTTGATTGTGATAACTGGGCAGACAATAATTTTATTTAATTAATTCCATAGTCCCTAGAATAAGTTAATCTTCAGTGAGTCACATGGGGCATATGAATGACATATTTCAGTATAAAATGTGTCAACATACATATTAAGTTAAAAACTAATTAATTATGAAGTTAAGGATAATCTTCATACTATGGGAAATTATTAGCTATTTTACCTTGATTTATAGACTACTTATAGGGTAAGCTAACTTTATATCACCAAACTGTACTTAGTGAATGAAAATTTAAATATAAACATGAGCACCTAGAAATATAAGGGGCTCAAAAAACTCTATATTTTAATATATTTTATAGATTTCCCCTCACTAAATTTTATACAGGACAGAAACAAGATGTATTCAAAACTAATCATCTGGTTGCGGCAGATCATTATCACAGGGCCATAATGGTGTCCAAACACTTCATAGCCATGTGGTTAAATCACACAGCATGGGGGGAAAAGTTCATGGAATCAGGATTGAGGACAGCTCAATTCATCACAGCTACAAGAAGGAATTAAGGTAGTCAGACAGGTCCAGGGTTGGGATATGTACACAGGATTCATTCAGATACCTTCTCACTGTTATTGTCGGGGTATAACTCATAACTACACAATACTGGTACCGAACTTTCCTTCAAGGACACATCAAGGCAAGACTGAGAGTCTGACTGCCCCTCACAGCAGTGGCTAGGGCAATGGTACTAATCCACTTTCAGTCACACTCCACCTAAGGGTAATCATTTTTACATTGCTGCTCAATGATCAGAAAGAACTCGATAGACTTGCAGCAATTCTCAACCTTTGGGTCATGACCGCTTTGGGGGTCGAATGACCTTTTCACAGAAGTCACCTGATTCATAACAGTAGCAAAATTACAATTATGAAGGAGCAACAAAAATAATATTATGGTAGGTGGTTGCCACAACATGAGGAACTGTATTAAAGGGTCACGGCATTAGGAAGGTTGAGAACCGCTGCAATAGGGGCTGAGTTTATGTAGAGACTCAAAATTAATTTAAGACTCTCCTGTAAACCATAACTTTCCACAAACCAAGTGCTCAGATTTAAGTTCCAACACATGCAAACACATATGGGCTCTGTAAAAACAGAAGCATTTGTATTTATTTTTAGAGTTGTAAATCATGTAATATGATACAGTTTTAAAAATGTGAGGTGATGTTAGAAAATGAATTTTAAATTTATAGCAATTAAAAGAAAAACGCAAAAATCTTTACACTTTTAATTGTTGAAGCATCTTACAAATTGTTGAAATATCTATACAAATACTTGCTTACTCCCTTCTTGAATAAAAATTACTCATTTAATGATCACCTACTTTGAAGACTGTATGTTTAAGGTAAAAAATATTTTATCAAATATCCAGGGACTTCAAAAAGTTTGTGAGGTTTTAAAATTAAGAGATAATAGAAGTTTTCCATTGATTTTTTTGAAACCCTCCCACACTCTGACCATATTGTATGACCATTTTAATATCATGGTTTAAAATGCTTAAAAATTATAATTGTATCAACACAAAGTCTTGCTATGGTTTTCATGTGTGTGTACTTATGTCTGTATTACTTTTAATTTCATGTACAAATATCTACAACCACAAGGGAAAATGAGGAAAATGAGTAAGAATTCATTTTCTATCAGTTCCAGGAACATATGATAATAAGCACACTGATTTGAAATAAATTATAATAAATGACAATAATTTATAAAGAAAATTTGTGACTTGTCTGCAATTATATGTGATGAGGTTATGACCCTCGACCAAGTTTAATATTCACAAAATTAGTCAGCTACACTGCTCTGCAAGCATGCTCTTTATTGAGAAGAAATATTTCTTCATCATATCAGTGATATAATTTCAAAGTAATTTATTCATACAAACATATTTACTGAGATTGTTCTTTATGACATGCCCATAGCTAGGAAGTGAAAAGGCATAAAGAATATGTCAGCTGATGTCTGTATATCTAAGTGTGCTTCATAGGGTTTTCAAAGGTTAACTTTTGGAACTAGATTGTCATGCCTTTCTTTTGAGACCCCTCTGAGTGGACTTGAATTTCCAGCATTAGTTTAGCAACTTAGCTTATTAGCCATATCCACAACTCAGGAACTTACCATCGTGAGTGAGAGAAGCTATCAGTTATATAATCACCCCCCCACACACACACACACACACAAACAAAAAACCCTCACAGCCACCGATTTTTTTGACTCTTTGTGACCCTGTGTAAGGTTTCCAAGCTTTTAAATCTTGAAGAGTAGAATCTCATCTTTCACTTATGTAACTGCAGGGGGTGAACCATTAACTGTATCATTAATTAACAGTCCAACATCTACCCAGCAACACCAACAGGGCTTCTTCAATACACACCAATGCATTGCTAAACAAGGGTATAGACAAAATATCTACTGCCAGAAGAAGATCTATTACAGCACTTAGTATGCATCCTTGTAGACCAGTACACTAGTTCAAACTAGATAAACATCTGCACTCTGCATCTCTCCTTAATTATAACCATTCCTTGTATTCCTTCCACTTAGAGGTTGACTATTCGTTATCATTTATCCTCTAACTTGCTACATAATCTGGATTTTGTTACTTCTCTGGTACCCAATGACAATAGAAATTGAGACCCGCTGCCCTGGAGTAATTACTCAGCTGTCAATGCCCTTCCTCAAACAATTCTACGTCAGCTATGCAATTCCTCTCACCTTTTAAAAAGTTCTTTGACGTTAGTGCTTGCAGTATTATATGTTGGGAATGTATTTTATTTAAATTATGTATCATATAAGGGCAACTCCTCTTTGATTCAGCATATTGATTTTCTTGTTATATTCAGGGGAAATCCACATTTTGCTTTTCATTCTTGTGCCATTGTGAGGAGAGCCTTTTTGGCACTGTTCTTCTTGTTCTAGTTAGGCATGTTATGGAATTTTTAATCAGACTATCTTATTGATTCAATATTTTTTATTATTAATTCAATAGGAAACATCTCTAAAGAGTAGCAAATAATCAATGCTGTTACCAATCACATTTATGTTTTGGAGGCTATATCCTTAAAGAAGGATGGAAGACAATTAGATTTGGAAGTGTAAAGAAAAAAAGGGCACCATGTTCCCATCAGCAGAGAATATATGTTTACCTGACTGTCTCTCTGATTTATCCCTGAAATCTTTGAGGGCTGGGCCTTGTGTTCCCTAGAGCCTACAATAGTTACTGAAACGCAATGGCCAATCAGTAAATAGTTACTGAGCGAACCTTCACTCTGTGGATTGTACCTGCTTTGAATTGTCTTCTTGACTTACCTTGTCCATGCTGGTGTTAGCCTTAAAAGGTTCAGATAGCTTAGACCCTCCAGAGTAGTGTCCCCAGAGTACTGCTGGCTTTTATTCTACAAACGTCTGTGAAGTTTAAAGGGTCTACAACACAACAGAGGACGGAAAAGAACACCATGGCTTCTTTTACAGAGGGTTTATTCTTTTGTTGAAGCATTGCGACAGTGAGCAGAAGCTTTCAGGTTTCTTTACTGCAGGCCATGGAATGTATTTCAATACAGCAATATGGTTCCTGAACCGGGGCGTGAAAAACCAATATGTAATATATTTTATAAAACTGGAAAAAAACACCCATATCACTAAGAAATTGAATACAGCTCATTTGTTAGTGTTTAAACTACAGAAATACATTTAAATTTGTAAATGCATAAACGTGTTTAAATCCACCAGGCAAATTGAATATAAGTTGACTTTTTAACAGTAGATGAAACTAAAAAATTCAAAATCTAGAAAAGATATCTTTTATGCCAAACAGATTGCATTTGGATTCCTATGTAAACTCCTGATTTTGAAAACATGAAGCGAGCCACTTTACTCTTATAGATGAGTGCTTGAGAAAACATTCTGGCAACAATGATTACTTGAAAAATCCATTAAGACAGTCCTCTACTAGGGAGGCTTATGTTCAAGCAGCATTTTTTTATTTCCTCCCTGAAAAGAAATGTCAAATTAAACTAAGTAAATATTTTGATTTGTACCTTGTCATCTTGTCATTGACAGCTTAAGTGAACAATCTTCGGTGTTTCTGGCATTTAATATCAGTGTATTTGAGAGAAAACAAACCTAGCTTGCAGGCTGCAGATGTCTAAGTTATCTTTAAATAGTGGTTAGGTATTGACCGTGGAGTGGGCAAACTGACTATACTGATGTGCTTTTTTAATAACAACAACATGAGGAACTGTATTAAAGGGTCACGGCATTAGGAAGGTTGAGAACCGCTGCAATAGGGGCTGAGTTTATGTAGAGACTCAAAATTAATTTAAGACTCTCCTGTAAACCATAACTTTCCACAAACCAAGTGCTCAGATTTAAGTTCCAACACATGCAAACACATATGGGCTCTGTAAAAACAGAAGCATTTGTATTTATTTTTAGAGTTGTAAATCATGTAATATGATACAGTTTTAAAAATGTGAGGTGATGTTAGAAAATGAATTTTAAATTTATAGCAATTAAAAGAAAAACGCAAAAATCTTTACACTTTTAATTGTTGAAGCATCTTACAAATTGTTGAAATATCTATACAAATACTTGCTTACTCCCTTCTTGAATAAAAATTACTCATTTAATGATCACCTACTTTGAAGACT
>NW_022103908.1:29619911-29622679 GCF_000313985.2 Echinops telfairi | reverse complement strand
TTAGTACTTTGGAAAAAGCTTCAGATCTTATGTACCAATATATGATGAAATATAAATTGTTTGTTATAAAAGTAATTGTGTATTTGGACAAATAATTTCTTAAAATTCTGACTTTATTTAAACAGAGTTGAGAGATATGGTAGGTCCATAAGAAAGAAGGCTTTTCAAGTGCGCAAAAATTCTGAATTGATTATTTAATCTTATTTTTCAATCACTGCACAATTTTACAGAATTATTTCAAGTATCACTAAGAAAGTTTCAAGTTATGTAAATACACATGATTTATACTGTCAAAAAACCCTGAAACTTTTGGTAGAACAGTCTTCAAAGTTTATGTCTGTGTTTTTAAGATGACCACATGGACTAACAGCGAACTTCCATCCAAAATCTAAGACATGGAACTCAGAAGAAGAAAAGTCTTATGTATACTCAGATTCCCAGCATTTTAATTCCACACTTGTATGAGTCTGGGTAGACTAGAGAAACAAAATTCATAGACACTCATATTTTATAAGAGTTTTATATAAAGAGTAAGTGTACATTAAGAAAGCATCCCAACCCAGTCCAGTCTAAGCCCATAAGTCCGACATTAGCCCCTATGTCTGACACCAATCTACAAAGTCCTCCGCAAACTCACAAAACATGCAATGACTCCGACTGCAGGAGGAAACCTAATCTCAGCTCTGGCAGGGGTCTCCACAGCTTCCCCAGTTCTGAGGGTTGCATCAGGGTAGGTCCATGTGGCTTCTCCTCTGGGATGTCTCTCAGGAAGTGAGCCTTGCCACCTGAAGCAGGGAACTGGCTAAGGTAGCTGCACCCTATTCCGACCATCAGAGTAAAAGACCTGAAACTCGAGGCTCAAGGAGCCATTTATCCCTCTGCCTTTCAGTTAATCCTACATGTGTTCATTGTCCAGGTTGGCACAATAAACTTTAACTACGGAGGTCTAGACCCCGTAGTTTGTCTTAAATTTTGTGTCTTAATTTTTCTCATGTGTCCTTGGGTGATAACTACCAAATAAAAGATGATATAATGTGCTCCTATTAGATGTTTCAAATCTACTAAAATAGCTTTGTAGACTTATTTAAAATAGTTGTTTTAAAAGAATATAATAATGCATAAGAATTCATAGCATTTTCAAACATCAACAAAATATACTACAATGCAAAATTATTGCTTGAATCACTTGAGTATTAGTTGTTAACATAGTCTTAGATAACCACTGATAATTTATGTATACTTCCTACAAATAAGACATTTAATGCATAATTAAAATACTCCCCAACCCCCAAAATGAAGAAACACACAGCCATTGAGTTGATTCTGATTCATGGTGATCTTATAGGTCAAATTAGAACTGCTTAATATTCATGAGGCTGTAAATGTTGATAGAAATAGACAGCCTTGTCCTTCTCCCATAGAGCAGCTTTTGGATTTGAACCTCTGAACTTTCAGTTGGGCTCCCATTGATTAACTAGTGCACCTGGAGCTCCTGATAACCAAAAGTTAAACATTACAACAGGAAATAAACCTTTGCACATCATTCCACTTTAATGGTAAAACCCCATGGATATTTTGCCAAATATCTCAATAATGGCCCATAAAGCATTATAACCATAATTTGAATCACTGCATACCTGTAGTTACCATGTTTATTTAATCTGGATCAGTTTCTAATCTTACCAGACTCTTAAGATTTTGAAAAACTTAGAATTGTAGATAAGTGATTTTCCTATAATATCCCATATTTTTTATTTTTTCTAGCGTTTTTACTTATAACTCACATAACACATTTCTGGCAGGATTATCACAAAAGTGACACTTTGTTGTTTTAATCGCAGACTGTTGGGCAGCACCTTCTCCTTATTCATTCAATTGCTGATGCTCTTTACTTGCGTGCCTTGATTAAGGTGACGCATTCCTTCTTTCTCTGCTGTACCATTTCATCTCTGCCCTTCATTAGTATTAGGGGTCAAAGGTTTTCTTTCATAATATATGTCATAGGAACTCAGTGTGGATTATTTTTAATTAAAATGAGGAAAATAATAATGGTGATATTGTCAGACCTTTAAAATTATAGATTTATTTTATATTTACATAAAATAAAGTCTTCATCAGTTTTCCCTGTTATCCTACTATGGTTGCTTTTATTTTGCTGAGATGTTGGAAGCTATACCATTGTTATTTCAAATAGCAGCAGGCTCACCAATGGTGGCCAGTTTCAGTGAAGTTTCCATACGAAGAGTAGGAAGAAGGAAATGGTGATTTATGTCTAGATATAAAAGACCAGAGAAAACTCTCCGAATAACGGAGGATTGTTGTCCTCGATAGTGCTGGAATAGGAGCCTTTCAAGAGGCAAACCCTTCAAAATACAGTTGGCAAATAGCTGCAAGCTTTGACTTTAATAAACTGGATCGAGTAATGCTAGCCACAGAGTATGTATATATTCTTCCAGATGGGATGCTTTATTTTATTATTATTTTCTTTTTTTAATCATTTTATTATGTGCTCATACAACTCTTATCACAATCCATACATACATCCATTGTGTCAAGCACATATGTCCATTTGTTGATATCATCATTCTCAAAACACTTCCTTTCTACTTGAGCCCTTGATATTAGCTCCCCATTTTTCCTCCTCCCTCCCTGCTCCCCCCTCCCTAATGAACCCTTGATCATTGATAAATTATTATTATTTTGTCAAGTCTTACACTGTCCGACATCTCTCTTCACCCACTTTTCTGTTGTCTGTCCCCCAGGGAGGA
>NW_022103908.1:29617005-29618291 GCF_000313985.2 Echinops telfairi | reverse complement strand
GGGAGGAAGCATTAAAGAGCTAGAGGAAAGTTGTATGTTTCATCAGTGATATACTGCACCCTGACTGACTCATCTCTTCCTTGGGACCCTTCTGTGAAGCGAAGTCCAATTGTCTACATATGGGCTTTGGGTCTCCACTCCACCCTCCCTTCACATAATTTTTTGTTCTGGGTGTTTGATGCCTGATACCTGATCCCATTGACCCCTAATGATCACATATGCTGATATGCTCCTTCCATCTGGGCTTTGTTGCTTCTAAACTAGATGGCCACTGGTTTATCTTCAAGCCTTTAAGACCTCAGATGCTGTATCTTTTGAGAGCCGGGACCATTAGCTTTCTTTACCACATTTGCTTATGCACCCATTGTGTCTTCAGCGATCTTCTAGGGAAGATGAGCATCACAAAATGCTGGGTTACTAGAACAAAGTGTCCTTGTATTGAGGAAGTACTTGAATAGAGGCCCAATGTCCATCTATTGCCTTAATCCTCCCCATATAAGCATATTCACATAGATCTATTTTCCTATCATTTACATATGTAAATGTATGTATATGTGTATATCTGTACTCATAACTTTATAAATGTCCTTTGCCTCCAACTTCTTTCCTCTATTTCCTTTTACTTTCCTCTTGTCCAACTACTATGTTCAATCTTCATTTGGGTTTCATTAATTCCTCTTGGCTACATTCCCCTACTCTTGCCTGGCCATCAATTTTAGATCCCTTGTTTTTCCTTTGTCCTGAGTTTGTTGTCAACCCCCTTCCTTTACTGTGCCCCCCCCATGTCCCCTAGGAACCATCTGTCCCATTGTTTTCTCCTCCAGATTGTTTATCCCACCTATCTCATCTATTTAGATATGCAAAAACAATAATAAGTACAAAAACAAAACATTGCAAGCTAAAGAACAAAAGAAAACCAAACAACAAAAACAACAACAAATGTCTGCAACAATAAATGGTTCCAGGTATGTTTGTTGACCTTTAGGAGTATTTTCTGGTCAAGTCTGATGGGGTGTCACACCTTGGCCCCAAAGTCTAATTTTGGTATTCCTCAGGGACTTCATTGCTTTGCTTCCCTGGCTGCTCTGTTGCATGCCCTTAGTGTTTTGCCCGGTGTAGTTAGGTCAGATCAGGCACAAATCCCTCACTGTGTCTCCAGTGATCGCTCCCTTAGTGTTATGGGTCAGTGAGGGAAATAGAGTCTTCTATGCATTGGCTGCTCTGAGCAAGAATATCATCCTCAGGGTTTGGTGGGCCAGATGTGTGCCACTCTCTCCTTCCCTCTT
>NW_022103908.1:29595859-29615440 GCF_000313985.2 Echinops telfairi | reverse complement strand
TTTTTGTTGGCCATTTGGAATTTTACCCAGTAAATAGAATCATCAGCATATAGACAACTGATCTTTGATAAGGGCTCCGAAAAAATCAAATGGAAAGTGGATTCCCTCTTCAACAAGTAGTGCTGAACCTTCTGTTCAGGTCCTTTGCCCACCTCCTCAGTGGGCTATTAGTTTTTTCTTATTGAAAGAAAGCAGAGTATTGTGGAATTTAGTAAAGCCTTTGTCTGATGTGTCATTGCTAAAGATGTTTTCCCAGTTTGTGGGTTCTCTTATTACTCTCTTGGTAAATTCTTTTGGTGTACACAGTATTTTATCTTCAGTAGATGACACTTGTGATTTTGTGCCTTCACTGTATTTATGTCCTTCCATATTTCTGGTAGCCTATGTATTCCCTGCATAAAGTTCTTAGGTTAGTCTGAATTCCCTCATTGATGGCCCTAATACTTTGGAGTTTTGCCTCAAGGTTTGTGGTGTACCTTGAGTTTATTTTTATGCATGGAGTGAGGTAAGGGCCTTGCTTAATTTTTCTGCAGGTAGATATCCATATTCCAGCACTACTTGTTGAAGAGGGCATCCACTTTCCATTTGATTTTTTTGGAGCCCTTATCTAAGATCAGTTGTCTATACGCTGATGATTTTATTTCTTAGTTTTCAGGTCTTTTCCATTGGTCTGATCATCTGTCATTACACCAGTACCACACTGTTTTGACAACTGTGGCTGTATAATAGGTGCTCAAGTCATGTAAAGCAAGCCCTCCCACTGTGTCCTTCTTGAGGAGTTCCCTGCTAATTGCTTCTTTCCCCTCTATATGAAGTTGGTAATCAATTTTTCCAATTATTTGAAGAAAGATGGTGGTATTTAATCCTATCAGGGTAGGGCTAAACTTATATAGTGCCTTGGAAATAACTGATATTTTTACTACATTGAGTCTTCTAATCCAGGACCATGGGATATTCTTCATTTGTTGAAATCACTCAGTTTCTTATAATAGTGTTCTGTAGTTCTCCTTGTAAAAATATTTAGGTATTTTAGTCAGGTATATCCCAAGATATTTCAATTTGTGCTTGGCTATTGTGAAGGGTACTACCTTTTTGACCACCTCTTCAATGGTCTTGTCTGATGTGTATAGCAGTCTGACAGACTTCTGTTTGTTGATCTTGGATCCTGCCACTCTGCCATATTCCTCTATTGCTTCCAGCACTCCCCTTGTGGAGCTTTAGGGATTTTCCACATATAAGTTCATATAATCTGTAAGTAATAATAGTTTCTCCTTTTCCTTACCCAGACAAATACTGCTGATGCCTTTTATTTGTTGTCTTATGTTGTTATGTCTTATGTTGTTATGTCTTATGTTGTTAGCTAGCACCTCCACTATGATGTTAAATAAGAGTGGGGGCAAGGGGCATCTTTGTCTGGTACCCTTTTGCAGTGGGATTGTTTCCTTCTTTTTCATTCTTTTCTCCATTGACTACCACATTGGCTGTTGATTTTTCATATGTAGTTTGTATTATATTGGGGAATTTTCCTTCTATTTTTATCTTCCTGATTGTCTTAAACAGAAATGGGTGTTTGATGTTGTCGAAGTTGCAGCTTGATGACCTCATCTGGAGGTGCAACAGAGATAAATAGCTTATTGGATGCCAGACCCAGTCTCTCTGTTTGTATTCCTGATGACAAGTCACATGGAACTACACTGATAGAGCCAGAGCCCGGGAGCTGGAGGAGGCACAAGGAGATCTAAGTCAGCACAGAGATGTTTCCACTGCCACTGGATCCACACAACTTTGCACCACCACTGAATCCACTTGCCTGTGATCTTCCTGCATAACTTTGTATGGCAAAGTGAGTCTAAAGAGGAATTTATGGACTGATATCAACATATGGATGAATAACTACTTATGGACTTAATTTGGACTGGGCCGGGATGTTTTCTTAACAATTGTTCTTTGACATATATTTTCTCTTACCCACATATGAGTGTCTATGGATTTTTTCTTTAGTCAACCCAGATTAAGCCAATTATAAAAAATAGGAATCTCAGAACACTTAATTTGACTATTGTGAAATATCTATGTGGACCATGATATCATTCTTTTCTCATGTGTGGTATAAAATCAAGAAAGATATGCATCAGGATTGCATCCATTTACCATACTTCTGAGAAGCTGCTCTCTACTAACATCAGGATTGAAGTTTCGTCATGCAGATGACACAGGCTTGCTTGCTGCAAATGAAGAACACTTGAAACCCTTACTGATGAAGAACAAAGTCTACAGCTTTCAACAGGACTTTACTGCAACATAAAGAAAACAAAAATCACCACAACTGATCCAATACGTAGTATTATGATAAGTGGATCCACAATCAATGGCTGTGGAAGTAGCAGTCAGGAAATCATGCAGCATATTGCATTAGGAAAATCTGCTATTAAAAAAAAGGAAAAGGAACTATGGTGCTACTCTGTAGATTACAGCAACTCTGACATAAGCTGGGGTATTATAAACTGTTTCAAATGTATGCAAAAGTTGGACAATTAATAAAGAAAATGACATGATTAATGCCTTTGAATTGTGGTGCTGACAATACCACCAGGGAAGGGAAGGATCTCTCTGTCTCTCTCTCATATATATATATTATAAATATATAAACACACATACATATATACACATGCATATGTATATGCACACATGTATGTATATATACACATATATACATAGTTTTAAATATTCATATTTTTTCATATCTTTCTACCTATCTACCCAGAACAAGTGAGTGAGTGAGCAAGTGAGAGAGAAAGAGAAAGAGATATAGAGATAGATTTACTCCCGACGAATTGAGTTAGGCAATTGCAAGGGTTTGGCAAATAAAATAATTTGCAGATCAGGTGAGAGAAAATGAAACAGAAGAATGAGGGAGATCTATTAAAATCAATGTCTATTTGTAGTCTTGAAGCAGAATGCAGCTTAGGGAACCCCCTCTTTTTTTCTTTTTTCCTTAAGACCTTCAATTGATAAGTTGAGCCTTATCCACATTATGGAATGCAATCTGCTTTACTTGAAGCTCAAAAATTTAATTACAATAACAAATACTACAACTCAACAACAAAAATTAAAAACGATTCCATGAAAAATAGTCACGTGAACTGCAGAGATATTTAATGAAAGCGGACATGCACATAGATGTCCAATAAGCATATGAAAATATGGTAAATTTATTAGTTAGAATTATTGGGTACTTTGTGGTTGATTGTGACTCACAGTGACCCAATGAGACACAGTTGAACTCCCCATAGATTTTGTTTGTGTGTTTTCTTCCTGTAATCTTCAAAGGAGCAAATTGCGAGATCTTTTTCCTGTGATACCACTGCATGGGATCGAACTTCTGTCATTCCAGTTAGTCGTCAGGGGCTTAAGTATCCTTCTCATCAGTTATAAGGGACATGCTAAAAAACAAAACAAAATAAAATACCAATCACCCCACATCCAATACAAAACAAATACTAAGTAGTTGCAAAGTGTGAAGCAACTGCAAGCTCAACCACTGCTGACGGAATTGGGAAGCTTTGCTGCACTGAGGAAAAGAGTTGTGGGTTCCTGAGAAAGTTAAACACAGAATTTCCATATAACACAGAAAGTTTGCTTGTTAGTAAATGAGTTGAAAGTAAGGATACTTACACTTATTTTTACAGATGTTTTAATTTCATCATTATTCACAATAGACAAACACTGGAATCAAGTGCTCATGAACATATCAGTGCATAAACAAAGGGTGGTTACTGAATGCAGTAGAGGGTTATCGGGTTAGAAAGAGAAATGAAGTTCTGGTTCATGAGATGGATGAACCTTGAAAACATTATGGTGAGTAAAATAATTTTAAAAATAATCCAACAAATACTGTACCAGCCCACTTACATGAATTATATTTAATATACAAATGCATACTGATCATAGTTTATTATGGATCATTAACAGTGAACGAGGGACCTGATGCCACAACATCCTACAAATTGAGCTGCTAACCGCAAGGTAACGGCTGTGAAACTACCAGTACCTCCGAGGAAAAAGCCTAAGGTTTTCTGTTGTGGTTAAATTTAAAGTCTCGAGAGAGGGACCGGACTTCAAGCCTGTGTGTCAAGACATGAATGCAACATACCGTCATGAAGCAGGAAACCAATAGAGAGATCTGAGGGGCCGGCCCCAATCCCAACAACATGGACACCCCCTCCCCCTCCCCACCCCATCCCATGAAAATTTCACTTCAAAGGACAGCACTGAAACTACAGCTCATGGAGAGGGGCACACTGATCAGAGCACCCAGGAGCAAATGAAGAGGGGAGGAGAGTGGAGCACGTCCTGGCCCACCAAGCCCTAAAGACGATATTCTTGTCCAGAGTAGTCAGTACACAGAGAGGATCATAGGGCCAGCCTCACCATGAGACAAGACGTCCCTCACTGACCCATATTGCTTCAAATGACTACACTGGAGGCACCCATCAGCAATTGTGCCCAATCTGACCCCACCACATTGAGGCAAAACGCTAAGAGCATGCAACAGAGCAGGAAGTGGAGTGCAGCAATGAAGTCCCCAGGGAATACCAAGTATACACTTTGGCACCAGGGCACCAAGGCATGGCTGCCCATCAGAATCGACCAGAAAACATTCATAAAGGTCAAGAAACAGACCTGGAACTTTCATAGGCTTTTCTTTTTCTTTTTGTTGTGGTTGCTGTTCTTTGTTTCTTCTTTTGTTGTTTTGTTTTGCTCTGTTTTTGTGCTTATTAGTGTCTCTGCATGTCTATGTAGATAAGATAGGTGGGAAAAACAATCCTGAGGAGAAAACAATGGGACCAATGCTTTTGGAGGTACATGGGAGGGGGAGAGGTGAGGGAAAGGAAGTGAGTGTTAACAAATCCAGGGACAAGGGAAAAACCAGGAGGCCTGGTACGGCTTGATCAAGAGCAATGTAACTGAGAGGAATTACTGAAAACTGAATGGAGATAAAACATGATATTGGGACAAGAGGAAAGTAAAAGGAAATAGAGGAAAGATCCAGGAGACAAAGGACATTTATAGAGGTCTAAATACAGGCATGCAAAGATGTAGATATATTTATAAGCAATGATAGGAAAATAGATCTATGTGCATATATTTATATGTTAATTATCAAGGTAGCAGATGGACATTGAGCCTCTTCTCAAGTACTCCCTCAATGCAAGAACACTTGTTCTAATAACCTGGCATTCCATGATGATCAGCTTCCCGACATGATTGCTGAAGACAAAATGGGTGCATAGCAAATGTGGTAAAGAAAACTGATCGTGTCCAGCTATCAAAAGATATAACATTTGGGGTCTTAAAGGTTTGAAGATAAACAAGTGGCCATCTAGCTGAGAAGCAACAAATCCCACTGGAAGGAGCAGAGCAGCCTGAGTGATTGTGAGGTGTCAAGGGGTTAGGTATCAGGTGTCAAACACCCATAACAAAAAATTACATAGATGTGAAGGGAGGACAGAGTGGAGACCCAAAGCCCATCTGTAGACAATTGGACATCCCCTTACAGAAGGGTCACAAGGAACAGAGGAGTCAGTCAGGAGACATACAACTTTCCTCTAATTATTTAATGCTTCCTCCTGCCACCCCACACTATCATGATCCCAAGTCTACCTTTCAAATCTGGCTAGACCAGAGCATGTACATGGGTACAGATAAGATCTGGAAACACAGGGAATCCAGGACAGATAAACCCCTCAAGACCAATAACAGGAGTAGAGATACCAGGAGGGGAAGGGGAAGGTGGGGGGAGAAAAGGGAAAAGGGAAATCCATTACAATGATCTACATATAACCCCCTCCCAGGGGGATGGACAACAGAAAAGTGGGTGAACGGAAACATCAGTCAGTATAAGACATGAAAAATTAATAATTTATAAATTATCAAGGGTTCATGAGGGAGAGAGGGTGGGGCAGGGAGGGGAAAAATGAGGAGCTGATACCAAGGGCTCAAGTAGAATGAAAATATTTTGAAAATATTTTGAATATGATGATGACAACAAATGTACAAATTTACTTGACACAATGGATGGATGGATTGTGCTAAGAGCTGTATGAGCCCTCAATAATATGATTCTTAAAAAAAATTAAACCCAATGGAACAGTTCTACTCCTGCTTTGGTTGACAAGGTTCAAAATAAACTTGCTAGGAGTTGGATTTGGGGTTTAAAAATGGAGCATAGTGAATAACAGGAAGTCAGTATTTAAGATATATTGAGTTTTTGTAAATAATGGTGAAAATGTCAAAATATTAACAAATAATAGTTTAATTTTGTCCTTATATTTGAAAATGGATAGTGGTAGTGGTGAATATAATTAAAGCAATGAATTGTGCATGTAAAAATAGATATAGAAACATTTCATCACATATGTATTTCCCACACTACAAAATAAATAAAATATTTTATTTTTAAAAAGGAAACTGTTATTAAAAATATGACATTTAAATACATGAGATATAACTTATTGAATAAATAATGGATTTTATCTTATAAAACCAAATCCCTAGATTAAAATAATAAATCTGACCTGAATGGTTAAAGCCTTGTAATTTGATCTCCCTTTTGATACCCTTTGAACTTCATCTGGTTTTTAATATTTTCTGTTTTTTGTATTTCTTGAAGTTGGTATTTATCTCTGTTGTATTCTGTAATTGTTGGTACCATTTTTGACTCTCTGTTGTTTCTGTATCTATGTTTTTTGGTATATGAAATGCAAGCTAGTTCAATCTATAGAGACAATAACTAGAATAAGATCCACTGGGGTTTGATAGGGGAGGCGGGGCTAGTGAGAAGCTGATATCAAGGATTTCAAGAAGGAAGAAAATGGTTGTAATATGATTTTGGTTAGTGATTGTACAACACTGCTTGATATGACTAAACTATTGACTGGTTTGATGTCTGTATTTTGTCCTAATAAAATGGTTTAAAAATATATGTTAATGGATAAAAACCATCTGGATGTGGTAACGAAAAATAGTATTTGAAATGACTTATTGAATTAGTTCTGATTCATAGTCACTCCGCGTATGTCAGAGTAGAATTGTGACTCATATGTTTTTTGGTTACTAATTTTTGGAACTAGAACAACAGATCATGAGATCTTTATTTAGAAGCACGCTGCACAAGCACAAGCAAAGTTAAAAATAAAGTTAGAGTGTTTGATTAGACAGCTCATCAGGGAAAGGTCCCCCCTTTTTCCCCTTCTCTTGAGATTAATCCTTTCTAAGGAGAGCATATTCTAGGCAGGGTATAGTAAAGAAGAATTGTTCAATACCCAATATTGCTTAAATTCAACACTGAGCCAAGGTTCAAGGGCCCATGAGGAGAGGAGAAACTTGACAACCTGTAGTCAAGTCAGTCTATGTTTTTCAGTAAAGAAACAGTAACTAGAATAAGGGTTCTTGGGGTGTTTTTCAGGGGAGGTCGGGGGTAATGAGGAGTTTATATCAACAAGCAATATAGTGTCAATGGTCTATACTTACAATTCATTTATTTGCTCATTCAATATATTTTAAAACATTCAGTAAATATGGTAGGGAATACTTGATGCTCACTTGATATTAGTCTAAGGTAAATTTTAAAAAAAATCAAATGAGAGACAAATATAAAAATGAAGAACAATATTTTCAATAACCTTTGCAGATAACTCTTGCATACATAAGAAAATAAGCCTACATAATCAACCCCCCTAGAGTCTTGAAGGCATTCGAAACAAAGGTCATCTATCATGTGTAACTGAAAAGTTGCTGGAGGGAAGATATTTGTTGTCCATTCAGTGTACTAACATAATAATATACTCATTATCTGATTGTATTTTATCTTTATATTTTCAAATGTTGAACTTGAAAAAACAAATAGAAAGAATATGTATACAACAATTGTAATTATAATAATAAGAATTCTGATGGTAGCATAATTCTGTTTTGTCATATTTATCTAATGTTTAATAAGGTAATATTTTACTGATATTTACATTTTTAGTAATAATCATTGTATATAATCTTCTACATTTTTTACCGAGAACACTTAACATTTCAATTTAAATGTCAAAACAGTCGGTTATTTCTATCAAGAGTGATTAATTTCTGAAGCTGTGAGTCTGTAGCATCCATATGTAGAATCAAATGTTTTTCAGATATATTCTATCTGAGTAATATATCTCAAATATATTGCCATTCAAAGTAAAGCCAGGACTATAAAAAGAGAATTCCAAAGTTCTACCATTCTTCTAATTATCTGTAGCTTTATATGAGTTTGTAAAAAACAAACAAACAACAAAACAAGTATATTTGAGACTAGAAGCAAGTGTTTGAAGAGGTGAATTGACAAAAAAAATCCACAACAGTTAACACCCTTCTAACACATGATACAATGTAAGTCAAAATAAACAAACAAAAGCCACACTATGGAAACAGTGGAGTCAGGCCAACACATTTCATAAAGCATCAATAATGTACTAGTCTAAAATTATTCCTACATGCCCTATTCCTACAGTTAGGTCAGCAGTTTGAAACCACTAGGTGCCCAAAGGGAGAAAGATGAGACGGAGATAGTTACAGTCCCAGAAACCAGAGGGGCAGTTCTGCTCTGACTATGGGTCGATATGAATCCAACTTGAGGTCAGTGAGTGGTTGAGAGCCACACATAAATGAAAGTGTACTGACTACAATTTGTACAGAATTGCTACTTTAAAATCTCAGAGGAATATTTGCTTGTAATGTTAATTTATTGCCACATACCCTTTTCATATATTAATGATCTTATATTTGCCACAGCTTATATACAAGCTGGTTTCATTGAAATTTAAGAGATTTATATATAATTCCCCTATCTTCTAATTTTAAAGAAATGACTCTAAATTTATTCTGATTGTATAAAATAAAGAGTACTTCTTATAAATCACTCTCTGGAATATATCAAGAAACAACATGAATCTCTCAGTGCTACATCCTGAAAGGTTGAAAAACACCAGTATGCAGACAGGTCTGAACAAGACTGTGGAAAAAAACGACTAAAAGCCACAAAATATCCACCTGTAATGGTATCATTTCACCTTCTTCAAAGGATAGTGAAACTATCTTGATAACTGAATTAAACAAAAATAAACAACCATAAAAATGTTTGTATTGTGATTATTTATTCTAATATTTCCAGATATTATTATGAGAAAATGTGCTTAAATGTATCAAAATCATTTCAGTTATTTTTTATAGGCATATATTAAATAAGCCAGTATTTAATAGATAATTTGGAAAAGCTAACTAATGATGTAAAAAATGAACTGGTGAAAACAGCAATATTACAATTCACCGTGCCCCAACAGACTCCGTTTAATACAATTTGAATTATGCATGCAGTACATTCAAATTTTAAATGACATACTTGAGTATGGACATAAGATTAATACTTAATAAAAATACATTATTGACTCCCAACAATATGCACTTTAATATTAATAAAGCTTGCTGGTTTTAGATGTTGTTTTCATTAGATACTAAGATAAACCTAAATAATATATACAATGCAAATTCAAAAGCCATTTCATTGTGAAAATACACATATATACAATAAATTTAATATCTAATCTGCTCTATTAAAATTACCTTAAATAACAAATATATTTTAAAATATGATGTTCATCATAATTTTATTAATTTGTATACAATTGTGCT
This sequence comes from Echinops telfairi, assembly GCF_000313985.2. Taxonomy (NCBI): domain Eukaryota; kingdom Metazoa; phylum Chordata; class Mammalia; order Afrosoricida; family Tenrecidae; genus Echinops; species Echinops telfairi. The sequence continues at coordinate 29,605,717 of NW_022103908.1, read as the reverse complement.
CTTGTAAGATGGCATATGTATAGTATACATATGAGGCAAATTCAAAGCATTGACTATGAGATCATAGAACCTTTGTTAAATAAATATAAGAAAACATGAAGCTATCACTTCCCAGTTCTTCCTCTATCCTAATCCATATAACTCTGCAGGCACTGTAGGCATCTTTCACACCCTTTCTGGAGGGATTCGCGGTTTTCAACGTATGCCACGTTCAAGTGGCAAATTTGACATGCTTAGGCGAGATCCATCTTGTTCCTTTTGATAGTACAGGACACAACAAGAAGTTTAGAAGAAACGACCAAGGGTTGTAGGTGGATTTGGGTAAAGTTTCCCAACAAAATATGCTTTGACAGCATTAGCTACCCTTGAGAAGTGGGCAGCAGACATCCTCAGAAAACAGCTTTGAATGAAGGCCCTTTAATAATAAAATGAGGGTATTACTGAGAGCACTCAACTGCAGCCATCTACTAATCATGTAAATACGTGCAAACATATTTTGTTTGGAATCAGTCCACGTATGTGCATCTGAAAACTAGTAACAATATCTTTGACTTACCTTCATGTAAGTGCATACATAGCTAACAAAATCTTAAGCGCTATTTGCTTAAAAAAAATGTGATTGTTCCCATCTTGTGCCTAGGTCCTTCAGGAAGAGCTAAAAAACAATCGATAGAAATTTTACATTAGCAAAGAAACATGTCAACTGAAAAGGTTCTCTCACGAAGAAAAAAGTAAATCTTATAAGCATTTTAAGTAATATCCTTGCAATAAAATGGAGATGAAAATGGAGAATTAGGAACTCATAAAAAGAAGTAAAAATATCATTTAATGGAGATTCAGCCTCCTACTAAACACTAATTTCCAAACAAAAAGAAAAAGCCCCAAATTAATTTCCTATCAATTATATTTGTCCCTTATAAATTATAATTATATTTCAATTCATTTTTATAATATTATCCAAATGAAAAAATAATTAACCAAAAAATCAAGGAACAAAAAATCATATCATTGTGAATGAGTGGAAGTGCAGATTGGGGACCCAAAGCCTATCTGTAGGCAACTGGACATGCCCTTACAGAAGGGTCACGGGGAGGAGACAAGCCAGTCAGCATGCAGTGTAGCAATAATGAAACATACAATTTTCCTCTAGCTCTTAAAACGTTTTAAATAAATTATTAATTGGCAAAAAAATTGTGTATGACTGGAACTATAATATTTTGTCATTTTGCCTCTTATATGTTTCAGACCATTTTTATTTTAGGTTGAAGAAAAGGAATATTACCCAAGTGGTGGTCTACATTTAAAGGTTTTCAACATTTATGTGACAAGTTAATCATTTTAAATGATAGGCAGAATGGACTTTTTCATATATAAAACATTATATATGAAAAAATATATTTTCACAACATTACTATATTGTTACTCAGTTGAAATATTAGATATGACCACCACTTTTTAATTGTCTTTTCTGGTGACATATTTTAAGGGGAAAGATGGGTCTGGTAAAACTTTGGAAGTACTTTTTAACAACATAAACTTAATTTGATATAGATATTGTATAAATGATAAAATAAAATAATTAAGAATCAGTGTTTACTAATGGACATTAAATTATTTTAACATGAAAATATGCACCACAATCTTTTACTTTGTAACCATGTTTCCTGAGAAGGAAAGCTCAAATTTTGGTAAAGACTTTACTATTTTCTTCCCGTTTTTTTTTCTGTTTTCAGTTGCTTTAAAATATGCTTTACCTATCAGGTTTAAAATTTTATCTGAAGTATAATTTCCCTTTAAATGTGTTGTGATATTGAAATTACTTTGGCAGTGTGGGATACATGTTGAAATGCTTACCACAAGGCTAGTAGTTCAAAACCTATCAGGCCTTCCTGAGGAGAAACACGGGGCTCTGATTTACAGTCGCTATCTTGCAGGAGTGCAGCCCAGGGCGTGTTTATGTGTTGTGTTGCAATCTGCACAACTGGCAGTTGGAAACAACCAGCCACTCTGCAGGAGAAAGACTGGCTTTACACTCCCTTAAATAGAAACAGTCTCTGAAACCCACAGGGACAGTTCTACCCTGTCCTACAGGGTCTTTAAACAGTCAGCATCAACTTGAGGACAGTGTTTGTTTCATGGCTTATTGATATAGCAGGAAAATCTGTTTGGATCTGTGAGTAGGAATGAACTTGAAGGGAGTGGGTTTGGTTTTGGTTTAAATGGGTTTAAGAAAGGATGTGTGTTGTTTATATAGTTATAAATACTGAAACAATAAAACTCATGTTACTATATCAAATAAATGCTATGCTATTAGGAGTGAAGGACGAACCTTTAATGGATAGACTCACACATCTGCTTTTATATGCTTAACTTTTTCTTTTTCATATTAATGCTGTCTCTATATTACTCCAGTAGAATATGTTAGTATTCATATCCTCAATAATGTACTTTTTAGTCTATTACTTACTTGAAAATTAGGACAACAAAAATTAAAATTTCTGTTAAGTGCAATTGATTCCCTTTCCAAAATGTTTGTACATTTCAAAGTTTAACCTTAAACAGCATCATGTGACCAGAAATGAAACCGATTCAGAGAGTAAAGAAGAAGAAAATTATTGTTGCGAGGGTGGTACTACTCATAGTTTATCTTATTTTATCATTGATAGGAATCAACTCTGTGTGTGTGTGTGTGTGTGCGCGCCTTCGGACAGGTTCATCATTAAGCATTACATCTTCTTTATCTTAATGCCTCAGAATATTATCTTAGGTCATAAACAAAGTAAATACTTAAGGAATCCCTGAGATAGAGTTTGATTGACTCACCTTTATTCTTCTTTAACAGATTTTTAATCTCTCGAAAGCAATTTTATAAAGAAATTCTGTACTATGAGATTAACATTTCATTAGTATGGAGACATAATTACTTAACAAGTATAGCAATATTACAAAGTAGATATTATAGCAATACTTAACAATTCAAATCATTTTAATAATTAATAATTTATTGGCCAAATAATTTAACCTGCTTACCGAGAATGCACTGATAATCTTTGTACCCAAGTCATAATACAAATGGGCATGATTTTATGTTATTTGTTATTTATTCTTTCTTACTCAGTGGCAGACAACTAAGTAATTAATCGCTCACTCACTCACTTATCCATATAAGTTTTCTTCTAAGACATTCTTAAACAAATGTCTTGCTGGGACTGACTTTGATCTATGCTTCATACCTGGAACTAAAATTTAAATGATTAGCAAGACAGACAGGTTCTCACCATTTATTACAGTTTAATGGACTAGAAAAAAATCATAGACTCAAAATGCAATTTTAATTAAGAAACATCAGAAAGTATATCTTTAATGAATTTTAAGATAAATGTACCTCAAAAATAGAAATGGGAACTAAAGTGTTAAAACTAAAAGTAGCAAATTTTAGTTGAAACTGTAGCTAAAAAAGAGGTTTAGGCACTGTCATCACAACCATTGTTAGACATTTAATTAAATGTATTTATTATAATTAAAAAGAAGCAATTCTAGTCTCATTGTGATTAGTTTGTTTATTTTTGGTAGGTAAAACTGTAACCACAGAGAGGATGTACTCAATAGTTAAGTGAAATGATTCAGTGGGCTAGACCGGTGGAAACAGAGAGAGAAAGGAAAGAGAGAGAACAACAAAGAAAGAAAAACGAAAGGTAGAAATTGAACCATTCCTATTCTGGCACCAAGAAGAAATCCTTGCCTGCCTGAATTGGGGTGAGGTGGAACCTTTAGCAAACTATTTTCTTGTTTATTTTCCCTCTGGGACATGCGACAGACTATAATAATTACCACTTTCTACAAACTCAGATTTGGAGCAGTAGGATATCAATCAAAAACCCTACTGTTACCAAAATTCCAGTTGATATTTTTGGTATTTCCCCCTTTTCAGAATTCTAGCCATCCAGCTGTGCAAATCAACTATGAAGTAGAGGAAATGAGAGATAGTGTGTGTATCTACTTGGCTAGCTCAGGAACTGAATTACAATTCCACTACTCATCCTGCTATGTTTTCCGTGTTTAGTTAACTTTAAAAATATAAATAGCATTTCACAAGATTGGAAAGAATCTTCTGATTCAAGAGTCATTGCCCTAGTATGCTGACAATAAATTTGAATCATCTGATTTTCTGTAAGTTAATGAAATCCTGTTCAAATAATAATATTATTTATGCTATCGACCACAATTGTAGATACATTTTTTAATCAAACTTTGTCCCTGAATCTTGTGTATATTTATGCTGTATACAATTTACTGTCTGTGGAATGACATCAAGAACATCAAACATGAACAAAGCAAAGGTCATTAAACTGAAAAGAAATAAATGCCATGTAAAATGGGTGTCAGTAGACTCTGAAACTTGCTCTTGAATGTAGAGTAGCTAAATAAAATAAAATCAATGAATACGTAGGCGAGAAAGCACAGAAAATTTCCAGGACAGCTCTAGAAGACAAAGTATTTGTGTTAGACTCAGTTCTCTAATGAAGCACAGCCAGGACTTGAAGTTAATGCTGATAAAGATGAAGAATGTCAGTTTTTAGTGTGGATTATGCATCAATATGAAGAAAACTAAAAATCCCCTAACCAATAGATGGCATAAGGATAAAGAGAAAGTTTGCAGTTGCAAATATTCCTTTTTGTTTGGACTCACAATCAATGCTCACAGAATCAGCAGTCAATAAATCAAATGAAATATTGCATCGGGCAAATCTGCTGCATAAGAATTCTTTCAAATGTTAAAGAGCAAGGATATTCCTTTGAAGATTAGAGTGAGCCTTACCCAAGCCACGCTATTTTCAGTCGCTTTGTAGACAAGTGATGCTGGATAATGAATAAGAATGACTGCACAAGTGGTGATACATTTGAATCCTGGCATTGGCCAAGATATCAAAAGTGGATTGCCTATGGACTGGTAAAAGAACAATTCTGTCCAGTAATAAGTATAACTACAATGGTCCTTAAGAGCAAAGATGGTGACATTCCATCTCAAGTACTTTGGACATGTTATCAGGAGAGACCAGAGCTGGAAAAGGACTTCTTGATTGGTAAAGAAGAAAGTCCGCCCACAAGAGAAAGAGCCATCATGGATGGAATGACATAGTGGCTGCAACGCGAGGCCAAACCTAGCAGTGGGTAGGAGGAGGCTAGACAACCCGGCAGGTTTTGTCCTTATGGACATTGTGTCCTTAGGCATCAGAACCAGCTCACAGGCATCTAACAGCAATATAACAACACATTTTCCCTAAGTGAAAGCTTTGGACTGTTATCCTACTTCTTTTGCTTTTCTGTTTACACTAAAGTATTCATTTATTCCAGAAGCAAGGGATGTACCAGTACAATTGTGGGAAATTTTAATGTACTTGACTTTTTGAAAACTCTGGTAGTGAAAACAGTTAATGCGTCAGGTTGCTAATTGAAAGGATGGATAGGTAAGAACATTATTTGACATCTCAAAAACTCAAGTCTTGTGGTCTACTTCTAAATATATGTGCTATTACTGAGTACAGTTCTATTCTGATAAACATTAGTTTACTATGAATCTGAATCCACTCAATATTAATTACTTTTGTTAACGTTGTTGTTTTGTTTGTTTGTTTAATGTGTCTATATGAAGCTTCTTCCTTAAGACAAAGGTAAAGGTTAAAATATTTATAATTTTATTGAATTTAATTTTAGTGTAATTTCATTGTAAGATACTCTAAAAGGGTGTGGCTATGGAATATGATGTATACCATCAAGAAATGCTTTTTTAATGATATGATACTTTGAATAAGATGTGAATGACATTTCGAATCTTATTAGTTGTTTCTCATAGTTTCATGGCTTGTGTGTTTTGATGCTGGAAGCTATGTCTCTGGTTTATCAGTTAACAATAGGATCACCAATCTTCAACCGGTTTCTGAGAAGTTTTTATTCTGACCCATGGCAACCCTGTGAACAATAGAGTGAAGTAGTGCAGGGTGCTGTGAAATTCTCACAAATTGTTTCTATGCTTGAATCCATTGTTGCATGACATTGTTGCAGTCACGTGTCAATCCATCTCCTTTAGGGCCTTTCTCTTTTTCGCTGCACCACTATTTTACCAAAACTGATGTCATTCTCCAGGATTGGTCTCTCCTGACAACGTGCCAAAGTGTGTAAGATGAAGTCTTGCTATCCTTGCTTCTAAGGAGTAGTCAGGATGCATTTCTTCTGAAATAGATGGTTTGTCCTTTAAGCAGTCCACTGTACTCCATTAGTCTTTGCTAGCAGTTCAAATACATCAGTTCTTCTACAGTGTTCTTTATTCAATATCCTACTTGTGTATGAGGCAATTGAAAATGTCATGGCTTAGGTCAGGCACACCTTAGTCCTCAAAGTAACATCCTTGCTTTTCAATACTCTAAAGAGGTCTTATGCAGTATATTTACATAAAGTGGTCTTTTGGTCCCTTGAATGCTGCTTCCATGAGCCTTGATTGTGGATCCAAGTAGACAAAACCCTTTACAATTTAGACCAGGAAGAAGGAAATGGTGGTCCACTGCTAGGAAATGTGGCCAATGACACTTTATGAGTGGCAGCAGAACATCATGTAATCTGCTGTTAGGAGCTGAGTCACTCAGCGTGGCGGCGTGGTGGGCACTCATAACAAAACTAGGGAAGAGTGGCCTTCTCAAACGTCAATCAAGTTTAATGACATAGATAAATTCAAGCTTTTAGGACCTTCATTTGGCATTATAGAATGACTCAAAATCTGAAGGTACAACTGGAAATATTCATTAATAATTAGAATGTGCATATTGAAATATAAAAATACAGGAACATTAGAAGTAATAAAAGTAACAGGAAAGATGTAAATTTTAATATCTTTGTCATTTATTAACTAAAATGATTGGTTTTAACCATTTTAGAGTTGAACAATGACATTGTCAACTATGATTGGAGTGACAAATTGATGAGGGATAGCATTATGTTCACCATCAAAAAGAACATGTTAAGTTATACCCTGAAATACAAAATTGTCAATGATATGATAATATACACTCCTACAAGGAAGATCAGTTAACACAGCTATTATTCAAATTTTCCCATCAACTACTAAAGACAAAAAGGAAGAAATCGATAATAATCACCACCATTTGCAGTCTGGAATTGATTTAAACATACTACTAAGATATATTTGTAGATACTGGTGATTTGAAATGCAAAAGCTGAGAACACAAAAAAATTGCACCTAGAAAACACAGTCTTGGTTATATTAATGAGCCTGAGATTACATGATAAGATTTTCCACCATCACCTGATGACACTGACCAACATATATTTTGGTGTCTCAAATGTTATCTTTGTTTCTGGGTATATTTGGCCTTCTGATTCCAAAATGACACCAGTTTTCTCTTACCAGCTCTAATTTTTTAAATACAGAGCATATATCATATAACACTGCTCACTCATAAATAAAAATAAGGATTTTTCTTAATACAGTGTTAGGTAGACTGAGATGGAGGAAATACATGATTCCTTTATTTAAAGTAGTTTGTGTTGACTACATATCTAGATATGTTATATTTCACATACTGTCCTTTGATTCAAAGATGCATCAACAGTGAAAATTACATGGATTTGGATTTTCACCCAAGTATCCCTTGATCTTTGTTAGGAACTGAATACATGACAGTTCTAATGTGTTATCTTAAAAGGGGGCCAGAGTACGAGTTAGTGTACAATAAGCAAGGAATCCTGATGGCATAGTGGGTCATGTGTGGGACAGCTAACCACGGGGTCATCTGCACCAGCTGCAGTGCAAGAGAAAGATGAGACTCTCTGATCCCACAAAAACGTATTGCCTCAGATCCACAAGAGACATTCCACTTTGTCGTACTAAATGACAATGAGTTGAAATCAACTAACTGGTCGTGAGTTTGGTAAAATAAATAGAAATTCAAATGTTCTGAAACCCCAAATGGGTTGGTCTGTAAGCTCAACCTTCTTTATTAAAATTAAAATATTCCAGTGTTGTGAAAAGATAACACAACTTCTCCACTGTGCCCAAAACTCTTAAAATAAGTTAGAATTTTTACTATAAATAAGTTTGGTGTCAACCTCTCATTTTAAAAAAGGAACATGAGTTATCCATTAATTTATATATTGAAATGTATTCTGAAGTGCTGCCTGCATAATTTGAAGGAAAAAAGAATATCCTCATAATTGTTATGAAAATATCTATGAAGTTTTACATTCTAAATTGCTGTGAAGCTGACACTCTAAATTTCCTTCACAGATTCCGTAGATGTGCCTTTCAATGTTTGCCTGTATTGCACACTTTTCACAATCTGTGCTCTGGCTTTGCAGTATTCAATGCATATTCTCTGTATATATTGCTCAGTGAGCCACATCAAAAAGAAAAGCCCACTGCCATCTAATGAGTCTAACTCATAGTGACGCTATAGGACAGAGAAGAACTGCCCTTTAGTTTCCAAATCTTTAAATCCTTTGAAGGATACAGAGTGACAGCTGTGTTTGAACCAATGACCTTGTCATTGGCAGCTCAATATGTAACCAACTAGCAACCATGGATCCATGTACTGCTTCCCTTGTTAGTTCCTTAAAACCGAATTTTTTAAAAAGTATTTCTCACTTTTTTATCTTATGTAATTTGAATTCTCATATTTAAAACTAGTATGATATACTAATAAATTAGCATAACATAATAGGTGACAACATAGTAGAAAGATATATGTGAGAAACTAGAGAGGATACAGTCTATCCAACGAAAATTTCTGATTCAGTGCCCCAAATAATCCAAAGAGCAGGTCTAGAAGTCATGACACCAAGAAAAGAAAAATTGTCAGGCTGTGTTCTTTTTCGATTGAAAATACCTTTTTTTGACAATGTAAACATTAACCTTGCCAGATGGCGCCTACAAGAAACAAATCAAATTTTAAAAAGAGGCAATCAACTAAAAAAAGACAAGATCAATATCATCAATCAAAACAACAGACTTAGACCAAGGAAAAGACTATTAATTGTTTGTCTTTAAGTTCAAGTTAAAGCTGAAGAAAATAAAAAAGAAGTTCATGAGGAAAAATATAAAGGTCATTAAAAGGCAGGAAAGAAAGTAAATAACAAAATATATATCAGAACAGACTGAAGCGTGTTCTTGAATTTTAAGTATCCCGAGGAAAAGGAAGAAATGCGGAACTAATAGATTTCAAAAGATGGTTCAAGAAGTCAAAATTAAGTATGCAATCAAATGTGCGAAGATGGAGTTTGAAATGGACAAAGGAAGAACATTCAGCATTTCTCAAGCAGAAGGAACTGAAGAAATAGTACAAGATTTAAGGGTAGTCCTAAAGAATACACAACAAGCCTTGGTAACCTAGAGGGTTAAATGGGCATTATGCCAGGGCCTTTACAACACAGACACTTGAGCAACTGGACAGGAGATCTGCTAGGTAGTTTAGCATAGGGACTGGAGCGTCCATTACACATGCTCAGAGGTCCCAGCTACTGGCCGAGAAGGAGTGGTACACTGCGCATGCTCAGAGGTTCAGGCTTCTGGCCAGGAAGGGGAGGTACACCTGGGTGGGTGCTGCACCGGATTGGCCCACCTAGGCCAGGTAAATTCAATTCAGCCAATGGGGTTGACCAGTTGTCCACCACACCTCCCGCAGAATAACTGAAAAAGGCAGGAGCCTGGAACCGACTGCATGACTTTCCAACCAGCTTCCAGGCAGGCTGCACCCGGTAAGGGGCCCAGTGGGTGCCTCTGTAAAACTGAAACTTCTTCTAACTCTCATAAAACTCACTTGGATCACAAACCAGGTTTCTTTTTTTTTT
>NW_022103908.1:29592246-29594736 GCF_000313985.2 Echinops telfairi | reverse complement strand
AAAAGACCTTTTGAAAATGGTTTAAAAAAAAGAAAAAAGGCAAGAAGTAACTTTGAATGCTACCTGAATCATGGTATAGTCACTTTCCCCATATGCCTATGAATGCTGGCCAATTGGAGAATGAAAAAAAAATTATGTTTTTGAATTATGCTGTTGAGAAAGAATAGTTAATATGACATGGGATTTTATAAGAATAAAACAAATTGGTTTGCTCTTAAAGTAGTCCATTGTACTTTCAATATTCTTAGCCAACACCATAATTCAAATACATCAATACTTCTGCGATATTCTTTATTCAATGTTCAACGTTCACATGCATAGGAGGCAATGAAAAGGACCGTGACTTCGGTCAGGGGCATCTAAGTCTTCAAAGTAATATCTTTGTTTTTCAATACCTTAAAGAGGTCTTGTGTAAGAGATTTACCCAATGCAATACATCTTTTGATCTCTGAACTGCTGCTTCTATGAACATTGATTGTCAATCAAGCAAAATGAAATTCTTGCCAACTTCAAATATTTCTCCATCTATCATGACATTACTTTTTGGTCCAGTTGTAAAGATTTTGGTTTTCTCTATACTGAGTTGTAATCCACACTGAGGACTGCGATCCTTGATCTTCATCAGAAAGTACTCCAAGTCCTCCTCACTTTCAGGAAGCAAGGCTGTGCCAGGTGCCTATGGCAGGTAGTTGAAAAGCGCTTCTCCAATCCTGAAGCCATATTCTTCCTCACATAGTGGAGCTTCTTAATGATTTGCAGGGTAAATGTGGCAAGAGGACACAACCCTGATGCATACTTTAAAATAATTTAAACCACACAATATGCCTTTGTTCTGTTTCCCAAACAGCCTTTTGACCTGGGTACCAGTTCTGCATGAGCCCAATGAAGTGTTCTGGAATTTCTATTCCTTTCAAGGCTATCCATAATTTGTAATGTTTTACATAGTTGAAGCCTTTGGCATAGTGAATAAAACACTAGCAAACTTCTTTTAGTATCCTCTCTATCAGCCAAGATGCATCTGGCATCAGTAAGTCATATGCCTTCTTCCAAAATCTTCTCTGAGGACACCCTGAACCTCTGGTCTCTCCCTCCCAGTCAATGTACTTTGCATCCTTCAATGTATGATCTTCAGCAACATTTTACTTCTTTTTTTTAAATCATTTTATTGGGGGCTCATACAATTCTTATCACAATCCATGCATGTGACATCCATGTGTCAAGCACATTTGTACATTTGTTGCCATCATCATTCTCAAAACATTTGCCTTCTACTTGAGCCTCTAATATCAGCTCCTCATTCCCCCCCTTCCTCATGAACCCTTCATAATTCATAAATTTTTATTATTTTGTCATGTGTTATACTGTCTGACATTTCCCTCCACCCACTTCTCTGCTGTCCATCCCCCAGGGAGGAGGCTATAAGTAGATTCTTGTAATAGTTTCCCCCTTTCCACCCCACATTCCCTCCACCCTCCAGGCATCGGCACTCTCACCACTGGTCCTGAAGGGGTCATCTGTCCTGGATTCCCTGTGTTTCCAGTTGCTAGCTGTACCAATGTGCATCCTCTGGTCTAGCCAGATTTGTAAGGTAGAATTGGGATCATGATAGTCGGGGGAAGGAAACATTTAAGAACTAGGGAAAGGTATATGTTTCATTGTTGTTACCCTGCACCCTGACTGGCTCATCTCCTCCTCACATCTTGTCAGTAAGGGGGTGTCCAGTTGCCTACTGATGGGCTCTGAGTTTCCACTCTGCATTCACCCTCATTTACAATGATATGATTTCTTGTTCTTGATGCTTGGAAATTGAGCTACCATATGACCCAGCAATCCCCCTACTGGGCATATACCAAGAAGAGGCAAGAAGCAAACCATGGCCACACATCTGTGCTCCAGCACAGTTCACAATCACAAGGAGTTGTAAACAACCCAAATTTCCATCAACAGAAAATGGATTAAAAAGCTGTGATACATACATACAATGGAGTACTATGCATCACTAAAAAGCAGTGATGAACACATGAAGCACATCTCCACATGGGAAGAACTGGAGGAAATTATGCTGAGTGAAGTAAGCCAAGCACAAAAGGACAAGTATAATGAGTCCACTGAGGTAAGTTTATATAAAATTTTAAAAAGAACAGAAAAAAAATTGCAAAAAGGGCATAGGGTAAAAGCTATTATATGCAAACACTCCAGGGGTGAGGTCCAGGTAGTATGGCAGGGGCCAGACCAAATCCAGGGGTGCATATGTTAGCCAACTAACAAAAGGCGGGTGAGGGGAAAAAAGCATTTTACTTTCATGTGACATTAATGATATTGTTTTATAATTTGATCATACTACTGGGTAACTTTTTTTTAAAATCAATTTATTGGGGCTCATACAATTCATCAATTGTGTAAAGCACATCTATACATTTGTTGCCCTCATTATTCCCAAAATTCGCTTTCCTCTTGGGTTCCCGGAATCAGCTCATTTTCCTTTTTTCC
>NW_022103908.1:29586890-29589371 GCF_000313985.2 Echinops telfairi | reverse complement strand
TAGGTATGTATGGGTATCTATGTATGTATGTTTGATTGTATATGTTCAATGCTCAAGACTTGAGTTGTCATAATAAAAGAGTCTAGGAATAAAACATTAAGTGATGCAGGGAATATCTAAACAATATGGAAAGGATACATGAAGTCACTTTACCAAGAAGAGTTGATTGACATTCAACCATTTCAAGAGGCAGCATGTGATCAAGAACTACGATATTGAAGGAAGAACTCCAGGCTGCACTGGTATTGAAGGAAAAGGTCCAAGCTGCATGAAGGCATGAGTCAAAACCAAAGTTCTTGGAATTGACGAAATACAAAACAAAATATTTTCACAAGCTGGTGAAACCCTGGAAGAACTCATTCCTTTATGGCAAAAATATTAGATACTTGTTTGTGATTATAGGAAAGAAAGGTAACCCGAAAAAGTGCAGAGATTAGCAAATAACTACACTGAAACCATGTGCAAGTAACCTTTTGCTAAAGATGATGTATAAAATGATGCCAGCATTACAGAGCTTGTGATGGAAGAAACTGAGGCAGCATTCCGAAGAGGCCATGGAAAAAAGAATGGCATTTCTGATGACACACGGATCTTAGTGGGAATAAGAGACTAGAGAAAGGTATTACTTGTCTCTTAATGATTATGCCAAAGCGTCTGACTGTGTGGATCAAAGTAAACTATGGATAATAATAAAAAAATAGTAGCCACATGGCTACATTTTTGTTATTAGACAGGCTAATACTTTGATGCTATCTCTTCATAAGATCAATGCCCTTTTAAAGTGCTTGCCATTTAATTTTCATGATGCAACACAGCTGTATTTATTAATCTTCACTGTTTGAAAACAGTTGTGAAACTCAGAAAGTGGGTTGAACATACTTAAATAAAACTTCTAACAATGATGATGTGTGCATTATTTTGTGGAATACAATTCTCCGTGACATTATCGCTTGTGTGATTGCATAGAAACTGCTGTCTCCATCCCCCTGGAAATGATGACAACTGAAATGATTACACTGTGCAGTATCCCAAGATGTGGTCCATTTCATTCTTTTATTTATTTATTCTCAAATCCACATATGCATGAAGTATAACAGTTATTTTCTTACGCCTCTTTCCATCTGAATATATTGCCTATTTATTCTAATTTCAACAGTATGTAAGTAGCTATTATAAAAGAGTGTCTCTAAGTAAGAACATTTCTGTTTCAAAATAATGCACATTTCAGTTGTTCCTGAACCTGAAGTACTGAGGATGTATTAAATTCCCTTGACTAATTAAACTATGTACTTGACATAGGAATTCTGATTTTCTGTCTCACGCACACATACACAAAGTTTTAAGTTAGGGACTGTGAGTCACATTAGCAGGGAATTCAATTTACATGTGGGGAACAGTTGAGACTACAAATGAATAATGGTTTTACAAATGAGATATTGCTTAAAATGGGAAATAGTATTGTTTGAAAATAAATACAACCTATAGTTTATATTATTATATCATTTCCTCTCTACTAGCAATGAAAACATTCTCTATATGAAATAATTTTAATTTTTTGTTTATTTAAATTGCAATAAAAAGTTAAAATATTATATATACATTGCTAATATACATTGGTACTTTTCCAAAATATATATGATCTGTGTTATCAGAACAACATATCTATGTATAGTTATTATATATATGTAGTTCTGATAAGACAGATCATTATATATTATATATATTTATATATTGTCCTTACATAAGCAGTGAGACAGTGTAAATGAGGAAGTTCAGGTTTTAAGCTTTTTTGTAAAAACCTATTAAAGGCTGACATTTTAGCATCCTTCATTGATTTGTGGTGAAAGTTGAATAGTTTGTGCTTATGGTTTATATATCTTACTCATAACAAGCGAAAAAATGAACTCATTACCATCCAGTGAGTCGATACTGGCTCATAGAGAACCCCAAACCCCACCCACTGGATCCCCCAGTGGGTTTCTGAGACTGCAGCTGAGAGGAGAAGGCTCAGTCTTTCTCCTACAAAGCTGCTGGTCATTATGAACTGTGACCATTTGGATCACAGCCCAATGCATAACCACTGCACCAAGAGTAGAATATAGACTCTAATAAAATCTGTAGACATATCTTCATATCTTCTATCATTTTATTTATGAAAGGATGCCATGTACGGGTGAGGGCTTTGGAGATACTAACAGCAATGAAGTGTTTTGGAGCATTGTTATACTGTATATTTCAGATGGCTTATGTTCACATGGGTAGTTTAGATCTGATCACTATCTTGTATTAATAGTAAATCAATCACATCAATAAAGATAAAAATAAATTTTCTGAAATTGAATTTTAATTTTCCTGGGTTTTTTTTGTTTGTTTTAATTTTTTTTTTCATTTTTAAAATGGGCAACTATTTCCAAATAACATGCTGTGCCACACTTCAAGAATCAAGAAACCTGACCATATTGGTGCTTTTAACTTCGGGGA
>NW_022103908.1:29565785-29586604 GCF_000313985.2 Echinops telfairi | reverse complement strand
TTTATCACTTCAGGTGCCTGAATATGGTCAGAGCCTTTCTAAATCTCCAACAACACGTGGGCCGGTCAGCAACTTCCATGTAAATTACACCACGTTTTATTCAACTGGATGACCCTAAGAGTCAGAACAGGGACAGTGAAACGAAGACATCATATGTGTTCCGTGGGAGAAATATATATATTTATATATATATTGCTTTAAACTTAAAATTGGTACTTGAAGCAAAATTTCTCATTTACTTTGAGCAGATGAAGTTTCCATAAAAGTAAACATATTAGAGCAGGACAAGATGTGTGCTTTTACCATCATAAAAGGTAGATTATAACCTGGTACCATTCTGGTGCTCAGTGAGCTGCATTATCACATACTGTTTTCATTAGATTGTACACATAGTGAGAACCAAGGCACAATTCTATTATCAAAGTAATTAATTTCACAATTTTTACTAATTGAGTCAACAGAGTAATTACTGTGAAATTTTTACTTTCTGAAGGAGAAACATTAATTAATTATAGGCTGTTATGTTGACTGCAGGAGCTAACTTCTGAATTCTGCATACACATTATTTTTATCTGTAAATATACCGTGATACAGCACAAATCATTTTGATAATAATACATTCTATGCTCTCTAAAATTGGTTCCTATTTAAATTGTATTTAATACAGTAATCTGTGTGTATTTATAATAGTTTTCTTTTTGTACTCAACATGAGAGATAAATATATAGAAATAGTATAATTATAACATATGATGAATTTACTACTAATACAAGATAGTGTTCAGTCTTTAAATTATCCATACAAACATAAGCTAACCTAAAATTCTCCCACATTTATTCAATTTGTATGTGAATGCAATGAACAAGGAAAACTGGAGACGAATGAATGTCTTTTGATTTGCAGTGTGGTGCAGAATATTGACTATTTCATGAACTTCCAGAAGAATGAACCCTTGTATTATCATAAGTTATGTTATTGAAAATGGTGCTTACAATGCTTACAATTTATTAGGTTTTCATCTTGGAAAATTCTACAATGGTAGTAGGAAATATGCCTCTGGTGGTCAAAAGATGCTTGTGTGTGCTTGAACTGTGAGGTTGCTTCATGACCTTTTCCCTGACCTGTGTACATTTTAATCTACATAGAGTAAATCTACTCCAATGAAAAATGATGGAAATGCTCTTTCTGCTATGGATTTCTGGATCTCTTTTTCATATTGCAAATCAAGAGATCGGCGATTGAGAAGAAAGTCAGGGAAGTGTTATTGAATGCTCACATGATCCAGGAGAAACTTGAAGATTTTTTTCCAGAGCAAAAGTTATTGCCCTCGCATGCAAACCATGTCAGAAGATATTCAAGGAAATGGTACAAGTTGCACTGAAGGTTTTACAAAATAAGGCCCTAGAAATTGACAAAATACCAACGGAATTGTTTTAACCAGCTGATGTAGTACTCGAAGCACTCACCTGACTATGCGAATACATTTGGTGGGTGCGGTGGGTGGAGGCATGGGAGGAATACAAGTTCACAGCATCCATGCCCTGAAATTAAATGATCCACCTGCAACAATCTTAGGAGGCAGCACATGCCCAAGACCGATTGTTATGATATAAAATTACAAGCTGCATAGAAGGCCTTGGCAAAATACTAGGCTCCAGGTATTGCAAGAATGTCAATTAAAGAAAAAAATATATATATATGGTGCAGTGTTTGAAGCAGTCCTTATGCTAGTTTAAGTAATTTGGAAGACAGCTATTTTGCCATCTCCCTAGACAAGATCAATACTTGTATCTATTCTAAAGAATGATAACTAATGGAATGGAGAAATTATCCAATAATAAAATTAATATCAAATAGGAAAACTCACGGCCATCTAGCTAATGCCAACTCATAGCGACCCTAATTTCAGAAAGTAAAATTTTTCTGAAAATCTAATGACTTCATACATTCAATGCACTAGGAATTAAATCTGATTTATATGAAATAGCATTTATTCATGTAATACCTGAGATATCATGACAGAAATATTCAAGCTCAGCAGCTTATTACTGGATACTACTTTTACCCACGTGATAAATTTTTCCTATGCATGTGCTCCTTGCCGGAGGGAACACACAGGAATGAAATCGGCAACCCTTGTGGAAAGAGAGAATGGAAAAGCTCAATCTCAGTTAAAGTCAGAGGCTGACAGAGCTGACAATTGGATGCTGATATGTGAGTTCAAACTGGAGCTGAGGAAAAACTAAAACAGGTCCAAGAGGGACAAAGTAAGACCTTGAGTGCTTCTATCTCCCAACTGAATTACAGACCATTTTAAGAATAGATTTGATGCCCGTAATACTACTAACTGAAAACCAAATGAGATCCAGGATGGCAGAGCTAAACCCTTGGTTGTATTTTACTATGAGGGTTCACGGAAACTAAGCTACATGACAATGAAGCAAAATTTAACTTTTCATAATAAGTTAACATCATATGTACTAGGAAAGTTTTTCTGATATTTTTAATGAATAC
Organism: Echinops telfairi; assembly: GCF_000313985.2. Classification (NCBI taxonomy): domain Eukaryota; kingdom Metazoa; phylum Chordata; class Mammalia; order Afrosoricida; family Tenrecidae; genus Echinops; species Echinops telfairi. The sequence goes on along the minus strand of NW_022103908.1, from coordinate 29,584,090 downwards.
TATACAGTGTTGTGAATATAAGTACATACTTTAGAGAAAGAGTCCAGTTTCATCAGCTCAATTACTAGCTGTACAAACAAGAACAGATTAATGTTTCCATAAATCATTTTCTCCATATGTGAACTAGAAAAAAGAAGAAAAACAAGAAGACTATCAGTAATTTTTTGAAGAATAAGATAATTAATCCACATAACACTCAGAATATTATGGGTAGATTTAAAGAAACCAGTATGTGGGAAATATTATTTTTCATTCCACAGTTTGATTAAAGTGATTATTTATGATTCTATAAACACACATAAAAGAGTCTGCATACCGTTGTCTTCTCACAGCTGAGTTTTGTTTTTTAATTTGTTTTTAACAATGTACACAAGACTCTGATTTGATACTCTAATACAGGAATTTAGTGAATCGATTGAATTACTACCTTAATCAACAAACACATACACAAATGAAACCCCCTCTATATATATGGAAATGATGTTAAGTTATTTTTCTATGTTGTTTTAAGTTATCTATAATTAAGTTTGCAACTCATATGGGGAGAATTTAGAGTCACTTAGTTAAACATAATTCTATATTTAATCCTCAACAAAAATATATAGTTAATATTTCAGCATATTTTGCTACCTAATTTTGAAACTGTCAGTGTTAACTATGTAGTCTTCATATATTAATGCAGAAATATTTTTATTTGACCAATTTAGATTCTCTTACTGATATTTTAAATAGCTATAATATTACTATAGATCTTTCAAAACTCAAAAATTCACTTTTTCTGGGTCAATTGTTAATAACAGAGACCCTATAGGACAAGGGAGAATTTCCCCTTTGTGTTTCTGAGACTGTAAGTCTACAGGAGTAGAAAGCCTTGCGGTTCCTCTGAGGAGTGATTGGTGGGTTCAAACTGCTGACCTTAAGGTAAGGAGCCAAATGCATCGACAGCACACTCTACATGAAAATATAGATTTAAAGGGAGTCACGTATTTAAATGACATGAGCGGACTTGTTCTGGAAATGAAAATAACTACATAAGTTACTTTTAAAAAGTGGTTTGGTTCATTGTAGATTCTCTAAAAATTGTCATTTTTGAATGATATTTCTAGGGATTTTTTCATAATTGTAAGTAGAGTTTTTGATATATGTGACAATGTGAAATCATTTTAATAGTTAATATAAAAAAGGGTGAGATAATGGCCTCCTGGCCAACTCTAATAACATGATGATGCATAACCTTCATTAACCTATTTTATTGAAATATGCATCTGGATGAGTGGGTGTGAGTACACATGTGAGCATGCACGTGTTTCCTTTACCTCCATGTTATGTTCACACTGGATACTCCTAGGTAATGTATGAGAGCTGAAATACTGAGTACCTTGGTTTGCAGAAGGATTTGGATGACAGTGATAGACAGATTAAGCCTCTATTGAAACCCTTCTGATTAGTCATCAAGAAGGTAAATAGTCTTGCTTCGGGAAGAGTGCCTTTGAAAAATCGATGATCTCTATCCACCTCCAGACAGCCCAAGCGCTCCTTGGGCAGTCACTCTTAGATCATTGGTTGGGTGTGTCTCTTGATAGAGATCATAATATTGGGGGCAGGGGAGGAGGTTGCATAGTCTGACTCGTGGCCTATTAGTTAGGCCCTTCCCGTCTTGGTTAGAAGGCCCTAGTTCAATCTTGTAAGCTCTTCTAACCAATCGTGGTCCCCTTCCTGCTTGTGTATCACCACCTGTAACTGAGAGGTGAATTTGTGTCGGTTCCCTTGCTTTGTGACTGGCCTTTTTTAACTAGCATTCAGACCATGAATGGAGAAGGTGATTTTGACCTCATGCTTATGACCTCTCATCTAGATGATGTGTTTGTGTCTTTGTGTTCTCTTTGTCTCATTCAAGATTTAATAATGTTCTTCTTAACTTATATTTGAGATCATTGTTCCCTTTCAAGCCTAATATGGCAACTATTAGTATATTTAACATATATGTATATTTAAATGTGATCTTTATACTCATGAGTATATACTTTTAATACAATCATATGGCATCTTCATGAAAGTAACACATAGCAATTAATATATGATAGTTTTCCAGGAAGGCATGAGTAGATAAGTGCAATGAAATATCCTGAAAAGTGAAATGAAGTGAAAACCCAATTTTATCCATTAGATTTATCAAAATTTAGATAAACTTAACCATATCAGTAAAGATGGAATTACAAGCAAAAGCTACCATATAGTTCCATCATTAATAATAATGAGATGAAAAATAGAAAAAATATGGCTGGATACTTGAAAGACAGGTTACATTCACAAAAGCTTGTCTTTGTGTCTTCTTGCTAGTTGGCTATTTTTTTAATTAAAAAGATACACTGATATAAATATTTATGGCAAAAAATACAGTACCCGCAAAAAGGAAAATAGTAAAATAATAAGTTAAAATATGATAAATTATATGAAATATTTTCATGAGAGATTTGCAGGAATCTAAGGGAGCAACTAGTGATTTTTTTATTGAAATCTCTTTACTTGCTTTTTATTGAGTTGCAATTCACTTGTGTGGTGAATTTTAACTATTAACCATTCAGTCAGCAACCCAGTAGTTAAACCACTGAACAACAAAGCTCCTGAAAACACAGCAACAATTTTGATTAATAGTAGTAATTTATTTGTGGGTACAAACTATATAGACAGTAATTATCTTTGTGGCCATCAGTGGTAGGATTTTGCAGATATAGTGTAAGGAAAGGACCAGTGTCGAGAGGATGCTGGCCTGTTTCAGTGAGAGTAAATGATAATTTGTGTAAATCTGAAAAATTTTTAAGGAAAAGGAAGAAAGCACATGGTAGGTGAGTAAAGAGAAAAATCAAGGGAAAACTATACTGACAGAACTTGAATGATGGAATAGTAATTGAGTAAGAACTGCTTCTTGTGATAACAAGTGAGATGTGTGAGCAGAGAAACTGATGGTGAGACCAATAAGGGATATAGTTATGAGGGCAAAGCAGTGGGTGACTAGGGGGCAGGATATAATATACATGAGTTGGGAAGTTACTCAGAATATTGGCAATATTTGAACTGGGTAAGAATATCATAATAAGATGTTAAATGGGGAGTGACTAACAGATGATTTTTCCCCAACAGTGGATGAGAAAGGTAGATGAAAATAAGCTCATATAATCTTCAAAATGTGTAGAAGAAGCTTTAAGAGCACAGAATAATAATACATAAATATCATTAAGGACCAAATGAATTTCATAATTCAATTTTCTGTCACTGATATAGGTGCCATAGAAAATAACAAATTGAGTTAGCTGTAGTGAATATAATAATCATAGTTCATGTACATTTTTAAGGATGGATGATATAAGAAATATTGAAGTAGTTGTATTGATTAATCACAGACTGTACATATGTAGTCACATTCATATTACACCTAAGTTAAAATTTTTATTTTTAAAATAATAGGATGTAAGCCCTCATTGGGGCTTCAAATGTGCTAGGAAAAAATAGAATGAAATGATAAAGAAAAATGTTCATGAACTTTTGTGTTCATGTGTATGTGCTCCCTTATGTGTATGTGCATGTGTATGCATGGATATATAACAATTTTATTCCTTAATTATAGCTTCCCAAAATATACTTTTTAAAACCTGAATTCATTTCTACGTGACTGAGGGCCATAGTCTCTGTGGGTTAGTGCTTCAATCAGGTCTGGTCTAATGATTTTGAGGTTGCTTTACATATTTTCTGTCACTCTATTGAGGACCCTCCAAGGTGATCACTTTTAGAACAACAGTTGGAAGTGGTAGCGGTGCAACATCTACTTCTGACACTAAGGGCCAGAAGTAGATGCCTTTGAGGTTCATTGTTCATCACATGATTCACACCTTAGATGCTCTCAGGAATGTTTACGATCCCAGTCACCACTCCCCAAAGGAAGTTGTAGAACCTTGTCCTCATGCATTTTGTTTTCTCAGTTGGAATTATGCACCCCAAGACCATGATCCTAAGCCTTCACGTGTTTGCTTATGGCACATTGTGTTTGGTTATGGTAAATAATTTCATTACTTTTCCACCCTTATGTTTCACCAATTTCATGGCTTTGTTTTTAACTAGTAAAGAACCGTGTACAAATAGTGTCTGTCAAACCTGTACATATCCATGAGTATATTCTCACACATCTTCCATATACATCCAACGTGTTATCTATCCATTATAGATTCATAGAATGCTTGCCTGGCAATTATATAAGCAACTTCCTATTAAAATTTTTTTTTCAAAACTCCTTATTTAGAAATTTGACATTCATCATTGCAAAACATTTAATGTGATCTGGAATATATCCTTTCCCTGTTTCTCTCTTGGTATTTAATTGAAGTAAAATAAGTTAATTTTTAAAATTCATTGATTTTTTTGCTGGGGGAGTTCATAGCTTTCCTTGTTTATGCTGACCCCTTTTAACTAGAAACTTCATGCTTACTGCTTCCATGGAATTCATTCATTTTGTTTCTTTATTAATTTCTTCTTTTTTATCATTCTGGCTGTGTTTTGTTTTTACTTCGTGAAAATGATTATTTAAGATCATTATAGTCACCCTAGTGGGGCAGTGATTAAAGCACTTGGCTGCTAACCCAAAGGTTGGCAGTGTAAAATCATCAGCTGCACTGTGGGAGAAATACGCAGCAGTCTACTTAGATGAAGATTTGCAGTCTTGGAAAGTCTTCAGAGCAGTTCTAGTCTGTGGTCAGCATTTCTATGAGTCAGAATCAACTCATTGGCAGTGGATTTATTTGGGAAAGATTGCTGTACTTTGTTTCAGACTGCAACATTTCATTTTGTTGTATTTTTAATTTTATCTTTGTGTTTACTACTTTGTGTTTACTACATAGGAAATCAGATGTGCTATCTGAACAAGCATGGTGTATTTATTTCAGGAAAGTGCCATCTTAATTTCCTTATGAGATATTTCTTTTGCATTATATATTATGAAATTTCCTTCATGTTATTTAAAATCCATGTATATATTTGACTATTTTATGTCATGAAAGATATTCACCTAATTATCTGGTAAGCTATGTCTTTTAATAGTTTGTAATTGAAAATTAAAAGGAAAACAAGGGACAAGGGAAAATACATCATTAGAGATTTTTAATCTTGGACCAGTCAGTTCGTCTAGAGACAAATGCTCAAAGTCTACCTAGTGGTGTATAAGCCTGGATAGTTATTTTAAATTATCCTGAATCTCCCTGTAACTCTGATACTACTTTTCCGATAGATTCTACAGCAGCATTTCTTGAAAGAATTGTCAAAGTATGTTTACAATGATCACTCTCCTTCATATCTCTGTTGAGACAAAACAGGCTTTTACCAAATTTTCCTGCAGAAGGGCTCTCTTTATAGTACCAAATGGCCTGCACATTGGTAAATTTTTAGGAAATCTTCTCAAAGAACACATAATTTCCATTTTAACTTCACTGATTTGAGATGATAGGACAATATATCAATCCACCTATTATGCATTGAATTGTCTCTCCCCAAAATATGGATCAGCTTGACGAGGTCAAGTTCCCAGTAGTTCATGCATTATATAATGAGCCAGTGTGTCAGTTACACAATAATTTCCCAAGTTATGACCTGATGTGATAAACCAATAAAAACATAAGGTGGATTACTGTAGTAATCTTTAATCCTCAAAAGGGTGGTCTCCTTTCAACATATGTGGACACTGTGGTAATGTTTGCTTGCATTTTTCTTCATCTCTGATTCCTGGACTTGAGCCAGTGGGCTTTCTTATTACCCAACGAATCGGAGAGTCAGCAGCTTGACACTCTGCCCACTGATCTTAAAATCATTTTCCTCTGCAGGCAGGAAACTATCATCTGACCTGCTCAACCTGTTCCACATACATACATGCACCTACCCATACACATGAAGGAGCTTACAAAACTCACAAATTTTTTTCTTTATGTTTTCATTCTATTTTTCAACAAAATCTATTAAATTTTATTTTTAAAATAGAATTATTAACTTAGGTGTTCATTTATTTGAGACTAATTATGTATAGTCTATGATGAATTAATACTTTTACATTTTTTATAGCTTGCTGCATGAAAGTTTATAAAGCCAATCAAGTTTTCCATTCTACAGTTTATGTATATGTTTGTTTCATGTCATTGATAACAATGCCTACTACAAAATATTCCTCATTCCATTTTCTTCCAGTATTTCCTGTTTCCAGAAGCCCAGGAGGGTTAGGAAAGGAGGAAGGATGACAACAGGAAACACTAGAAGGATTGAAATGAGGGATTTCATGGAGAGGGGATTACCCTTTCACCTCCAATGGTTGGCAAAATGGATGAATGGATTATTATAAGAGCTGTAAGATCATCCAATAAAATGATTTTAAAAATGAAAGAAAAGTGAAATAGCATGAGTTTCTAATGACTGACACATTGGGGAGATGTATAGAGAGAACGTACCTAACCAGAAGAAATAATATTATAGTAATTGGTTTGAGTCTATTGATCTATACCTAAGCTTTCAAAAAGTTATATAGATCATTAAATAACAGTTAAGACTGATCTTTGATACAATAGACACAAGTTTCAACTTACAATTAGAAAAAGAATACATCATTCTAAATAAAATTTTCAAAAGATCTGTTTTCAAATTTTGGTAGTTCACTTTCTTTATTGAAGAAAACAAAACTTGTCTGTGAATATAGACCACATTCATCAAGAGGAATAATGCTCTGTTATTTGTCAAATTGCTTCAATAAATTACCAAGCCTTATGTTAAATACAGCCTTAAGATAGAGAATTTGGCTCAAGAAACTGTGAATAGTTGTCATGACACAATCATTGTCCATATGTTCTTTGGATATTTGTAGAATGCATGAGAATAAATCAGGTTCTGTCAGAGTTTAGTGGTATAAAACTAATTTTGTTTTATAATTCTGTAGAAAATTTTTATTTAAAGGTCAATAAGTTCATTGACTTAACATTCTGATAACAATACATTAATAATTTTCAATATACTTGAATTATGTCTCTTTTGAATATTACTCATATTTGTTCATACCTTTTTTTAGTGAACAGAAGGATATGTTCTTTTATTGACTTCTAGTGTGTGATAATATTTAATTTCCTGTATTTTAACATTATTTTGCTTCCTGAATATTTTATAGAAACCCCAACATGTCATGATAACTTAAAGGAATCTCAGTAACTGACTTATGTATTAGGAATTGAATAAAATATCTATTACATTCCCATGTACATGTTTATGATTTAGTGGCTCAATACAGTAATCAGTTCATAATTCTGTTAGTTTATAATGAGGGTTGGACTGTGTTGGGTTGGTCTTCTGCTGAATACAGGTCAGCTCACCTATACACCAGCAGTCACCTGGAAGTCAATGGATTTACTCAAATGCCCAAATAACTGTGTTATTCTATGTAACAGAGTTAACTTCCAGCGAGCTAGTAAGCCCAGTCCTGTTCAAGTGGTGTAGTCATAGATATAGCAGCACATGACAACCACAATTGCTTGTACCATATAATATTGGCCAAATAGTCATATATTTCAGTCCAGAAGAAGAGTTAGAAGACACACAAATAGATACAATTATTGGAGGGGAAACATTCAAGTCACCTTTGCTTTATATTACCACCAAGTTTTCATTTTATAGACTTCCACATTTATCCTTTTCCTTGAGAATATATTTCATCTAATGGATTTCTGGGAGCCCTAGAGATGTGGGGAATGGCCAGCCCCCACAACTAATCGCGGGTTTGATAGGCACAATTGTATGGTTAAAATATATATAATGATTATGATAAAGTCATAGAGATCATGAGAGAGAAAAGAGAGGTTGAAATAAAGTACTCAGACTCATTTCATGGTAGCATTCTCACCTCCTGGACGGCCATGATCTCAACAGCCAGGTCCGTGCCTGGGAGAGCGTGGATGAGAGCCTTTCTTTATTGTTAACCAAGGCTTATATCTACTTAGGAGGGCATGAGCGCAGGTAATCATACGTCACAGGAGGGGTCTGTATAATAGGCAATACAAGCAATAGGAGGGGGATATACAATGGCATAAGCATAACAGGAAGGGATGAGCTAGGGGTGTACACATAATAGGAAGGGGAAGGACTAGGGGAATGCATGTGACAAGAGGGGCGGACCCTAGACTCATGATGGCGGCCTAACCTTGGCCACCCTTGAGTTGGCTTGACCTCCCTGGGCTCTCCTTCAGGGAAACAATTTACTACTATCCTTATCAGAAGAGACTGGGCCCTACTTGTTGTGGGATAAACAGTGGTGTCTGCTTGCTCTGGATAGCTGATAAACCTTAGGGAGAATAACCGCTGATCTACTTCTGTTGACCTCCAAGTTTATAGTCATTTGCAAGCAGCTAAGTGTGGCATACATTTGGGGGAGACAGCTTGGGAGACATTTTTCTGTTTCCCACATGGTGGTGCAGTGGTTAGAGTTGGGCTGAGCCCTGCATGGACGGGAATTGAAACCACCAGCAGTTTGGAGGGAGAAAGAATGGACTTGCTACCCTCATAACAATTACAGTCTCAGAAACTCACAGGGGGTTACTATAAGGCAGCATGGGCTCAATGGCAGTGAGAATGCATTTCTACTTTTACATTGAAGTGGTCATTCTATATCTAAGAAGAGTCCCTGCATTTCCTTGTCTGGTGGCATAGTGGTTACACTGTCGAATGCTAATCATAAGGTCGGCCTTTCCAAACCATCATCTGTTCCCTGGGAGAAAGATGTCCATTTTCAATTCTGGAACGAGTAAATTGTCTCGAAAAACACAGAGGCAGTTCCACCCTGTCCTTGAGGGTGGCCATGTGTCAGTTGACTTGGTAACCGTGAGTTTTCAGTTTTGTTTTGATTTGTTTTGAATGAATGAATTAAATCCCCCAAAAGTTGCAATCAAATGAGAAGGTAACTGTGTTTGGAAATAGCGTTTTCTTTTGTCATCCATACTGGTGTAGAGTGAGTGCTAATCCTAATCCCTTTATTATCTAGTAGATTATAAAGAATAGACCAGACACAGAAAGACACACACTAGGGGAAGATGACGTTTGAGGAATTATCTACAAGCAAAGGAAATACAGTACTGTTGTCATAGAAGTTAACAAATTAAACAAATAAGCATAAAACAACAACAACAAAATATCAAACCATTTGCCATCAATTCAATCATGCCCCATAATGTGAGAGGCTTTCCAAGGCTGAACTCTTTATGGAAGCAAATGTTCTACCAGGAGAAGTTCGTGGGTATAGCAGTTACACAATTATACGTAAACTTGAAAGTAGATCAAATATATCAAAGTGTTGGGGTAGAAACCAACTATCTATCAGGTGACAGCCTAATGACGCCTCCTTGTGGGCATGGCCTTCTCATAAGGAGGGCTCTCACTGCGCCTTCCCTCCACTGCTTACTGGCCACCTGGAGAGCAGCTGGAGCCCATGCAGGTTTCCACTGACCTTGGATAACCGGACATTGCACCCACAGGCCTTTGATATACCTGCATTCTGCATCATTGCATGTGACTGCATGAGTCTGAAGAGGGTCTTATCAACCAGTATTGGACTTACGGTTTGGATTTTACTGGGCTGAGATGCTTTCTTGATAGATAATTACTCCTTGATATAAAGCTCTCTCTTATACATATATGAGTATCGTTGGATTTGTTTCTTTAGTCTACCTGGCCTATCTCAGTGGGTTGAGACACCCATTGTTTAGCTGAGTGTTTGTATTACTGTACTACCAAGAAAGGGATTTTATCCCCCAGCTTTAAGAGAGAGACCGAAAGTGAAAGAACGAAAACCACCCTGCCGCTACCCTGAATTTATATTTGTAACTTCCAGAGTTGTGGCAAAATACATTTCCCTTCTTTAAAGTCACTCACTTGGTGGTCTTGGGTTATGGTGACCCTAGAAAATTAACCTTAACCCTAACCTAATTTATATCACCCCCACACTCCCCATTATTGCTTCTGTTTCAGGACAGCATTACTGTGTGTGAGAGGCAGCAAATCCTTGATGTTTGAACATGGTTTACCAAGCCAGATCGACAGACACTTAATCTTAACTGCACCAATGATTGTTGAGCAACTTGGGGAAAGTTTTCTAATGCTGTACTCTTATGTTTTCTTATCTGGAAAAGGAAATGCAAGTAATATCTTTGGTATAGGTATAGCATTTGCCTGCAATTTAAATGATTAGTTAGATAAGTCTCTCAGTTGAGGTGATATACATTCCATGTTGATAAGAACCAGAGATTTGATAAATATGGTAAACAGTGTCCATAGTGCTTGCAAAAGCATAATGAGTACTCTGTAAATATGCTTCTAGTGATTAAATTATTTTATTATATTTACATCACCTTATTTTGGGGTCATCTCAATAGCATGTTCTCAGAAGGACATTTAGTGGCAGGAAGCAAAATCTGCAGTCCATTAACTCTTGAACAGTTTACCACATCTTTTCATTTATACCTATGACTAACATATTGTATATTACGTAACAATCTGCTCTCTAGTCTACTACCTGTTTTAACAATTAGATTGTAAGCAATGTCTATAAAGAGATTTTATATAATTCTATACATCCTTAAGGTCTGGAAATGTCAAGTATAATATTTTCCCTCTGTAACTGCATTCCCATTATGTTAGCAAATCTAATTTTTAATCAGTAATTAATGTATGCTGGAATGAATATGCAAAATAAAATTTATGTAGCCCAATATATAAGACTTATAAGCGATTTGTATCCATTTTTTGTCATTATGTAGAGGATCTATATTTGATATCATGGCACGGATACTTTTATAGTATAGCGTAAGATAGCTGTGAGGGTGAGGAATTATGGCAACTAGACGTTCCTGGGTCAGGGTAGAGTTGGTAGCCTGATCAAACTTCCTTGGCAGGGTGACCTTTTGTTTAAGAAAGAGAGGACGCACAGTCAAATCCTCTTTCCTCCTACATCTTCTGCAGAAGCAGGGTCTTGAGTGATTCCTTGATCTCTTGTTGTGTTGCCTGCTGATCCAAGGAACTGTGAGTGGCTACCAAGGTGATTTCATTTGGTCAACTATGGGCCTATACTATAGCTATAGCTTAGATATAGACATAGGCATAGACCAAGCTGTGTATCCATTGACCATGAAGTATATTTCCTCTAGGGTATAATCCAATCATTAACTATTTTCCCTTCTTAATTGCATTTAAAGACCTCTGGTGCTACTTTCTGGTAGCATCAGATTGTTAACTACAAAGTTGCAGTTTAAAACCACCAGCTACTGCCTCAGGGGAAAGATTCACAGCCTGAGAAACCTATATACTAGAGTCATAATGAATTAGGATTTAATTGATGTCTCTACTTTTTGTTTTGTTTTTCTTTTTTGTAACTCTCCGAGTTACATTGAATGCTGAGACCCATGTCCCTACAAGAAAGCATATCGTAGTGATATTATACAAATATATCATGTTCTCCAATTCCGACCTTTTATCTTTTGTTTGCTCACCTTTTCCCATACATTTACTCTTCAGATCTTGATACACTGTGAGCAGGGGGCTTTCATTTTTTATTTGGTTAAATCTCAAATACTCTTCGGCATTATGTGTAATGTCATGGGTTAATTTCTGCTTCAGTGAGCAGATTTTCTTCCATGATGGCTTGTCTCCAATCTGTGGCATTTTGTTCATTTGTTTAATCTAGTTTATCAACTAGATAATTTGTTTAATTTAGTTGTCAACTCAGGATATTTGTTGATAAATTGCTTGAATATTTCTGTCTTTATGTAATGGCTATATTGTCTGATTGACTTGCTTTTCTAAAGTAGCATTTTATTTAATCTTAGGCTGAAAAGTTCCAGCTACTGAGATTTAAAAAAAAATCATTTTATTGTGGCTCATACAACTCTTATCACAATCCATACATACATCAATTGTATAAAGCACTCTTATTAATCTGTTGCCCACATCATTCTCAAAATTGGCTTTCTGCTTGGGTTCCTGGAATCAGCTCCTCATTTTCCTTTTTCCCGTTCCCCTCCCTCCCTGCTCTCCACTCCCTCATGAACCCTTGATAATTTATAAATTATTATTTTATGTTATCTTACACCGCCGGGCATCTCCCTTCACCCACCCTTCTTTTGCCCATCCCCCAGAGAGGAGGTTATATGTAGATCCTTTTGATCAATTCCCTCTTTCTACCCCTGCTTCCCTCCCAGTATCGCCACTCTCACTGCTGATCCTGAGGGGTCCATCTGTCCTAGGGTCCCTGTGTTTCTAGTTCCCATCTGTACCACTGAGCATCCTCTGGTCTATGATTAAATTTGCATCTGCCAAAATAAGGTATCCATCTGCAGTTAAAAGGTATGAGTCCATATGATTTGTAAAATGTATTTTAAAACTTTCTAGATTTGGGGTAAACAATTCACTTCTGATTTGTTGGCCTCAGCATAGCAAAACTGCCATATTGACGTTTGACAAGGTGGCAGAGAAGCAAGAACCAATAGCACTGAAAGAAGTCCTTGCAGCCTCAAAGGCATTAGCAAAACACAAGGCTTGACTGAGTAATAACTGAATGATCAAACAAACTGATGAAGAATTGAAAGCATTCATTCATCTATGCCAAGAAATTTAGAAGACAGCTCATGTCTAACCAACTGAAAAAGATATATGTTTGTGTCCATTGAAAAGAAAGATGATCCAAAACAATGACAAAATTAGTGAAAAACATCCAAATATCACATGCATGTCAAGCTTGTCTAAAGATAATTCAGCATTGGTTGCAGCAGTACATCAACAGGGAGGTGCCACAAATTCAAGCCAGCTTCAAAAGAGGATGTGATACGAGGAATATCACTGCTGACAGCATGTATATCTGAGTGAATACAGAGATTACTAGAAATTTATTGTGTAAGAGTATTTGACTGTGTATATCATAACAAAGGTTGGATACTATTGATAAGACCTGGAATTCCAGAATGATTCATTTGTGCATATGCAGAACCTGTACATGGCTCAAGAAACACTCATTTAAGCACAAGTGAATACTGCTTGTTTTAAAACCAGGAAAGATGTGTAGCAGGGTTATATCCTTTCCCAATACCTATCAGTCTATAGATAGAGCAGTTAATCTGAGAGGCTGGACTATATGAAGAGGAGGTCATAATTAGGACTGAAAGAAGGTTTATTAACAACCTTATTTACGCAGATGAAACAACTTGATTATGGAAAACCGGGACACAGGACTTGAACCACTTTCTGATGAAGAGTAAGGAACGCAGCATTTGGAATACATTGCAACTCAATAACAAGAAAGCCAAAATTCTCACAACGTGACCCATAGGCAACATCATGACAAACGTTAGAAGATTAAAGTTGTCCTGGATTTCATTTTGCTGGAATCCAGCATCAGTGCTCATGGAGGGAGCTATCAAGAACTCAACTTCCTGTTTTATTGAGTAAATCGCTGCACAAGAACTCTTTCGTGTGTTGAAGAACAAGGATATAATTTTGAAGACTCAGAGACACCTGCTGCAAGCCATGCTGTATTCCTCTGCGTCTTAAGTGCTTGCAAGTTTGACAATGAATAAGAAGGACCTTATAAGAATTGATGCACGTGTATTATGGTACAGGTGGAGAATAGTGAAAAGTTCTGAGGACTGCGAGAAGAACAAATGAATCTGTACACGGAGTACAACCAGAATGCTCCTTAGATGGGAGGATGGCAAGACTGATTCTCACAGACTAGGACTTGTCATCTCCACAGCACAGTCCCTGGAAAAGAACATCATGCTCAGTAAAGTGGAAGGTTAGGGAACAAAAGAAAAAGAGGAAGACTCTCAACAAGATGTATTGACCAACTGCCACAATATCTTCAAACATCACACTTGAAGAATGGTCTTGGGCTCTGTGATGCTTTGTTTGCTCTTTCACAGGACCGCTCTTACCTTTGACCCGACTCAATGTCATCTAGCAACAACAGCAGCCTGAGGTAGATGAGCTGGACTGGTGCTGGCCCTTTTGCATTGGACACGCAGCGAGCTTGCTCCACCTAGAAGAGCAAATTAAAGAGGACTACCATTGCATTGGTAATAAAATTAACTTTTTGAGATCTTTCTTGAAATATAGTGCTGTATCTGATAGAATAATAACTATACTCAAGTAAGGAAGAAAAGTGAATACAGTGACTATATCATTGATGAAGAAAGTAAAGAATCTTATCAGCTTCTTCAGTCTGAAATTCAGTCTGATCAAACATGTAACGATTCATTGATAATTACAAGTGATTGGAATGTGACTATTGGAAACAAAGGGGAAAGCTCAGTAGTTAGAAAATAGAGCATGGTGATAGAAATGAAGCTGGAAGATCACATGATGGCATTTTGCATGACCAATTAGGTCTTCATTGTAAATATAATTTTTCAACAATCTGATTAGTGAATACACATGTGAGCCTGGCCAAGCAGACCATGCATAAATCAAATTGCCTCGATCTATAAGAAAAGACCAGGGGGAAACTGAATATCACCAGTCAAAACAGGACCAGGAGTCAATCATGAAACCTTCAATTGCTCATACAGAAGTTCAGTTTGAAACTGAAGGAAATTCAACAAGTCCATGAGAGTCACCATATGACCTTGAGTACAATGGCACCACAGTTGGGGTTTCATTTCGTTCCTTATTCATGTTTGAACATGGAGCAGTTTGAGACCCGAACATATCTTTCCCATGGGAAATCAAATCATTGATCCTGAGTCCGCCAAATTAGATATATAAATTAATTTTTCCAGGACATTAACACAAAGTTAACAACCCTAGATTGTGGAAATACCCTCTAAAACCGCTAAACACAGTGAATACAACACAATAAATATCAAAACAGTGCAATAAATAAAATTAACTTATTTTTCATTATGGTTGGTTGTTTAAAATCTTGTGGGTTTTTGGACTAGCTTCCCGTTGAAATCTCCACTAGCATTCCCACACGACAAGGACGTGAGGCCATCAGCCATAAGCTTGTGGCCCCGGCGGAACCTTTTCCTCTCAGGAATGAAGGTCCTATTGAACATTTCACCCCACAGGACCCCCACCCCCCAATTCCAGGTTTGATGCAGTTGAACACTTGCTGGGGAACTAAGCCCTCAGCCTCCATCTATTCTGTCCACAAATGCAGCTATGAATTTATCTCTTTTGTCTTTCTTGCACTCACCCCTTCTCCGTGACTTACTATTCGGTGCATGCCTGTTCTTTTTGAATTGTGCTCATCAGCCATGACTAGTTTTGAACTTGGACTTGGACTTGGACTTGGTTTTGAACATTGGACTTCCTTAGCACTTGGTCCCGAAGCATTTTTTATGAAACGACTCTTGAGTCTTTTAGCCTTCTTACACATCACTGTCTTGGATGTGCTCTTACCAAGGAGTTTTTTTCTTCGTCTCTCATTTATCCACATTAACTGTGACTTTCAACCTCTTCAGTGGGCTGTGTTCTTTGTGGTTAACAATTTCACCTGTCACTACATTAGTCACTTTAATCACATTTCTTTCCCATAATGTTGATTTAGACATGCTGTATGCAGTTGCCAAATTAGACAAGTGGATAATTGATTCGAATATTGCATTAATTTCTTTCTTTAACTCTGTAATCGTTAACACAGTTTTCCTATTCACTTTACTATTGGCATCAGTAACTTTCTTTGGAGTCATGGCTATGATATTTTACACCAAGAAAATTTTTTGAAAAGCATAAAGACAAGTGTTTTAACACTCTAAAACAAACACTGGATGTTGACTGAGCAAGAGCTGCCAGTGCTTTGAATAAGGTGTCTCCCCTTTGTGTCTGAGGTGAGATGGGGCGTGTGACTCACTTTCTGCCAGTACAGGCATTTTCAAGTCTGATTTTTGGTTTGACTTGGTAAAACTGAGCAAATTATTTTCTGAACATGCCTGTTTGAGTAGTGAAAAGTTCAAACATAGAGTCATTGGATAACCAAAGTATCACTGTGTATTCATGCACAGAGAGGTTTTTATCAAGGAAATAGTTTACACAGTTTTATTGGCTGGCATATTCCAAGTCCATGGATCAGACGTCAGACTAGATGCCTCTTCTGACTCTCACAGTTGCAGGGCTGATTTACTCAAGATGGATAGTGTTCTGAATGCAAAGGGAAAACAAAATGCTTTGAATATGATGATGGCAACATATGTACAAATGTGCTTGACACAATGGATGTAGGTATGGATTGTGATGAGAATTGTACCAGCCCCCAATAAAGTGATAAAAAAAACTATTGGGAAAAATAAATTAGGTGCAAACGTGATGAAAACAAAGCCTTCCACATTTCCCTAATTGAAAGCCATGATGAGAAATTTATTATATGATACCTTGGAAAGCTGAAATATGTCATCCACTTTGGGATAATTGAAATTAAAGAGTGCGGATTTTCAGAAGAGGAACAGAATAAATGTTTTGAAACACATTGCACACTCGAGTACTTCTTGACCCGATCTTGTTCTAAACCATTTAAAAAGAAAGGGTTTTTGTTTGTTTTCTTTACAGTTCTCTTGCATCAAATAAAGTTGTGAGCAAGAAGAGAGATTCATATCCCATCACAGATGTGTATTTTCTTTAAAATATATTACAATGCAAATAATTACTTGTAGACTTTCTGTTAATATAAACACATTTATATTTAAATGTATGTTAAATATCCTATACATTTTGAATAATTCTTTTAAATATAAATTGATGCCATGAACACAACACATCTAAATGTATACATTTAATTTTTAAATCAGTAATTTGGAAGCATGTTTTGATTGCCATTTCTATTTGAAAATAATTTTAAAACAAAAATATATTTCTGGCACAATTTCTATTTTTCTGTAACTAAAATACATTTAGATATTTTCTTAACCACATACAAGCAATAAAACCATAATGCATAATACTTTATCTGAAATGAACAATTTCAGAATTACTTAAAAATAACATTTCAAATGCGAGAAGGAAACATTAAGCTCAAAGGCAATGGATGGTACCCTTAGAATTTCCATTAAGTTGACCCACAGTTGTTAAAGAAATAATATGACTAATATAGATGTTTGCTGCCATGAAATAGTCTCCTCTTGTTCGTCCATGAATAGAAAAAACAAATTATCACTAGAAAACAAATTCTGGGAAAAATCTGAATATTTAAGTGCAAAAGAATATTTTAAAATAAAAATTATATGGCTGCTGTTGTTCTTAGGTGCCCTAAGTCAGTTCTGACTCATAGTGATCCTGTTTACAACAGAATAAAAAGCAAGCCCACCCAGAACCATCCACAACTGTTCTCGTGTTTGATTCCATGGTGGTAGACCCTGTGTCAATCCATCTCTGTGAGGGCCTTCTTATGTTTCGCTTCCTCTCCACTCTACCATGAGTGTATGGGGGCTTTAGTGCCATGTTGAGCAATTGTTGGATAGCTACCCACAAGGTAAGTTTGAACTGCTGACCTGTGGTTATCAGCCAATGTAACCCCCTATACAACCAGGGCTACTAATCTACAACACAATGTCACATTTATTGAAAGTAATCTTACCTCAAGAAAAAAAAGTGGATAAACAGATAGTAAGTTTGAATTTAACCTAATATTTGGTTAAATTAGCAACTTGAAGGCAATATAGGGAATGTGAACACATGCTTAATTATTCCTTGGCTATTTCAGAAAATTTCAGACTTGGTAACTCTCTGCAAGCTAAGTAACTCAGATATTTCATACAAGATAATATCTCAAGTAATTATAAAATAACTCATGAATAGTAAAACTATGTAATAAAATTGATTGAAGATAAGTACTCAGCCTCTCTAGATTCTCCAGAAAAAAAGATAAAGTAATTACAATGTTTAAGATTGAACAAATAGGTTATAAAACAGTAAAATACAGACTGTGGTCCCAATATATGTGGTGGGTGTGAATTGGGGTATGGCACATGGAGAGTTTCTTTGGTGCTGCTAATCTATTTCTGGACAAAACTGGTGGTTACTGTCATTATTATCATTTCTATCATTATTTATCATTATCATTATTTCTTTTTTTAAATCATTTTATTAGGAGCTCATACAGCTCTTATCACAATCCATACACACAGCAATTGTGTAAAGCGCATTTGTACATTCACTGCTCTCATCATTCTCAAAACATTTCCTCTCCACTTAAGCCCCCGGTATTAGGTCCTCATTTTCTTCCTCCCTCCCCACTCTCCCCTGCCTCATGAGCCCTGATA
>NW_022103908.1:29551184-29564449 GCF_000313985.2 Echinops telfairi | reverse complement strand
AGCATGCTAGCTGCACTTCTTCTTAATTAAGATTTCTTAATTCTTTTGGCAAACCATAATACTTTAAATATTTTTACCAGCATTGTACTTTAAATGCATCCATTTTTCTTTGATATTTAGTATTCAATGTCCAATTTTCACATGCACATGGGGCGATTGAAAATACCTGGGTTTGGGTCAAGTACACCTGGCTGTTTGAGAGGGATATCCTTTGTTTTCAATATTTTAAAGAGGTCTTTTGCAGCATGTTTACCCCATGCATGCAAAGGACTGTTTGATGTGTTAACTACTGTTTCTATGAGCTGTGCTGGTGGATTCAAGTAAGATGAAATCCTTGATGACTTCATTAGTCTCTCCTAGTATCAGGATGCTAACTTTTGGTCAAATTGTGAGGATGATGGTTTTCTTAACCATTAACTTGTAATCCATATTGAAGGCTTTGATATGTGATCTTCATCAGCAAATGCTTCACGTCCTCCTCACTTTCAACAAGCAAGGTAAGGCCACATGCCAATCACAGGTTGTTAAAAATCCATCCTCCAAACCGGATGCCATATTCTACTTCATATAACCTATCTTCTTTGATTATTTGCTCAGCATACAGTTTAAGAAAGATGGTTAGGGGATTCAATCATGAGACTAACTTTTGTTTTGTTTTGTTTTTGTAGGAAAATCATTTTTTTATTTAAATACTTTTATTGGGAGCTCTTACATCTCATCACAATCCACACATTCATCCAGCGTGTCAAGCACATTTACACATATGCTGTTACCATCATTTTCTGTTTTTTTTTTTGTCTTTGAAGTTGTCAATGATTTTATTATACTTGGATCTACAATTAACATCTGTGCACTGGGTAAGAAAACAGCACATTGCACTGGGTAAACTGACCTCTCTAAAATGCTTTTTTAAAAATCATTTTATTGGGGCTCATACAACTCTTACCACAATCCATACATGCATCAATTGTGTAAAGCACATTTATACATTTGTTGCCCTCATCATTCTCAAAATTCGCTTTCCACTTGGGTTCCTGGAATCAGCTCCTCATTTGCCTTTTCCCCTTCCCCCTCCCTCCCCATTCCCCTCTCCCTCATGAACCTTTAATAATTTATAAATTATTATTTTATGTTATCTTACACTGCCTTACAGTGTTCTCTGGTTTCATTTGAATAACTGTTTTTGATCCATGTACAAGTTTAGCCTAAGCACAACTGAGTACTCTGGAATCCCCTTTATTTTCTAATTAATCCATAGTTTGTTATGATCTATACACTTGAATGTGTTGGCCTAGTTAATAAAACACAAGAAAGCATCTTTCTGGTATTCTGTGCTTTGAGGCAAGATCCATTGGAGATCATCAATGATAGCCCTTGTTGCATGTGCTCTTCTGAATTCGGCTGAATTTCTGGCAGCTTCTTGTAAATGCATCATGGAAACTGATGTTGATTTATCTCCATCATAATTTTATTTGTATGTTATGTCAATATATATTCTGCGGGGTTACCTTTTCTGTGATCAGTGCAAATATGGATCTCTCCCAGCCACTTGACCATGTGGCTGTTATGCAAATGTCTTGGCATAGAGGAAGAAGGGCTTCCAGGGCTTGTTCAGCTGGTGGAAGCATTTCACTTGGCATTCCATTAATCCCTGGAGTCTTGTTACTAGCAACTGCATTCAGTGTAGCGTAGACTCTTCCTTCAAGACCATTAGTTCTTGATCATGTCCTACTTCTTGAAATGGCTAAACGTCAACAGGTGTTTTTGTGCACTGACTCTATATTATTGCATTCTTCTCTTTATGTGACTTTTGCTTTTGTCATGTATGCTGTTCTTGATATCACCATAGTTGATTAGGTCTTCTGGCATTAATGTTCAATGCATACATTACGCTCTTTAAATTCAGATGGGATATAGTCAAGGTTATGTTTTGTTTGTGTGTGTGTGTGTGTGTGTAATTTTTAAAATTTCCGTCAGTTTCAACCTGAACCTATATACAAGCAATTGATGGTCTGTTCCACAGTCAGAGCTGGCCTCATTTTAACTGCTGATATTGAACTTCCCTATCACCTCTTCTCACACATGTAGTCGATTTGCTTCTGTGTATCCATAGGCAGAAGTCCAAATGAATAGTCACTATTTCTATTTTTGAAGTGTTTCTATTGACAAGTGGCTATTGTTTTTGCTCCTATAGTTAGTGTTGTTGCTCTGGTTGTTAGATGTTGTGTTGGTCTGGGTAGACTAGAGAAACAAATCCACAGAAATGCATATGTGTATGAGAGTTTTATATAAAAGGTATATGTATGTTAAGAAAGCATCCCAGCCCAGTCCAGTCTAAGCCCATAAGTCCGACATTAGCCCATATGTCTGATACCGATCTACAAAGTGCTCCTCACACATAACGATGCCAACTGCAGGAGGCAAGCCAAATTAGTGAGCATGTAAGCATATCAGTGTTGTCAGGGGTCTCCACGAGGCTGCTCAAGCACGCAGGGCTGAATCAGGGTAAATACATTTGTCTTCTCCTTAAGGATGTCTCGCAGGAAGTGAGCCTTGCCAGCTAAGGCAGCCACACACTGCTCTGACCATCAGAAAACAAGAGACCAGAGAGCAAGAAAGGCAAGGCTCACTGAGACATTTATCTCAGCCCTTCAATTAATCCCACATGTGTTTATTGGCCAGGTTGGCACAATAAACCTTCACTATCACAGATGCTGTTTAATATGTTCTGACCACTACCTACTTTATGAACAATAGAACAAAACAATGTCCAGTGTGACACCAGCCTTACATTCTTTCCTATTACTGATTATATTGTTGTTTTAGCCAATACATCAATCCATCTTGTGGAGTCTTTCTCCTTTTCTCTGACCCTCTACTTCATAAATCAAGAGATCCTTCTCCAGGACTGGTCTCTTTTGACAACACGTCCAAAGTATGTAAGATGAAGTCTTGCCACCCTTGACTCTAAGGAGCACTCTGACCTGACTTCTTCTAAGACAGATTGTCTATCCTTTTGACAACATGTAGTGCTTTCAATATTCTTCTCCAGTACCACCATTCTAATGCATTTATTCTTTTTACTCTTCTTTCTTCAATGTCCAACTTCCACATACATATGAGGCAATTCAAAATTCAAAATACCATGGTTTGTGTCATGGGCACCTTAATCCTCAACAGACATCCTTTCCTTTCAGAATTCTAAAGAGGTCTTGTGTGGAAGGTTTAGCCAATGAAATTTGTCTTGTGATGTCTTCACTGTTGCTTCCATGATCATTAATTGTGGATTCAAGCAAGATGAAATATTTGGCATCAGCCTTTTCTCTGTTTATCCTGATGTGCCCTATTGGTCCAGTTGTGAGGAGTTGGGTTTCAGACCACGGAGTTGTAATGCACACTGAGGCCTGAAATTCCTGGTCTTTATCACCAAGCGCTCCAAGTCCTCCTCACTTTGAGAAAGCAAAATTGTGTCCCAGGCAAATTGCAGGTTGTTAATAAGCCTTCCTCCTGACCTTATGTTGTTGGTTTTTCAAAATCATATCAAACACAGGCAGCATCATTTTTGTCACCAAGGCTATGTTCTCCAACAGGTGACTCACTCCTGGCTGATACAAGTTTTTGCTTTTGCATTTCAAGTCACATTTTAATTTGACTATGGAGCAAAGTTATGAACACTGAGTAGATTTTTCTCTTTTTTTTAAAGTTACTGTTAGAGTAGTGGAAAGTTTGAACTTGAAGTCATTAGACAACCAAGGCATCACTGGATATCTCAGGTGAATTTGGAAAACATCTAAGGAATAGAATTGGTACACAGAGCACTAATAAGTGAAGACCTGATGAATTGTGGGATGAGTGATACCATGAGATTAGGGGGATGGTGGGGCCAGAGGTCAGGGGAGAGGGAGAAAAGGAGAACCCTTCATAAGGTTGGATATATAGCCCACTCCCCAAGGGGAATGAATAACAGAAATGTATGTGAAGGGAGACAATGGACAGTGTAAGACTTGAAATAATAACAATAATATATAATTGATCAAGGATTCATGAGGGTGGGAGAGTGGGGGAGGGAGAGGGAAAATGAGGAGTTGCTAAGTGGAAAGAAAATGTTTTGGAAATGTTTATGGCAACATATGTACAAGTGTGCTTAATCTAATTGAATGATGGATTTTTATTAGATTTATAAGAGCCATCCAATGAAATCATTATTAAAAATAATAAACTAAAATCTATGTCATTAAAAAGGTAAGGCAATGACAACAACAACAACATGGGAGCGGATATCACAAGAAATCTAAAACTTGCCCTTGAATTAATTGAAATGACGACATAAAAAGTTGAAGAAAAGTTTCCAAAAGGAAGATCTAGCACTATATGTCAAATTATAGCATTATAATAAAATATGGAAACACCTGAAATTAATAATCAAGAAGAACACTTTCAGTGTATCTCAAGCAGAAGTAAGTTTAGAAAAAAATCCACGACTCAAATTGAAATTTAGGAGGATTCTATGGGCTAAATATTCAATGCTTCTGGGAGCATCAAAAAGAGAGGAAAGAGTAGCTATACCAAAAATAATTGGCTGCCATTGACCCGTTTCAATGAAGAGCACATAATCAAGAATCAGCGATACTGAAGAACGTAGTCTAAGGTGCACTCGAGGCACTGGCAAAATAATAAGGCTCCAGGAATGAATGGTGTTCCCACTTCACTATTTAAACAAATTGATAAATAAACAGGGAGCCACCATACATTCGAGATACATTCACGCATGGACATGATTTGAGTGATTTTACGTGTGATGTTTTATGTATTTGGGCTATAAGCAGAAAACACTAGACAGATGTTTACTTGTGTTTTATCAACTATGCAAAGGCATTTGATTGTGTGGATCTTAACAGACTATGAGCAACATTCTGAACACTAGGCATTCCAGAACTCTAAACTGTGCTCACGTGCACTCAATTTTGCTCATTGACTCAGAGGAAGAGGACAAGGTTTAAAATCAGGAGAACTAAGTATCTAGGTTGTATTTTTTAACCAAATTGATTCCCTTTGTGTACTGTGAACATAAACTAAGTTAGACCATAACAAAGAAAATACAACATGAAGTTTGGAGGACAGCTCATTAACAACATATAATGTGTAGATTACAGAACGGTACTTTTTGAAAGTCCAGAGAACTCAAACCACTTGGTAAATATCAGACATTACAACATTCCTTATAAATTCCTTATAAAAGAAAGTGTGTTAGACAGGGTTCTCTAGAGAAACAAAACCAGAATGCTAATAATTTTATATATATTTATACAGACAGGTGTATAACATAAGAAATGAGTCACTTAGGGTACAGTATAGCAGTAATGAAACCCACAACCTTCCTGTAGTTCTTAAACGCTTCCTCCCCCCAACTACCAGGACCCCAATTTTGCCTTGCAGACCTGGTTAGACCAGATGATGCACAGCAGTACAGATGGGAATTGGAAACGCAGGGAATCTAGGACAGATGAGCCTCTCAGGACCAGGGGTGACAGTGGCGATACCAGGAGGGAAAGGGGGTGTAAAAAGGGGGAATTGATCACAGGGAGCTACATATAACCTCCGCTCTGGGGGACGGGCAGCAGAGGGGTGGGTGAAGGGAGATGCTGGACAGTGTAATATAAGATACAATAATAATACAGTGTAATATAAGATACAATAATAATTCAAGGGTGCATGGGGGAGAGGGGAGGAGGAAGGGAGCGGGAGGGGAAAAAAGGAAAATGAGCTGATTCCGGGAACCCAAGAGGAAAGCGAATTTTGGGAATAATGAGGGCAACAAATGTATAGATGTGCTTTACACAATTGATCTATGTATTGTGATGAATTGTATGAGCCCCAATAAATTGATTAAAAAAAGAAATAATCAGCTAATTAAATCATAAACAGTACAAATGGCTCAGTGCAACTCACTCCCCATGAGACAGCTGTGAGACACTGGCAGTCCTTCAAGTCTTGAGGGCTGCCAGGTAGTCCACTGTAGAGCAATTCAGACTATCTGGGCACAGGCAGCAAACAGCAAGGCAGGTCACCAACAGTCAGCCAGATGACAGGGTCTGACAGTCCCCAGCTCAACAGATGTAAATTCCAATGGTGTGGCAAGGTCTTGAAGGAACCTCAAATTACAGCACCACAGTCCATAGGTTAGGTGTCCCACAGGTAGTGTAGCTTGCAAACTGAGGCACAGAACAAGTAAGGCAGCCACACACTGATCCAATGATCAAAGAGCAAGAGACAAAAAAGGCAAGGTTCGCTGAGCTATTTATCTCTGTTCCCTTCAATTAGTCCCACATGTGTTCATAGGCCAAGTTGGCATAATAAACTAACTACCTCAGAAAGTGATTCTCACCACTGGACCAACCTGACAACATCATGATAAATGATGAAAAGATTGAGGTTGTGGAGGATTTTATTTTACGTAGATTACAAGGAATACTCATGGAAGTAGTAGTTAAGAAATCTGAAGACACATTGCATGGGGCAAATATGCTCATATCTAACAGCAATTCATACTAACATACCATTTAATATTTGAAAAATAAGCTTGATAATATTATCCATATTATAGTTAAGTAAATTGAATTTCCCAAATTAAACTGAATACATCAAATGTTATATCCTGTATGTGGTAGAGTTGTATATATATATGTAAAATATATTCTGTATAAATATACATTTTATGATAAAAAAATCAAGGTTTAAGTAACATGAACAAAAATATACTTATGGACTAGGTGGTATTTTATAAGGAATATCCCAAATCTAAATAAACTTTAAATTCCTATTTTACTAGTTTTATTAACATACCAATACTGGTATCTTTGGTTACATATTGGGTGCTAACTGACAGAAGTTTCATTAACATTTGCTCAAAGCACTTCAGGGGGGAAAGAAAGAAGACTTCGTAGACTGCTCCTGAAAACTGTCATTAAAAATCCAATGAAGCCATATTTGGTAACATGAGTCAGAACTGATGATACAGAAACTAGTCCCTCAAATGCAAAGAATGTTTATGTTTTCTTTGGACAATGGACACTCTTTTCTTCTTGGTATACCCTTTTCTACCAGATTTCAATATTTTTTGAGTTAGAGAAATATTGTAATGTATGATCCATGTCCTATTTTTGATATATTAAACATTCTCTTCCTCTATAATCTAGAATAAAATTAGCATTAGGTGTAAAAAAAAAACAGATTAATTTAGAATGCACTAATCTTTAACATCAATTACTGTGTCCTTAATAGATTTACTGTATTGTCCACGTTTACACTCATGACAAAGAATTGATAGTGAAGCCTTCACAGTGTAGATGCGAGATCACGTTCATAGACCAGTATATATTAAAGTGTAATAAATCATCAAGTGTGAGCTTGAAATCAAGACGAACTTGATGTCTGATTGCCTCTTCATAAAATTTTGTTTTACATGAGTCAATAATTCAGGTTATAAAAAAGTTCTTCTAGTTTGAAATTTGATGTATTAAATCACAGTTCACTGTAAACTTTTATTACAAGTATTTACCCAATAACAGGTTTGATGTTTTTATAATCTTAAAGTTTTTACAAGTTCATTTGTTCAGGAAACTTGTCTAATCACCATCAAAATCAATGACACAGTTTTAATATGTCCTCTTACTTTGTAACCTTCTAAGTTTTTAAAATAAGTTTGATGCTCTCCATTAGATATTCACATATTTGTGTGATGGAAGTATTTTGTCCTTCTGTGATAGTGATTTTAGTTAATATACTATATTAAAGATAAGTATTAGAAAATATGTTATACACTCGTTACTATATATTTTCAGGTATAAAAGGCTTAAGGATTAATTATAAAATGTTAGAAAATAATGATTCAATTTTGCTTTTCTTATTTAATGTAGGACAGAGAAATACTTGTGATGCTAATGCTGTTCTTAACACAAAATAATATTTATCAGCATTGTCTTATGAATGAAGTTTTATGATCGACATTGGAGTGAAGAATCAATAATCAAAATGAATATAATTGAAAAGAATGTTTTGAAAGTACAAAGAAGAAAGAGAGCATGTTAGAGAAGAGGAAAGATTTGTTTTTAAAATGACTAATGTTTTAAGATAAAACAAGAGCACTGAGAGGCAGAAAGAATAGAGAACATTCTAGGTGATGAGATTAATTTATCCCTTTACTTTGTAGGACAGGAAAAAAAAGAGTAGAGAATATAATTTGAATAATGTCTTATTATGTAATAATCATTGTAAGTCTTAATGAATTAGATAGTTTAATACATTAATATTTATTCTGCAGTAAGTTTGTTTACTATGTTTGCATAATTTTAGTATATTTAGCACGTAGATTTGATATACCTAAATGATATATGAAAAGTTAATTGGTCAATGAAAAATTGTCTAATAACCTTAAAATTCCATGAAATGTTAAAAAATATATTTATATGTATACATGTATGTGTGTTTACAATTAATTGTAGATGCCAATATATACCTATACACATATATACATGCATACACACATATGTGTGTTTCTATGTGTGTATAATACCCCGTGCAGGTAGAACAGAATTGCTCCATAGGGTTTGCCAGAGTCTGACTTTTCAGGAGCAGATTTCCAGACTTGCCATTTGAGGATCTTACCCATTTCCATCACACAGGCACACCTATAAGTACACACATGTGTGTACAAATTTATATATTTTTGTTATATTTTTTGAAAATGAAGATTTATAAATATGAGAATAGCTACTATGCTTATTATACATGGTATAAAGATATAAATATAAATTATATAACTAGCATTATCCATTTCCCAATTCCATTGAGTGCCACATACATTTCATAGTAGATTGCTTATTTACTTCTTAATTTTTCTTTGTTGAAAAACTTTGAAACAGTAATTTTAGCCAAAACGAGTAAATATCCATTCTCGTATCTTGATTATTCCTCATTTTTAAGTAAAAGTTAACACTTAATAAAATAAATTTTTTTTGTTTGTTCATCTTAGGGTTTATTCCAAATGTGTTAGGCCATTGGAGGTCAACCTATTGAACTTGTGGTTTTCCATTTTTCGGTATAGGAAGCTCAGGTTGATGAGCCCATTGGAACAGCAAATAGGATAAAAGTGATTTTATTTGGGGTGGGGGCAAAGTGGCGGGGAGGTAGGGATGGTTAGGAAGGATAGGAATGTTTGGAAATTGATTGTGGTAACAATTGTACAATATTGCTTGACGTGATTGAACTATGGAGTTATATGACATATGTATAACTCCCAATTGAAAAGAAGAATGTTTTAAATATGACTAGGAAAAAAGACTCATTTCATTTCATGATTATTTTCAGCATAATTGCAAGCTAAAAATTACATATTTTATAACATTTAGTACACGAGTATTGCAGGGTATATACAATTGATCTCTCCAAAAAAATGTTTTCTGAAAATGCAGCAAAATGATCTATAGCTCTTATAGACATAGTTTCTGTAACTCCCAATGCATGATTGAGTCATAAAATGCAAAAAAAATGTATGAAACTGAGATTTGCATATTTCTGAGTTTTTGGCATCCTGCTGGGTTTTCAAAGTACCATCAAAGAACATGACAGAGGGAACTTCACAAACAAGAATTAAGAAGAGGTGAGAATGGCCACATGTTTTGGACCCCAAAATCACTGGGAGAGACCTCTTTGATCTAGCAGACAGAGAACTATGACCTTGGAGAAGAGTTAATGAAGTAGCAAAGGAGTGGCAATAGCAGAGACAGCAGAACCAAGAACACAAGACAGAAGAGAGAGATGGCATTCCTGGCTCCCGGAGTGCATGAGGCAAAGCATCTATGGGCAAGAGACTAACAAGGAATCTGAGTGATGCCAGGCAACTCCTCAGAAGCTAGGTTTGCTGGTTTACAGAGGTAGAGCTGAGGGCCTTTGAAACTGAAGCTCCTGGTAGAGTGGTTTGCCATAGAGACATTTGTCAGCAACCCTGAAGGAGTTTTGTAACAATTTCCTGAGCAAGACAGAAATTAGAGTCTCATAAATGGTTTTGCTGTGAGCAAGGTCGAGGGTAGCAGTCCTGACTAGATGAACTGTATCGTCAGCAATTCTGATCATAAATGTTAACCTATTGATTAACTTCCTATTTCACCACTTGTCTGTCAGTTTGTTCTCCCAGGGTGGCTTATGTGTGCTGTGAGGCTGGAATCCATGGCACTGATATTTTCCTCCCAAGCAGGGTCACCCATTGGTTCAGTTAGCTTCCAGACGAAGAAGGGACAATGAAGAAGGAGTACATTATCCACTTTTGTGGTGCTGTGCACTAAAAACCTTATGAATATCCATGGAATGCCATGACAGCTAGTACCAGAAGATGAGGTCCGCAGAAGAGAAAGGACATTTGGAGATTGTAAAGCTTTGGATAACCAACAAAAGTCACAGAAACCCTTGGATTTGAGGATGATATTGTTATTGAATTTGTATTCAAACAGATGGAAGTGAAGAATTTAGAAACCATCGCCCCTCCTACAACCACATCCGCACAGGAAGAGCCAGAAGCAGAGCCAGAACCCAAGCAGGAGACAGAAAGGGAACCTGAGGACAACCTGGGTGACTTACGCACCTGCGTAAAAGTGCCCTGAGATCATTGCTCATGTTCCCACAGTCTTGGAAAGGAATGTTTGTTAGGATGAACATTTTATTCAACTTCTTTGAAATTCAATTTCAAATATGCTAAAATGAGTCTGAGCTTTAGACTATAACTTTATTTTTGTAATAATTGCTTGGTTGAAGTTCACCAGGTAAAAAAAAATGGGGGGCATGGGTTGATATTCTTTCATCGACAACTGGCATCACTTTATTTAGAGTGAAACATTTTAACTTCCACCTCCCCACAAAAATCCCTTTTGAAAAGAAGGGGTTTAAATATGGGAGGCACTCTTGTGGTTTCTTTAATCAGTGCTCCTATTTTTTCCCAACGGATTATTTTCATGTGTCCTCATTTGAGCCATGCACCCATTTAAGTTAAATTTCTGAGCTTATGGTTTGTAAGCTTGGCCGTAGATAAGACCTCATTGTACCCCCAGAAGAATAAATGAACAGTTAGGCCACAGTCTCTTCTGTTGCCTGTGGAGGTTCTGCTGATAGGCACCCGGATTTGAGCTCTAGGACGAGACAGAAGAGTAAGAGCACAGTATTTGCCATGACACTGTGGGCTTACATTGATGTCGAACACGTTCATTTGGAACACTGGAATTTGATGCTATTCTTTTTTTCTTTTCATTTTTTTGCTTTGTTTTGTGTTTTTCCCCCCTCCACTTTTCTAAAGGCACTTAACTCATCCTAGGAAGGATCCTTCAAGTCAGATACAATTTTGTTTTTTGAAATGCGTGACTCGTTCATGAACTTGTCTTGTTCTTACAATTAGTATATTCAATGTTCAGAGCTCTAGTATCTGGAACACTGGAAAGGCCCAGACTTTGAAATAGGGTCTTGTTCCAAGTGTTTGTTTTTTGTTTTGTCTCTTGTTTTTCAAGTTCTTTTTGGTTTTGTTTTTAAACTAAAGCTATATAAAGCTTGTGATTAAAGAGAACACATTTCTAAATATCAAAAGGAAATACACGAAGACCTACAGCTGGAAAGACAAAAAGAAAGAGCACATTCAGCATGTCCTAAACTGAAGAAATTGAAGGAAAACAATGAAGCCTCAAGTGGTGATATTGAAGGGTTCTGTGGGCAATTGAATGATGCAGGGAGCAACTAAAGGGTGTGTTAGGTTAGCTTCTCTAGAGGAGGGGTTGGTAAACTGAGGCTCTGGAGCCTTCTGCAGTTATTTTGGCACTTGGGCATTGCCCTCTCTCGGGAACTGCTGGTGGTTTTAAACTGCCGATCACACAGATTATAACCCATTGAGTAACCACTACATCACCAAGGTTCGCCATCATTATTTAAGATGAACTAGTTTTCAGGGGGAAAAATGTAAACCACATTGGTTACATTAGTAACTTGTCAGAGAATTTTCTAAAGATATGACCCAAGTGAAAATTCCCTCCACCTCACCCCCAAGTAAGCAGCCGTGTTGACAATCTGGTCTTTTCTCCTTTATTACAAAATTGAATATGATGCACATTGCTTAAAAAGTGGCATTGTGTAAAAGAATTGCGGGAGGGTTTTCTCCAAATAAAGGCATCATTATAGGGACTGCCTTTGTTCTTTTGTAGCTCATTTCACTCAGCGAATTGAAGTTACTGTTCTGTTGTAGCACATTTTGCAGCTTCTTTTGGTCAATTATTAGACATCTGCTTTTTTAATTATGTTCCGCATACATTTTTAATGCTGGGATCTAAGAAACTTAATCATGATATGATTTAATAATTGTGCTGAGAAGTACCCAGTTAATTTGAAATGTATGTAAAGAAACAGCTCACTACCACCTAGTTCATTCTGACTCATTGTGGTAGTTACACAATTACATGTCAACTTGATAAAAGAATGAAAGTATGCAGTCTAGCCTGACGATCCCTCCTTGTGGACATTGACTTCTCATAAGGATTCTAGGAACTTCCTCTCTTTATCCCTGGAGGGAGGTCACACTCTCTCTCTACTTCACCTTTCATTTGTACATAATGACTCTTTAAAACGGTTTTATGCCTTAATTAGTAAGAAAGCATAATGATTTCCCATAAGTTAATTAATAAGGAAAATATGATATATAAGGGAAATAGAGACGAAGTCTACTAATTAATTTAACATCTTCAAGCATGTTATTATTTTTATTTTCTTATTAGATCCTCAAATCATCATTTTACATCTTTTCTACCACCTTAAAAATAAGACAAAAGATAGCATCTCGAGGTATCGAACACTTATTTTTGGTTTTGGTTTCTGGTTTCACTATGATCTCTATAAGGAAATTAATCTAATGAATTCTCGGTAGGCCTGCAATGTAAACTATATATATTTTTAATGCAATGGCAGAAATGATACCCAGATATATCCAGCAAATCTTATCTATCCCTAGATTTTCTATGACTTTCTGTACTTAGATTAAAAATATATATATATATCCAAATTCCAGTACCTCCCCAGAGGCATTGATGTGAAATCATGTGAAATGCCAATAATATGAAGTAACCAACATCTACATCTCATGACCATTTATATATAGATTGAAATAGAAATCTAGCTTACTGTGTATATAATTGGCTATAAGTTAGTCTTATAAATTCTGTAATCATACCACTTGTCTTGTA
>NW_022103908.1:29548575-29550591 GCF_000313985.2 Echinops telfairi | reverse complement strand
CACTCATGAGTTTGTAATGGTTGTCTTTGTTCCAGGCTTTATTTAAGTATTATCTTGACTGTGAATCCTTGGACACCATCATGTCCTCCTGGTTATAGTCTCCCTCATCCAGATAATAAGTCTATATCTTTGTCCACATTTCCTTTGTTCTTTTTAAGAATGAACAAATGCTCCCCCTAAGTTATATTTGAAATCCGTATATCTTTGGTACCCTAAAACAGTATTAAATGAGCCAGCTAGGAATTAAGGGTGAGGAGACTTTTCTACCACCAAGAGAGAAGAGTCAGAGTGGAGCTGGTCCTTGGGACTCCAAGGCCCATGCACATTGAACCTCCTTGATCCAGAAGACAATTTTGACACGATAGGAACTGAATACAGAGCACGAGACAGAGGAGTGTGCTTCCCATCCCAGAGAGTAAGGTGAGTGCTTCTGGTCAGGAGGCTAAGCTTCTGGACCTTACTTATGATAGATGGGTTTGCTGATCCATGGAGCTGAAGCTGTTTCTAGTTGTTCTTATGTTTGAATGCATTGTTGCAGCTACTGTGTCTGTCCATCTTGTTTAGTAACTTCCTCTTTTTCACTGACCCTCTGCCAGTCTAATTTACCAAGTACCATAGCTTTCTCCAGGGAGTGGTAACTTTTGATAGCATATCCAATGTATATGCGATGAGGGCTCCCTATCCTTGCCTCTCTGGTGCATTCTGGCTGGACTTTTTTGCATGACAGGTTTGTTTGTTCTTTTGGCAGACCATGGTACTTTCAATCATCCTCATTAACACCATAATTAAAATACATCTATTATTCTTTGATTTTTCTTATTGAGTGTCCAATTTTTATATGCACACGAGGTGAGGGAAAATACCACGACTTGAGTCAGATGCTCCTTAGTCCTTAAAGTAACATCCTTGATTTCCAATACTTTAAAGAAGTCTTGTGTGGCATATTTACCCAGTGAAATATACCTTTTGGTCTCTTGATTGCTGCTTCCAAGAGCACTGATTGTGGATCAAAGGAAGATGAGATCCTTAACAAGTTCAATCTTTTCTTGGATCTAAAATATCTTGGCTGAAATCAAAGAATACCAGAAAGGTGTTTACTTGTGCTTTACTGACTATGCAATGCCATTCAACTGTGTGGATCATAAGAAGTTATAAATAACCTTGAGAATAACGAGAATTTCAAAACACTTCATTGTGTTTTGTACAAGATCAGGAGGTAGTTGTGTGAACAGAACAAGGAAATGCTACATGATTTAAAACGAGTTAAGTTTGGTGTCAGGATTGTATCTTCTCACCATACTTATTCATTCTGCATGCTGAACAAATTATCAGAAATGCTGGGTTATATGAAGAAGAATGCAGTATTGGCATTAGAGGATTGGAGGAAAGTTTAATAATAATCTACAATATGCAAATGACACAACCTTGCTTGCTGAAAGTGAGGGTTTTAAGCACTTGCTAAAAATGGTCAAGGGTTGCATCCTTCAGGATGGATGTAAAGAAAACTGAAATCCTCACAACTGGGCCAATCAACCAATCATGTAGGAATATATAGGTTATCCTTCCACAGATAGCATTATACTTCATTCATAATAGATCTTGAAATATTATTTTTGATGATGACTGCTCTGTGACACGCTTCAAGTTTTCATTCTTATAGTAGTAAGCCATATGATTGTCTGATTCAAAATCAATAATACCTATGCATTTCAGTTCACCAGTGCCAATAACATTGATCTTTATGTGTTTTATTCCACATCTTTTGACTTCCATTATTAAAGATCCATACTTTGTACATTCCACATTTTGATGGTCAACAGATATCTGCTGCTTTTTCTTCTCATTTAAGTCACGTCCCATTAGCAAATGAAGGTCTCATAAGAACCCTGGATAGGATCGCTGAGACTAGGAAAGGAACTCCATTACACAGTGGATTAGCTCGACTCTGTTTTACACGGTAAGGTTATGAGTGGGAATTGACTCGACGGTTGTGGATTTACTTTAATCTTTTTCATT
>NW_022103908.1:29546230-29547296 GCF_000313985.2 Echinops telfairi | reverse complement strand
TGAGTGGAGGCCCAATGTGCATCTGCTACCTTAATCCTAAACCTATAAACATATGCACATAGAATTCTTAAAATATTTTGGATTCAAACATCTTTTCAAATATAAGTTCTGCAAATATTTCTCCTATTTTATGGGTTGCCTTTTCACATTCTTTATGGTGTCCTTTGTTTCACACAAGTGTTTAAATGGGAAGACCATGTTAAATCCTGAAGAAAGTGTTTTGGGTGTGGTAAAGTTACTTCCAAGATTTTTTTTTAAACCTGAATTATGAATAAGATAATCTGTAGTTTTTCACTGTCGAACACCACAGTTTCAGCTCAAACCAAAATGATGGTGATAATAATAATGATAATAATACATGCTTAATGTATGTGATTCATTAACCTTGCAATGTATTTTTTTTTTAATTCTTATTGTTGTGTGATTGTAAATTTGCAGAGCAAATTGGTTTAGCACCCAACCATTTATTCGCATTTTGTTCAGGCACATTCATTTCAGTTCCTTCAGTGTAACAGCACTCTTGTCTGCTTCCTCTGTGATTTGCTTTTACTCTTTTTCTTTTCTCTTGTTTCTTCTTGTTTTTTAAAAAATAAACCTTCTTATTGGAACATAATACCAATATCATACAATTCCATAGTTCAACCACATCAAGAAGCGTTGTATATGTGGGTTTTGTTGCTTCTCAGCTAGATGACTGCTTGCTTATCTTCCAGCTTTTAAGACCCCAGGCACTATATCTTTTGAGGGCACCATCAGCTTTCTTCACCACATTTTCTTATGCACCCATTTGTCTTCAGCAATCATGTCAGAAAAGTGAACCTCACAGAGTGCTGTGCTAGTAGAAAAAAGTGTTCTTGCATTGAGGGAGCACTTTAGTGGAGGTCCCAATGTCCATCTGCTACCGTAATACTTTATAAATAAATATATGTACATAACTCTATTCCCCTGTCATTGTATATAAATGTATTTACATATATACATGCCTGTATTTAGACCTCTATAACTGTCCTTTATCTCCGAGTTATTTCCTCCATTTCCTTTTACTTTCCTTCCATTCCACTATCAA
>NW_022103908.1:29526367-29530439 GCF_000313985.2 Echinops telfairi | reverse complement strand
AGAAAAAGAAAAAAATAATAATGGTTTAGTTTTACTATAAAAAATGTGTTCTTTGAACACTGTGCTCCATTAAGAACTATCTGTATTGGAACAAATGAACAACAATGACTCAAAAGACTATATAGACCTGTAACAAGTGACAAACTGATGTGAATTAAGAGCAACTAGGAAAGGGTGCTAAAATTGGTTGCAACTTAACAGATGTAATTAATGTTGCCAAATTGTACACGTAGAAAATGTTTAAGTAATGCATTTTTTGCTGTAGATATCCTCAACAGCAACAAAAATAAACACATAAATGCAATTTGGAGGAAAACTCCTCCAATGTGCTTCAGATATGAAAGAAATCAAAGTCCCATCGGTGGGCTATTTTTTCTATAACCCATAGCCTTGTGGTCACTATTACCAAGAGCAATTCAACAGTCTTATTATCTGTCTTCATACTAAGCATCAATGAACAGCATTATAGAAATGATTTTAACTAAGTCTATTTTACTTCTTAATTCATACAGAATTAATTATTTACGTTTTAGAACATTAAATTTGTATACTTGTTCTATGCTCAGAATAAATAATTTAAATAACGATTTGATAGTACTGCTTTTTTGTAACGTTCAATTCCACTCTGGAATCACTAGTCTACATTCAGATGCCGCAGTGGGACGTTGTTGTCCTGACACATATCCCTGCCTTTTTTCTGCTGGGATTAATATGATTTACGTTTTGCGATCTTCTTCAAACAGATGTACCCTACCCCCAAAGGACGATCAGATATTTAAGACCCTTTGATATATCCACCCTGCTAAACTTGGCATATTCAGTAAATGGCATCCACAGAAGCTGACATTTAAGCACACTGCATTATGCATATGTGAACAAGGCCCTCCTGGGTTGATGATAACAGAAGTTCCACTTGTGGCTCAATTTTGGAAATTGAAATTACAAAGTAATTATAACCCAGCTTAGACATTTTCACATTGTCTCTTCAGACTATATCTACTTCTCCTCAAGAGGCACTATGCCAAAAATCTATCATTTTTATGCTAATGAATAGAAGGCGTGCTCCTTTATTTTTTAATCTAATGATAAAAAAAACAAAACCCCCTGTTCCCTAAGAAAATGTCTCCTCTTATCGAAAGTTTGTGTCGTTTTTGCTGGTTTGTCATTCATCCAAGAGGCTTATGATCTCACAGCAGCAGTAGACTAGCTCTCTGGGTTGAAGCAGGAACAATCCACCTGCGGCCCGTTGGCTCAGCCAAAGTCCAGATTTGGCACAGTTCTTTGTAGCCATAGAGCTAGAAGTGCCATCTGAAGTTGTCATTGACCACCAGAGACAACAGATCTTGGAGAATGTAGCACATGTGATTTTAACAATTATAGTAATAACTACAATTGGATTGCTTGTCTCCGTTTAATAGGGAAAGAGATGAAATTTAAATACCTTATCAAATCTTACAACATTTAAAAATTCAGAGGCATAAAATTTCACTTGAACACACTGGCTTCAAAGCTATTCCATACTCTACCACAGTGTGCTACCTCTGATGAACTCTAACCTCCCTCAGAGACTGAGAGACTTGCCTCATAGGTTCCTTGCTGTGGATAATATCTATTGTGATTTCATGAATGGTTTAACATACTATAAATTTTCATTCATTTGGTTTTATTAAATTACTCTTGACCTGTTAGAAATGCATTTTTAAAATTCCAAAATGACACATTTTAACGTGCTCTACTTACATAGGCATATTGTTTGAGATGCTACCTCTACATTTTATTTTAGTGCTGCATGAGTATTTTTTTATCCAGAAAATGTAGTTAAACCACACAATGTAAATCACCATGGTAGAAGAATTCCTGGGGAAAGGGGAATTGGATGAATTTCCTTTTTGGAAATCCCCTTGTAGTCCCCAGAAAATCCTGGAAAATGTAATACAACATTTCTAGTATTTAAATGCATTTGAATCAAAATTGCTCCCTGGTATCATAATCCAATGCTCAGAGATGCTAGATGTGAAACTTATAAACATGTTTGAGTTATTTAATATTTAATAATGTTAAATACATGTGGCAGCTACATTTGAAAATTTTTCATTTTAAAAATATTCAGTATCTGGTCACAGTTCAGTCACAATTTCCATGCAAAGTTCCACATTTGTGCATTATAAGAGCACATTACTATAGAATAAAAATAATTTATGCCATAGGTGTTGGATATAATAAGTAAGTATATTTAGGTGCTGAATATGTACAATTGTATTCAATGGAACCCAATGCTTATTCCTCTTCCCATTCAGACTCCAGCAATTGCATCACAGTTCTCAGCTGACAGGCTATTTTAAGACCTATCCTGACATGATGCTGACTGTGGTAAACTAACGTCTACATGCCTCCAAGGAAGACTACTATAATGTGAAAATTATTCACATTTACAAATCAACCTCTAATGGAGTCATCATGAATAAAAGACCTTTTGAAAACATCACTGCTTTGGTTAATGTGGTGTCGTTGTGATGCATTGGGCTGGGATCTGCAGGGTCGGCAGTTCAAAACCACCAACAGCTGCCCTGCAGAGACTGGGTTTTATACTCTGGGAAGTACCTGCAGTCTTGAAAACTGTCTGGAAAACTCACAGAGGGTCTCCGTGAGTCAGCATTGACTCGATGGCAGTGATTTTTTTGGGGGGTGGGGGGGTGGGGAGCAAAGGTGGGAGTTGGGTTAGGATCAACCTTTTACACCACGTGACATCTTTGCTCTTTAGAATTTTAAAGAAGTCTTTTTGTTAATAGCTTTAGCCAGCGAAATACATGTTTTTATTTCTTGTCTGCTACTTACAGGAGTATTGATTGTGGACCCACATAAAATGAAATCTTTGAAAATATCTTTAAAAATACTTTGCAAGATATTACTTATTAGTTCAGTAGTGAGAATTGTGTTCTTTACGTTGAAGTGAAATCCATACCGGATGTTCTAGTCTTTGATCTTCATCAGTAAATGTGCTTCAAGTCCTCATTGTTATTCAAGTTGTATTATCTGTATTCTGTAGGCTGTTAATGAATCTTCCTCCAATTGCGATGCCTTGTACTTCTCCAAATAGTGAGTGATCTTCTGGAAACAGTTGCTCAGCACACAGACAGTAAATATAGTAAAAGGCTCTACAATTCTGACTCACATCTTTTCCGATCCTAATAGCAGTGGTCCTCTGTGTTCAGTTTTCTACCATAGATTTATTAGCTTCTGCTGCCAGAAGCCCATCATCTGCTAATCTTAGGCTTTCCATCCTTGCAGCTGCATGAGTCCAGAGGAACCTCCAACCTGACATCAGATGCTTAGCCTTGGTGTTTCCCTCTCTCTTCCAAAGTGCGCCATTATGTTCATAGACACTTCTCAGCATATAGGCACAAATAAGTTTTACTGGTTTTGTTTCCTCTAGAGAATCAGGCCTAAACTAGTGTAGTTTTAAGATGGATGAAAAGATCATATACAATTGATAAAAAGATAGAGATAACCAGTACAATTGTTTATTATAACAACTGGTAATAACTGAATACTTATTATCTGAGTTATTTTCATATACAAGTACATCATGCAAATATTATTATTAAGCATTTTCACATAAAACTGAGCTTCATTATTTTTAATAGTTAATTTGATGCAAGTGAAAAATGATTAAATGGAAACCCAATCTACATAAAACTAACATTTCCAAAAGAATGTGTTTAGTATACTCACATACATTTGAAGGAATATTTCGAATCCTTAAATGCATACATTAGAAAATGCTGTTCTATAGGACTTTCTTAGGAGATCTGCTTCTGATTTTGTTAGCTAGGTTCCCTGGCAATGCCTCAAGGGATCATAGTTACTCTCTCTTCAACACACCCCAATTGTCCTTACATTCAGGGTTAAGCCAGTGAGTTGGAATAGAAAATTGCTATAGGCAGCATTGAGGATTGCCTCCAACCAAGGTATAAGGCTTCTCTTAAATGGTAACACATTAAAATACTTCACACACCCTCCAGCTTCCAGGGAAAATTTAGAACTGTGTGGCAATTCTTGAAAGAATATATGC
>NW_022103908.1:29523179-29524961 GCF_000313985.2 Echinops telfairi | reverse complement strand
GGATCGTGGAGGGAGGGGAAAAATGAGGAGCTGATACCAGGGGCTTAAGTGGATAGCAAATGTTTTGAGAATTATGAGGGTAATGAATGTACAAATGTGCTTTACACAATTGATGTATATATGGATTGTGATAAGAGTTGTATGAGCCACTGATAAAATGATTTAAAAATATGGAGGGAATATATAGCTTTAAGTGTATAGTTACTGTATCAAAAAATTAATAAAAATAATACTGACTTTCAACATTCCAGGAGCTAGCTCTTTATTAAGAAACAGCTGGTATTAGAAGAAAAAGCTTAAGATGTACTGAAGATATTGACAAGCAAACAAAGTTCCAAGAATTGGTGCTATGTCAACTTAAATATGCCCGAAAACCTATGCAATGCTAGAAGCACTAGTTCCTCTAGCTCAAGAAATTTGGAAGACAATCACTTGGCAAACCTACTGGGAGAGGTCCATAAGTGTTCCCATTTCAAAGAAACACAATGAAGCAAGACACATGAATTAGCAAACAATATTAATAGCATAATTGTGTTGGGTATAATTCAAAAAATGGTTCTAGCCATGCATATATAGCATTTTGTCTCAAAACAACAAAAAGTAGTGGAAGTGACTATCTTACTTAAAGAAGGAAAGTGAAGAATGTCAGTTTGTATTGGGAAAATATGATAATATGCATTGCTGAAGGTCAAAGACCTGTTGGTCACCAGAAGATATTACATGAGCAGTATCAAGGTCCAATGATTACATTTTATAGGGTGCTGACTGGATACATAAACAAGGAATCACATAAAAGAGATATATATTATTGAACTACCAGATTTGATTTTCAGATTACCATGAAGTGGATTAGGGTTAGGTGAGGCAGCAGGCAAATGAAAGGAAAAGAGAATAATTAGAAATTACTGTACTAATTTTATCATAAGTATTTAAAATTTATCTGAAAGATGTTGGGTAATTACTACCTTCAAAAATGAAATGGATGGCCACATCTAACCTCCTGTGGATTCCCTATTGCTATTGAGGCAGAGGTCAGGCATGCCTCCACCCTCCTTCGTTCTTTACCATTTCACCCATGGCACCCTACTTCTATGTTGCATTCTCTCATTAATTGCAATCCCACCCAGAACTCACAGACAATACACATGATTAACAGAGTATTTAAAGTAATTAAGAGGTTACCAAAAG
Organism: Echinops telfairi; assembly: GCF_000313985.2. NCBI lineage: Eukaryota > Metazoa > Chordata > Mammalia > Afrosoricida > Tenrecidae > Echinops > Echinops telfairi. The sequence continues at coordinate 29,523,773 of NW_022103908.1, read as the reverse complement.
TGAGGATCAGTAAATAATAAGGACAGAGTCATTGGTACACAGCAACACCTCTTCTCAGCCAGTAACTATCCCTCTCTCTAGTCCTCAGTCTTTCAAACATAGGGTCCCTTGGCATCTTTCCCCCGGGACAGGAAGCCAACCAGCTGCTTTTTCTCACAGTCTCCTAGTGATGCTCCTCAACTCTGTTTCCTGGTCTCTGTGCTGCAGCCTCTGGTTCATCTGGTCTTGGCCTCCATCTTTTCAGACAGAGACGTCAAATGTGTTCCACTGCTGCTCTTCCTCTGATGGTCGTGGGGTCTCTCCACGTAATTGTGGAATGGCTCTTATACAGACACACATGGCTTAGGTGCCTTATAATTGTGCAGTTCAGTTATTTACTTGATATGACTCATTTAGCTATACTATTTGTAACTCACGTGGATTGCATCTATGTCCTCTTCTGGTGGATTTAATTAAGAGAAGTTGGGAAAGATCTTGGTAGGATTACATTAGTATAAGAATGTATAAAATGGTATAATATAAAAATAGTTGTCATTGATTTTTAATAGGAATACTGTATATATTGTGTATAAGCCAAGTTTGTCAGCACTTTTT
>NW_022103908.1:29516576-29522272 GCF_000313985.2 Echinops telfairi | reverse complement strand
ACTGCTAAAATCTTGCTCACTAGGCCTTAGTTTTTAGGTATCTATAGATAAATCCGTTATTTCCTATTAATTTTTATGATAATTAAATATGATATCTTCACATCAATAAAATATACAAAACATGTAATTCAATACAAAATGAATTATTTTGTTCCATTTAAAGTATATTATTAACCTATTTTATCAATAATTATACTGCAGGATAATTTAATATTACTATTGTACTTGTGATCAATAGTTTCTTTTTTATATTTTATCTAACATATACATAATTGATGTGATAATGAAAACACATGATTTAAAAATGTTTAATTTGAAAACAATATTTTACACACATACATACATAGTACATATAAATTTGTAAATATGAAATTTGTTATAAGGAAATCATCCCTTTTTGTTACTTGTATTCTTACATAATATCTTGTTTGCATTCTCATTCTTGAATCTGATATCTGAATTGATCTTGCATTATTCATTGTCCATTTGAATGAGCTGTGCCTTTATATTCTGGGGAAGAAGGAAACATTTTATATTTTTGAAGAACTTCATATTTTTTTAAAAAGCTGTCTTCCTGCTATTTTGAAAGCTATTTCAGCCCTCTCTGAAGCACATTTTTTAACTAATCATTTCATTGAGATATAATTATCATATCATACAGTCCAGTAATTCAATCACATTAAGAAAGATTGTGCAATTGTCACCGCAATCAACGTTGGAACATTTTTGTCTTTCTTGTACCCCCTGATTTGACTCTCCATTTTCTCCAGTCGTCCCATTCATGCCCACAAATAATCATTAATCCAATTACTGTTTTCCTAGATCCATCCATTGGGACGACCTATACAGAAAATCCACTTGTAAGGTTCCTGTGTAGATCGAGTCTCTGGTCAATCCCACTGACCACGGTTAGACAAGTGAGCAGCCTTAATACCAGACAAAGGGCCCTGTAAAGTGGCTTTAGCAGCTGTAGTTATGATGGAAGGTAACTCCCTCTCATATGATATACCCTTTGACTCTTTTTCAGAATCAAATCAATTGCAGTGAGTTGTTTGGCTTGTAAATGTTATTCATAGAACTTTTCTCAACTTTCAGTATTTTTTTTTTCATATTAGTTGGATGTCTGCCTTCCTTTGACCTCATGTTTGTTTTTTCCTTTGTGTGTATTCACGGCAAGTGGAACTTTGTTGTGCGTAGTCAGTATGTATATATATATATATACATATACTGTTAAGTAACCTGTTTTAAAAATATCTGATCTTCTGTTCAAGTGATTTAAAACAGATTTGTCTTGTACTTCATGTTTTCTTATCTCCTCAATGTTTTCATTTCAAATGGTCCTTATATAACTTAAATCTGAGACTTTTCTGTCGTGATTGATTTGTTTATATCTACTAAGCTATCTCAGTGCTTCCTAAATTGTCACTTCTATTGAGTGCAAGTGGTTCTTATCAGCAGGATTTGTATTTTGGGGGGTTAATCACGTCAAATAGTGGCATATTGATATTATGAAATTAACACCTCAAGTTTCTTTCACACACTGCTAGTCTGTTCAGTCTCACCTTCACTTGCTTCTAAATATATTACTAAAATACTCTATAAATTGGCACTCAAATTTAATATTGCAGGGGCAGTGAACTATTTAATGGTGCTTTTATAGCCCAAGTGTCTGGAATTCTCACCATAAGATGACATTTTCCTGCATGACATTGGGGAAGAAAATGGGGAGAAAGAGATGATAGGCATCACCTGTGAATTATTGGGAGTGGGACACAGTGGGATTGCCTTCCTGCTGGGTATAAAAGGAGCCTTCTGAGAAGTAAGAAGAGAGGTATTCCACTGCTAGCAACATCCAGGAGTGGAGTCTGTCCTCAGGACCCCACACTCCCTGTGCTGTCAACTTCATAAATGCAGAACAGTGTGACCTAGCAGTGCAGCAGCAGAACCAGGAGGGAGAGCATGAGAGAGAGTAATGGAATTCCCAGCCCATTGAGCAAATAAAGGAGAGTGTTGGGACCCTGAGACAGGCTTGTGGACTGGTTTGGCTGTGGGAACTTAATTGGGAATGCTAGACTTGTTGACCTACTGAAGTGTAGCTGAGTCCCTCTGATGAGCCTTCTGGAGTGGGATGTCTCTGGGAACTTAATTTGGGGAGCTGGATTTGCTGACCCACAGAACTTGAGCTGAATATCTTCAAGATGAAACTTACCACTATGTATCATGGCTTTTGGACATTGATCAGCAGTCCTGAAAGACCTGTGTAACATGCCCTGACTGATCAACTGTATCGTGAACATTTATCACCTGCATTGCAACCTGTTAACTTCCTTATTAAATATTTTAATCATGAATATATTAGTGAGTTCAATGAAGCCATTGCAATGATTTATTGCAATGATTTCAGTAGCTGGAAAAATAGTGTGAACGACAGAACAAATATTCTACAGATGGAACCTAAAAGTTATTTTTACTTTTCAATAGAGAAGGCTTTTTAACTTTTTTCCCCTGAAGAGCCCTTATTCTGTTTTATTTTGTAAGTATATCATGGAATGATCTTTAGGATATGTGGTGAGAACTTTAGATACTACCTCTATTCAGTCAAAACAAAGATTCTCCTTTAAAAAATCTATTTACATAAGATTTCATTTAGATATAATAAAGCTTATCAGAAAAAAAGAGGTGTTTGTAAGGGAGCCAGGGGATCTATTGCCATTCTACAACATTCTCTTTCTATGTAATTTAATTTTGCTTTGATAGGTGTAGATCAGAATAGAACCAGCTCATGGGATTTCCAAATATGTTCAACTTTAGCAGTGGAGAGTGTCACCTCTTTCTCCCATAGAGCAGGGGGATGAACAACAGAAACTGTGGGGGAAGGGAGACAGCGGTCGGTGTAAGATATGAAAATGATCATAATTAAAATTTAACAAGGGGTCACAAGGTTGGGGGAGAGGGGCAAGGGAAAAAAGAGCTGATATCAAAGGCTCAAATAGAAAATCAACGCTTAGAAAATAATGATGACCACATATGTTCAAATATGCTTGATACAATTGATGTATGGATTCTTAAGAACTCTAAGAACCCCCAATAAAAAGATCTTTAAAAAACCTGAGCATCTCTTTTGTACCTGAAAACAAACAGAATCTGGAGAGAGAGAGCGAGAGAGAGAGAGAGCGAGAGAAGCTAGAGAGCAGAATATAAGCATTATTTATTATTAGACATAGATAGAAAAGCATGACTTAAACTTTAATCAATACAGGTAACCCATTTATTATTTTGAGAAAAATAAACTCTAAACCCTCATTGGCCTCTTGTTAGTTCTGAATCATAGCAACCCGAGGGCTACAAGACTCTGGGTTATGAAGCAGTAGACACCCTGTCTTGCTTTTGCAGTGCCTGGTGCTTGTGAACCACACTACATTTAGCACATCCCCCAGTGATGCCAGGGTTCACTCATTTTGGGTGGTGGCTTAACTCTAAGAAATAAACATATACCTCTCCTGAGAGGGTGGAATCCTTTTGAGATGGCTTATGAATGAGAGGAAAAGTAGAAAAAAGTCATTTCTTGTAAGATCATTAATGGAATACATGAATCATTTATCCTGAGCTTAGAAATTGCATCATATAAAATTTATTTAATACACAATAATTTGGTAAATTAATAAGATGCATTGAATAGTTACAATAATACAAAATATGCTCTGTTTATTTATAGCTCAATGTTTAAATATGTTGTTGATAAAGGAATTTTGTCACCTTTTTTGTTATTTAGGGCTTATCTTGATTGTCATCAAGCCGGCACAGGCTCATAATGACTCTATAGGAATGGGAATAACTGCTCCTGTGAGTTTCCGAGACTACCTGCTACCAGTAACGGAAAGTGCCATAGTATCCCAGGAGCAGCTGGTGGTTTTCAACTGCTGACCATGTGCTTTGCAGCCCGTTGAGCAACCACTATGCCACCAGGGCTCCTAAGCACAAACTATTAGGGTTCAACCTTCACACACATATTTTATACAATACCATCATGAGATAGCATATAAAAATGAATACTCTATGTAATGTTCTTATAATTAATTCCATAGTAATGATGTAATACTTTGTTATATTCTTATTTTTCATATTTATATATCTTTTAATTATAGTCAAGTTGTTTTGTGGTTATAGTGGTTATAGTGCTTAACTGGTAATTGGAACGTTAGTGGTTTGAATCCATCAACTGCTCCATGAGAGTGCAAAGTGAACTGTCATTGGCAGCAGGGATGACCGAATTGGAAGCAGGAGACATACATTGTATTGGGCAGAAGAACTAATCAGATTGGATCAATGCTGTTAGGATGTGACTCGTGACCTCAAGACTCCAGCATTCCAATTTCCATTACTGGTCCATCCATGCAAGTCCTCAAGGGGTAGGCTACTTCTTCCTGGATTGACTAGGGGAGGTGTGAGGAAAGCAGTGCTCACTGCCTGAGGGCAAGGTTATTTACGCTCCTGGGTACATAGTCAAAATGAATTTAACCAAAGCTGAATTTATGTGGAGACTCAAACTATAGCCTTCTGAAAACTCAGTACTCAGAAATTTAAACTAATACCTATGGGAGGTTAAGATGAAATATTGATACGATGGTTCCAGTTCATATATGCACAAGTTTTAACCAAAGCAAAATGTGTTTTAACATGTCTCTATGATCAGAGGACAGCTGGAGATATGGTCTCTCAGCAATGCATGTCACATTCTCATCAGAATGATTTAAAACAAAATAAAAAAGCTCCAATGAGCACTGTGATTTTGACTCAGTGACCCTATCTGAGTTCTGAGCCTGCAATTTTTCATAGGAGAAGACAACCTCGATTTTCTTCTGTGGAGCTACTGATGAGTTTGAATGGCCACCCTTGTGGTGAGCAGTCTAGTGCTTACATGACAGTATCCTTATAGAAATGGCTATCTACTTTATACTAGATTTTTCATATTCTGTAACAGGCAGATTCCAAAAATCCTATTAAGGGCATACCAAAAAATACTATAATGGGCACAAAAGGCAATTTCCCAATTTAAACTTCAAGTTATATTTCACCAAACCAAGCAACACATTTTAAAATAACAGGGTCCAGTAATGGGCACAAAAATCTCAACAACATGCAACCACATTGAATATTCCCTTTAGAGGCAGGGTGTGATAGAGAATTCAAATTAACAATAGTAACATTGGATATTCACAATAGAGGAAAATACAGGTATTTCATGTTAGGCCAGGTGGACTAGTGAAACAAATCCAGAGACACTCATACTTGTAGATGTATAACAGACCTTTGTATCAAGAAGTAAGTATATATGGATATGTTAGACAGGGTTCTCTAGAGGAACAAAACCAGAATGCTAATAATTTTATATATTTCTATATAGATAGGTAACATAAGAATTAAACAGTTAATGAATCTATAAAGCAGTACAAATGGCTCAGTGCAACTCACTCCCGTGAGACAGTTGTGAGACACTGGCAGTCTTCGTTTTGAGGGCCATCAGGTAGTCCTCTGTAGAGAGAGTCAGGCTATCCAGGCACAGGGAGAAAACAGCAAGGCAGGTCACCAACAGTCAGCCAGATGACAGGGTCCGACAGTCCCCAGCTCAAGAGATGTAAATTCCAATAGTGCGGCAAAGCAGGTCTTGAAGGAACCTCAAATTACAGCACCACAGT
>NW_022103908.1:29506427-29515270 GCF_000313985.2 Echinops telfairi | reverse complement strand
GTTACCATAATGAGTGAGTATTCATACTAAACAGGAATGGTGCAAAGGGACCTTTATAATTGGACATATCCTTACTTATCTGGGAGTGGGGGGGCGGGGGCTGGGGAAGGGCGTGTGGGGAGTACACTGTATTATCACCTGAAATTGCTTTATGTCTGCTAGATGTTGTGATCCTAGTGCCAGATATACAGCTATACAGTTATGATTAACAGAGCAGGTGTGATTCCTAAGCAAAAGACTATAAATATACACCTGTAGCTTTATGCCAGAATTCCCAAGGGCCTGATAAGATGGATTGTAGTCTCACTGCCTCCCAGAAAAATTGGGATTGACAGTGAATAGTGTCTACTTGAGATAGCGAACTAGTTTTGTAATGCTACCCACCATGAATGGTAGTGAACTAATTGCAAAGTAGTAGCTAGATTGTTCTTGCTACAAGTAACATAAACCGGCACAATGGTTGGATTTGATGTGCCTTCTCAAGTTTGAAAATCTGGGTGAAATATGTATCAAATAAAGAAAGAACTAACTGAAAGGGGGAAAAATGAGTAGATGGGTTATGTAGTGGAAAATAAAGAGCGCTGGTGGTGTAGTGGGTACTCATTTGGGTTGCTAACCAAAAGGTCAGCAGTTCAAAACCACTACCTCATCCCAGGAAGAAAAATAAGGCTTTCCACTCCTATGAATATTCACAGCCTTGGAAGCTACAGGGCCAGTTCTACTCTGACCTATGTGGTCACCATTAGTCAGAATTGACGTAACGGTAGTAATTTGAACAGTGGTAGGTGGGGGAAGCTAGCATTTTTTTGATATCTTGAGAAAGACTCAGAGCAAGAGAATAATCTTTTCTCAGTTAAATTTTATCAAAGATCAGAAGTGTGAAAAGAGAACTTTTGGAGAATTTGACCAGATCAGAGAGACACTTAGAGTGGACCTGAATGGCTAGTACTTAAGTAATATAATCATTAGGACTCTTCTACCTGTAGAGTCAAATTGTACATAGCTGTTTTGGATTAATGAAATTCTTGGGAGGAGAAAGTTAATTTTTCAATGTATAAAAGGGCCAATTGTTAGAACAACTAGGAAGTGACCTATCCTGCCATGAATTACTTGATATTGTCCTATAGCCACAGTCTTCCATTTTGTGATGTATTATTAATCGTCATCGTCTTTATGTCTGTGATTATGGTCACGTATTTGAGTGAGTTGTCTACTATTTGAATGAGGCAGGATCAAGATGGTATATATGTGTGATCCCTCCTTACTAGTAGACGTGATTCAAGTGCACTAGTAGACGTGATTCAAGTGCCCACCCTTAGGCTTCTTCAGGGTGAGATTTGAAGCCAATATACTGTATAAAGATGCTATGTGAGATGGATATTAGCTGCTAACATTGATATCTGTGTTAAAATAAGAATTAACTTCCTGTTTTAAGCTGTTTCCTTTACTAGGAGAATCACTAGGTTCATGAATAATTAAGAAAAATAATCAATCTGGCCTGCAGAATTGGTTGAGACCCGATCTAATTCACCTTATATGCCCAGTAATGACCAATCTGTGCTCAATCTGATTGTTTGCCATCACGATGCTGAAAATGCATCTCCATCATTGGCCTACATGTGAGCAAAGCTTGATGTTTGTGACCTTCCTTACCAACTGAGGATGTTCACAAGAGTATTTTATATGCTGAATCATCATAACAAACAGCTGTGATATAGTGGAACCAACCAAGAAGAGGACGAATAACTAACCTTTAGCTCAGGATTTGGAGAGAAATCTTGCCGACATGAACATTGATGCCCTCCTTTGCTGGGCCAACCAATAGTGTTTTCCACATTCATCTTCTCCTGTTTGCATCTCTGTACCCACCAAATGAGACCTGGAAGATGCAGCAAACTTTGGGAAAATCTGCCCCTTTTCTTTTGATCCTGCATTGGGTTCATCTCCATCTGTTTCCTAGCTGTTGCACCAGAGGCCTGTTACTTGAGCAGAAGAATATCACGTGAGCATTGTGAATCTGCAGACTGTCTCCTGACCTGCCAAGCTGAGTAGTTCAGCTCTTGAAACCAGATGAACAAGGAGAATCCTCCAAACGCACATTGGAAGTCTGGATTTGAGACTTGCCGTCGTCCAGAAATAAGCAAGCCATGTTCTTGATGGCTCATGAGCTTCTTGATATATTGCAGCTAATTAAGGGTCCTCAAACTTGCAGAAGAATAGCAAGCAGATGAGTAGTAATTGATGTAAGAGGAGATACAGTGGTATAACATTGGGGAACAGGTGGAGATTTGGGACATCTTTAATTTCTAACACAGACCAGCTTTGTGCTGATCCTTCTAAAATGAATGATTCATACAACCATTCAACATTATATTGATTTATTTATTAAAGTTCTCTTTCTTCAAGTTAAGGAAATATCTGACTATATTTAGGATTGCTAATAACTTCTCTTTATAATGAAGAATATTGGATGTAGATTTCTTTTTTCTTGTATCCTGATCATATGGTGAATCACAATGACCAAATTTTCTAATCTCAAATCAACTAATATTTTATAATACTAAAACTAATGTTATTTCATGGGAAGTAGATATCTGGATCATAATTAGCAAGAGTTTTAACATGTAATTTTTACAGTTATTAAAGTTATTTTTCAGCATAAGGAAGTTTTTTATTTTATTTAGATTTCCTAATAATATTTCATTATTAAGAAAATTTTGGATGTCCTTTTCAAATTCCAGAATACTCTGGAATTGTGTAATGTCTGGATAATTCTTCAGAGCAATACATTTTTATGTGAAACCCGAGTGCCTGAGTTATTATTTATAACCCATTTCTAATATTCATATTGTTTTTAAATTTATTTTATTCTGTTTTGTTTCTTTATTAAACCAATACATTTACATAATATTATGGTCATTTTATACTTTGATCTTATAATTCCAGTATTGCTATTGATGTTATAATTTGATTTCTTTTATTCTCACATATTTCATTTACCCCTCCCTTGGTATCACATGGTATCTTAGGTGCAGCAGGGAAGCTGGAAGCGGTGCCATCAGAGTAACAAGGACTATGGTGTCACTCTGACAAGTTTGGCAACAAATTTCAGACTAACCCTGGGACAAAGGCATGGAGATCTACTCCTGAAAATTAGTCAAAAAAAAAACAAAACACAGATGGGTCTCAACCTAAGAAACAACGCTAGAATAAGACAGTCCTCCCTTCCCTGGGATGGGGGAAACTAAAGATATTCAATGACTGACACAACAGATTAGGTATGCGATGATGATGAAAATGACACAGCACCACAAAACCTTTTGATCTTTTCACACGAGGTCACTGAAAGTCACAGCGAACTTTTTGACAAATAATAACATTTATTGGAATATTTATTATTATTATTATCATTATACTTTTTAACTATATGTTTTATATTTACCATTTTCCTGGGTCACTACTAGTCCAAAACCTCGTGTTTGAAGTATGTTTGATATACAAGTTTACTTGTTCGCCAGCTAGGGCTTACATAATCTCAAAATGATTGCTAGCCATTCTCTAAAATATAGAACGTTTTAGATTGTCAATATGGCTTCCAAAGTGAGATTTGTATGTGTAGGTGTGTCCAACAACATACCACAGTTTATGAAACCTTATATGAAAGCAACTACATGGAAGAACTAGCTCATATTAAACAATGTTCACAATTCTTTAATTTTTTTCTTTCTTTTCCTTTTTTTCCATTTTTTATCTCATAAAGAACAGTTCAAGTCTGATTTAAAAGTTCAAGTCTGATTTTAAAAAGACATGACTTTAAGTTGAAACAGATACAAATCTTCCTCCTACAAACTGCACACGATGATTCAGACGCAGCAGTTCTCCTGCTCATTGCTCAGTCATGCACACAAGGCAATTAAAAATGCCGTGGCTTGTCACAGGTGTAACTTATTAATTAAGGTGATATCTTCACCAGCCACCATATTATGACAAACTGACAAGTGGTGGGTATGGATTTGGAGAGATTTATATAGAAATCGATATAAACATAATTTTTCTAATTAAACCTGCTAGTTCAAAACCAGTAGGTGCTTCAGCGGAGACAAATGGGCTTTCTACTCCCCTGACACTTAGTATCCAGAACCCGCAGGTGTCGCTCTACTCTTGACTACTGGGACCCTGTGAGTCAGCACCAAGCAGAGAGAGGACTGTGATTATCAGTGAATTTTTTAAGTAGTAAATCTGTGATTTTAAAAAGATGTTAGATCAAAATAGTCTATATAGACATGTAGATAAAATGATATACCCCATCCTCTACTATTGAATAGATTCCAACTCATAACCCTTTGTTGAATATCTGCTGCTGTCAATCTTTATGGCAGCAGAAAGCTTCAATTTGGTTCCGCAGGGTGGCTACTGGATTTGTAATATTGACCTTGTGATTAGCAGTCCCCATATGACAAGGGACATATCCTTAGTTCAGTATAGTTTGAAGTCATAAATCACAATGTAAAGTAAAAGTTTTGAAATAATTAGAATTATTAAAATTAAAGGTTTTAAGTAAATATATAAAATACTCAATTATTGAAAAATAGGAAAGCAATTGTTATTTTCAATGAAAACAATGTCCTTCAGAAAGGTAGCTGAAAAAAGAAAAGAAAAGTTAGCTGAAATAGCAAACAAGCAAAAGAATAATGGAGAAAATTAAGTATTAAAAATGTTCAAATTGAGATATGTTTACATAATAATAGGGTCAATAGAAAGTCAAATTAGATATGCTGCATTATATCAAACACAAAAGAAAAAAATGCATTAAGTTGCTAAATAATCAATAGGGTACAAATGAATATAAAAGAAGAAAGAAAATGATCCAATATTATGCAATCCCCTAGAAAGCCTTAAAATGTTTCAGTGACCAGAAACCAAGCTCCCTTCACAACATTATGAATGAGGCATTTTGTGTTCTTCATGAATGTGGTAAATTATACAGCTCTGCTTGAAATTTCAGAAATAATCATTAAAATCACATGGAACTGGATAACTTTTGTCCCATTACATACAATGTGGCCATGTGTTGGTGCACCAACTGGAGGGCATTTAAGAATAACCTGACATAATTTTTAATAATTTGTGTTTAGAGTGTTACCTATTAATTCCTGAAAAGGCATTTCTAATAAAAAATGTTAATGAACATAAATTTACATAACTTTCCCATAAAAATTAAGATTGGCTGTCATGTGTTATTGAGGATTGAGCAGATCTAACACGAAACTATACTGAAACATTTTATATCATGATAAGTTCATAGAAATAGAACTAATTGATTATATTAAAGTAGCCAGAAAATCTGCTCAGCCGTACTGCACAAGCTCACTTGAACAAGTGTTCATGTATCACATGAGTACTCTTTACTGAGAAATATCAACTAAATTCTTGCCACCTACCCTAGTTATCTATATTCATGTACCCATTTGAATATCAAAGTCCAGAAAACAATTGAACATGACATTGTCAAGTTAAATACATTTTGAACCCTGTCAAATCAAGGCTTAACAAAGTAATCATAAATAACTGAATGTTTTCGGTGGGAATAAATTAGATCCAGAGTGCAGAGTACATACAAATGTGTGGAGTGACTGAAGAACTAGCTCTTACTGGCCCCAGGAATGCCATCTAGAACATGCTAAAAACCTGGTAAGGCAGGGAACGTATTAACTCTTCAACAAAAGTAATGAAGTATGATCCGAAAATTTTCATTTAATTCAATACAGAAGACATGTAGAGATAAGAAAATTGAGTTCAAAATGGCACAGGTACCAGCTTATAATAGCTTCACTTGATAACCTTTTGATTGACAAATTCCTGAAAAGCTATTGCAAAAAATTTCTCCAAATTTCAACTCTTGTGTGCAATCTTAAATAACAGGGGAAATCAGGAAGACCCTCTGGGTAGAATAAAACTAAGGAGGATCCTTGGTGGCATAGTCAGTTAGGAATTGTCCAAAACCTATGGTTGGTAATAGATGAAGGTTTCTGGCCCCAGAGTTACAGTCCCCGAAACTCAGGGACAGTTCCAGTTCGTCCTACAGAGTCAGAAAGTATGAGTCACAATCAACTTGATGGCAAGGAACTGATTTTGGGTTTTTTTTGGGTTTTTTTAGAAGAGCGAGGCAGCCAAAGTCCATAGAATAAAAGTACAAGAGGAGAGGAATGCAAAGAGAAAAATCCGTTAAATATTCATCTTTCTATGATTCCAACTATATTAAACATTTTGATTCTGATACATAGCTTTTTTTTTTTCATTTTGTCCCATCCCCTTACATTTTATTAACTTTGTACTTCAGTTCGAGTGATTTCTAATGATTTGCTTTAAGTTCCCTGATTACTTCATAAGGTATGTTAACATCACTTCATTTCTATTATATTTTTTACTGTTAACATATCTATTGACTTTGTCTCAGTAGTATCTCTCTTGGAAAAATAACCATCTGTTCCTGCATGCAGTTCATCTTTTACACCAGTCTTTAATAACTGTCTCATTATATTTAAAGTTCTTTCTGATAATTCCACCATCTGTGCACATCTGATTTTGCTTTTGTTAACATATTTGGCTGTGCGTTTTTTAAATGTTTTGGTAGCAAGTTATTTTACTTATTTTTAATTCTTCATAAATTTTGGATAATAGCCAGAAATATTGTGTAGGATGACATTTACTGACAACACAGTTTGGTATATGTAAGATTCTTGGATTCTTAGAAATCATTCACACCTTTCCTTCTGATTGAGCCTGTAATGTGAACAATTGTTACTCTAGTCCAGAGAGGAGTGGCTTTCCTGCTTTTCTGTTGCCCTAGCTAACCTCAAGAAATAATAGGCTTCAAATTACTGTAGGGAGCCTTTGTTTCTGGTGTAGGACTTGGTGTGCAAAAGTTTTCCTTAGTTAATTCAGGAGTCCCCTCTGCACTGTCCCCTTCTCAGCTCCCTGCTCTTCACACTATTCACTCTCCTCGGTGCCTGAGTCTGAGTAGGCCGCCACCACGCTGTGGTCAACCAAGTGCAGAGGAGGAGGGGAGAATTATTAAAATCCTTATAGAGGTGTATGTACTATGGTTAGATGCATTTGGTTAAGTAAATTTGCATAGCACTTTTATAAAATAAAAATTGTATCAAATGACTTTAAAATTGTTCATCCTAAATAAATTTATGATTTAAGTAAAATGGGAGATTTCCTTAATTTTTTAAAAGTAAGAGAAAGCAACCTGTTTTTGTTTTTGTAAATGGTTAGATAACTTGCTTTGGGCTTCTAAAGGTGGAGGCTTGACATTTAAACCCACCAAGTGGCAGCACAGAAGAAACATGATTGGTATTTCCATCGATAACTATTTATTACAACCAAGGGAATCTTAGGAAGCACTTCCGCGTGGGAACACATGGGGCTGTCATAGGTTAGAATTGACTTGAAAACAGCGAACAACTATAGGGTTAGGGTTAGGGTTAGGGTTAGAAAAAAAAAAGGAAAAAGAAAAATAAATAAAGAAAAAAAAAACAGCGAACAACTAAACTAAGTCCGAAAAAAGTGAAAAGTAAGATCTTATGTTTAAGTCTCGAAGTATTCAGCATACTTTTTCATTGACTCAAATTTAAATAAAATAATTATTAGTTCTATATAAATAATTTCCACACTTTTCTTTTTAAATGAAACATTGATATCTTTTAATTTATTTAGTTTTATATTTTCTTTCACTTTTATTTATTTATTTTTTATTAAATACTTTTATTGGGGACTCTTACAGTTCTTATCACAATCCATACATTCGTCCATTCGTCAAGCACATTTGTACATATGTTGCCATCATCATTTTCAAGGCATTTTCTTTCTACTTGAGCCCTTGATATCAGCTCCTCAGTTTTGTTCTCTCCCTCCTGCTCCCTCCAACCATCATGAACCCTTGATAAGTTATAGATGATCATTTTCATATAATAATCTTCCATCATCCTCTGTCACCCTTCACCCACTTTTCTGTTGTTTGTTCCCCTGGGAGGGGGGTTATATGCTGATTCTTGTGATCAATTCTCCCTTTCTCCCCTACTTTTCCCTTATCCTCCTGGAATTTCTATTCTCATTGCTGGCCCTGAGGGGCTTATCTATCCTGAGTTCTCTGTGTTGCGGGCTCTTATCTGTAGCACTGTACATGTTTGGGTGTAATTTGATTTGTAAGGTAGACCTGAGATCATGACAGTGGGGAGGGGGGTGGAGCATTAATGAATTAGAGGAAAGATCTATATTTCATCAGTGCTCATCTCTTTCTTGTGACCATTCTGTAAGGGTGTCCAATTGTCTATGGATGGGTTTTGGGTCTCCATTCCACGCCCCCATCCCACCCCTTCACATTGGTATGATTTTGTTCTGGGTCTTAGATGCTTGATACCTGATCCCATGAATATCTCATGATCACACAGGCTGGTGTGATTCTTTCATGTGGGCTTCATTGCTTCTCAGCTAGATGGCTGCTTGTTTATCTTCAAGCCTTTAAGACCCCAGATGCTATATCTTTTGATAGCTGGACACCATCAGCTTTCTTAACCACATTTGCTCATGCACCCATTTGAAGCATTCAAATCATATCTTGAAATGTATGCTACTATATTCAGAAACTGATAATTATCAGGTTTTTCTAGTTAAGGTCTTTGAGTAGATGAAGAATTTTAGTGACCATTGTCTAATTTGATAGAATTATTAATGAAAATTTGCTTTCTTTATGTTTGATATTCAAGCTGGATTTAGAAAAAAAATTGAACAACACATATCATTACTAATATCAAATAGACCTTCACTAAAAGAAAAAA
>NW_022103908.1:29497091-29506091 GCF_000313985.2 Echinops telfairi | reverse complement strand
TTTGCTTCCTAAAAGTGAAGGGGAATTGAAATGCTGATGAATATCAAAGACTACTGTCTTTATTATGGATAACATCTCAATATAAAGAGAACAAAAAGTCCTCAGAAGTGGCAATAAGCAAAAACATGATCAACAGAGAGAGCACTGAAATTTTCAAGGACATCATTTTACTTGGGTCAATCAATAATTGTATTTTAAACAGCAGTCTTGAAATTTAATGATATGTTTAATTAGGTACATCTGCTGCAAAATACATCTCTCAAGTATTAAAAAGCAAATATATCACCTTGAGGACAAAGGTGTGCCCTTCCCAAACCATGATATTTCCTGGTGCCTTAAACTCAAGGGAAGATGCAACATCAATAAATTAGACAGAAGACGAATTGATGCCTTTCAATCACAGTTTTTGGTGAAGAATACTGACTATACCAAGGACTTCCAGTTGAATGACAAAGTTTTCTTGGAACAAATACTACTCCTTATAAACAAGGATGGTTACACTTAGCCTCATAACGCTCAGTCCCTAGAGGAGAGCATCAAGCTTGGTAAAGTAGAGGATCATAGAATGAGACCACTAATGTGATGGATTGATACAATGGCTCCAAGAATGGGTTCAACAAAGATTGTGAAAATGGTGCATGAGCAGTATTTTTGTTGTTGAAAAGGATTGCTGAGTCAGAACTAAATCAATAGTATCCAACAGCAGCCGCAGTAATAATGATTTAGATGAATAGGTTTGTACTTGTTACAGGTTCAATACATAATTAAGGAACCGATAGTGAATGTGTGTGTAATGAGTGCACATTATATATATATAGTGTTGTTGCTGTTCGATGTCATTGAGGAGGTGCTAACACATAGTGACTCTGTGCACAACAGAAGAAATGCTGCCTGGTCTTGCACTATCCTCACAACCGTTCTTGTTGGAGCTCATTTTTGCAGCCACTGTGTCAGCACATCTCATCCAGAATCTTCCTCTTTTCCCTGCCCATCTGGTTTATCATGCATGCTGTTCGGTTCCAAGCGTTCAGTAGTCTCTCCTGATAATACGCCTGAAGTAGGGTCGAAGAAGCTCCGCCAGTCTTGCCTTTAAGGAGTGTTCTGTCGGAACTTCCACAACAGATGGCTTGTACAATGTGCAATATGAGCGGTCTTCAAAAACTTATGGGGAATTAGAGTTTAAAATATAATGGCTTTTTAAGTTCCTTTGTATTTATGAATATCACTCACTCACTTCCATCCAGTCAATTCTGCCTCATAGCAACCCTATAGGAGAGGATAAAACTGTCCCTGTGGGTTTCTGAGACTAGAACTCTTTACGCATGTAGAAAGCCTTGTCTTTCTCCCCGTTATATTTATATAAGAAAACAGTGAATATATGTATATATGCAATACTATGTGTGTGAAAACACAATAATATCTCTTAAAATAGATTTCCTCTTGCTCGAGTAAATTCACACTCATATTGACAATATTACCAAAATACTTTATATTAACAAGGTGGTTTTGAAAAGGAAGAAGGCAGATTAAAAAACAGGAATCTTAAATCCATGAGTGGGTTTGGGGCTCACACTATATCCTAGCTCCAACTTTACAACAATTAGTAATTCCGTCATGACCCTGCTTGATACTCGCTTCAGGAAGGGAACACAGAAGATATAGGTGCTATAACAAAATGTGGTGAAGAATTTAGATGGTGGCCATTTATCAGATAAACTAGCATCTGGGGTCTTATGGATTTATCTCCAAACAAGCATTGACCTAAGTGAGATGTCAGCTAAGTCCACATGAAAGAAGGTCCCCTCATCAGTCACTGAAATATTTAAATCATATAATCTGAAATAGAATATAGTATCAGAGCCAAGTTGGGAGAATCCGGTTTTCAGAAGGCTATGGATAACAGTGGGAGCCCGAGATACGTTGGTGGGAACTACACAGGAAGTAAGCACCTGGTGATCATCCTCAGTCCATAGTAGAGGGTTGGGAGGAAAGTGGTGACTAAACGGCGTACATTGGAGAGATGAGTACAGATGTTGAAAGGGATAAACCTGACTTGAATGTTTAAAACCTTGTCAGCAGATCCCTCTGATGCACACTAGACCTGATCTGTTTTTCACATTTTCTGATGTTTTGCAGTCTTTCAGATTGTGGTTTATTGTTTCTTCATATTAGGGTTTATCTCAGAAGTGTTATGTCCCCGGAGGACACCTTCCTGAATTTGTGGGTTTCTCTTCCCGATTTTCCAGTATATAAAACCCAGGATTGATGAACATATAGGGACAGTAAGTACAATCAGGGTTTCAGGGGAGGTACCTTGGTGGTGGTGGTGGCAATAAAAGGGAGAAGGAATCCAGGAAGGAAAAGATATTTGGAAACTGATTATGGTAGCAACTGTACAATTTTGCTAGATGTGATTGAACCATGAATTGATATATGTATTAACTCCCAATTAAAAATATAATAATAAATAAATAAAACTTATTGACAAGATAGTGGACCTAGGGACAACGAAATTGCCTTTTCAATAGTAATAAATTTTAAGCATCTAAAAATATATATATAGTTAGGGTAATAAATAATTATTTTCCAGATCTGAGCCTCTAGATAAATTCAGTTTACTTCTTCAGATATTTCACATTAAAAAAGTCATAGATGCTATAAAAATAGCATCAAAGTAACTAATTATGATGATGAAATATATAAATCATCCTTATTTTATCAAGGTATTATAAAAGGTAATATTATACAAGTATTATGCAAGGTAAAACATGATACCATCATATCCCAACAGTGTGAATGATTATCAGAATGATACACGCCTGGTTGATGGACACATTTACCTGCTGAGCACCACAGGGACTGGACAGGGCTTCCTCCTGTTACACCGAGCTGCTAGGAGTCAAACAACCATACTGTGTCTTACCAAAGACGATACTGTTAGTACAGCATATTGTGTCTAAGCTCAATGTCTATGAGTCAACTTAAAATGCAGCCAGTATATAATTTCACATATGTAGATTGAAAACATTTTATTGTGAATGTATACAAATACAAAGTACCTCGATAACAATTTAGTAAAATGGCAACATATAATTTCCTTTTGATTATTCCCTACCTTATTCCATTGTTAATTTCAAGAACATATTCTCACCACACAATTGAATACTGATTAAAATCTCATAAATATTCTAAAATATTATGATTATGCCAGTTTCATGCTTATGCTATTTAACTCATTGCCAGCAGTCGATGCTATTTAGGTGAGTATGTTTTTCAGTCATAGATTGTCTTTGAATCAAGGTTTATAGGTGTTTGCATATTCTGTAGTATATCTATTTAAACTAAATTTATTCTTAATTTTATATTTTAAGGACATGTTGGTGAGCTCTGAAATCTACAGAGGCTTGTGGGAGGAAAATTTCCATTTGTAAATTAATATTTTCTTTAGTTTGCATTTCTAATTAGGTAGCAAATTAATGTAAAACCAAAGAGGGGTAGTGATAAAATGAACCAATATCGGTGTTCACAATCAGTTTTAATGGATATTTATTTTTCGATGTGTCTATTGTGCACCTTTCGTCTTATGGACAAATCCAGCACTCTGTTGATCCTGACTCACAGTGAACCTACATGACAGAGCAGACCGACCTCTGTGAGTTTCCAAGACTAGAAATCGTCCTAGGAGAAGAAAGTCTCATCTTTCTCCTGCAGAGGAGCTGGTGGCTTTGAAAGGTTGATCTGGTGGTTAGCAGCTCACAGCTTATCCCACTATGCAAACAAGTTTCCTGGGCGAATGTAATAGATGAATATGAAAAATCACTTGTTTGTTTCCTTCATACTTCAGAATTTCCTTTGGAAAACTGTTTGTGAACAGATAAAGAGATGCAGTAGGGCAGCATAATAACTCTGTACTACCCAGATGCAATTTGTTTATAAATTGGTATAATGTAGTGGTTTTGTACCCCTACCTTGTGACAAAAAAGGATGAAGAAAGATCTTGTAAAGTTGTGTGAAAAAGAGTAAAGAGAGAGTTGTGAGAGCTTTCTGACAGTTTATCATTTTGCTTCCGCCTAGTTAACTTTACTTCTCTCTACTGCATTTAAAGGGAGTATTATTGTTTTTGAGAAATGAAATTGTTTAATATAAAAAATAACTGCTATGATGGCTTGACTATAAGTATATTATTTTTCTATTACATAGTTAATGTCTACCCACAACTTTATTTATCTACCATAAATTTGAATGTTTAACTACATATATCTAAAGGCTAAATGAAGAAAATCTCTCTCACCAGAATCTAAGGTATCTGCTCCTTTGCATGTTGATTTGTATTTAAATCCACATATCAAAACAACATACTCACATTGCTATCTGTATATATATATGTTTTTCTTTCAGGTGATTTCTGTGCCTTTGATATTGTTGAAGATAGGTCAAATTATTTTATACTCCTAGCTCATCAGTTTATTTATAACATAATTTTTGTTTAAACCAGTTTTCAGAGCGTGCATATTCATGACTAATTAGGCATTATTCACTCATGAGACACATGTCATGCCCTGATTTTCTTCTTCCTTTTACACTTTTGTTCTAATTTTTGCTAGTGTTTGACTAATTCTTTTGTTTAATTTTAGTATTTGACACTAAATGATCATCAAACTCCATTTATATAGACTCCATCTGCTGGCAATATTTTTTGTTTTGTTTTACTTTTTGTCTTTTAATTTACCTTTTAAGTCTTTCTGAATGAGTGTCTTCCAGACCTGCTGCATGGGGCACAGATAAGGACTGGTTCTCAATATACCTTAGGGGTCCTCATCCTTTCTCTTCTGGGCTGGACTATCCAGCATATGTTCATATAAAAAATTCATTTATTTCATGGAAGAATGAATATAATATTCTTTTTTTTTAACATTTTGATATAACAGTATAATTGAGAATCACATTTTGACATCATGCTAATGTGACATTATACTAATCATGTGACATCATACCAATATTGTGACATCACAATAATTCACTGTGTCATCATACTGACACTGTGCTATCACATTGTTTTTCTGATGTCAGAGTGAGTTACTGTGATGTTACAATGTTGCTATGATGTCATCAATGTTTCTTTATTGTCAAAATGAGAGTATGATGTCAAAAATAAGGATGATGTCACATTGTTACTGTGATGTCATAATACTGTGATGTCACAGAATTAGTGTGATATTATCATGCTCTGTGATGTTCGAGTGTTGATCAGATGACAAAATGGTAATGTGATGCCACTATATTATTGTTATATCACAATGTTACTATGATGTCCCAATGTGTTTCAGTGATGTCACAATACTGATATGATGTTACACAGTTTCTATGAATATAATATTCTTGTATAGAAAATAGCTGCCCCTCATAATCAAACTACCCATTGAATTACAAATGACATACTTAGTGTTAAAAAGCAAAGATATCACGTTGTGAACTAAGGTGTACTTGATGCAAGAAGAGATATTTTCAATTACCATATCTATATGTATCTGAAATGTGGACAATGGAGCAAGGAGGAACAGAAAGCGGCAGTGCATTTGGGTCATGGTGTCAGTGAAGAGCACTGACTACCCTGTGGTCTGCCAGTGTCATGAACAAATCTGTTTGTAAAAGGATTGCTCCTCAGATGTGAGGAGAGTGGGACTTTGTTACACCTTTTGGGGGGCATATTATCAGGTAGGACCAGTCCCCAGAGCACATGAATGCTTTGAAAAGTCAAATATCATCAGAAAAAAAAAAGAGGAGGGCCCTCCAAAGGTGGGTTGGCACGGTGACAGCAATAACGGCGCACTGCGACAATTGTGAACCTGGTGCAGGCCCAGGCAGGACTGCTTTTCGTTGTGCATGGTGCAATTCTGAGATGGAATAGACTGGATGAAGCCTCCGGACAAGCACAGAACTCTGACATCGTTGTTCCTTGTATTTCGTGAGTTTCGAGTATTGTTACGAAGTTTCGTGAGATTCTCAATACTAATCATTTAAATCTCTCTGTAATGCCTGCATGTGTGTTTTTTTTTTCCCCTTTTCTATTTGTGATATTTTATTTTCCCTGGTGTATTATATCTCATACTGCTATGTTTTGTTGTACCCCCCCTCCCATTTTTTAACTTCAGTTTCTGGTAATTACAACATGGACCCATCTTTTTCAGGTCACCTTTCCAACCATTAAAGTGGGCTACTTCATAACTCTAATATCTAGTGCTAATTTTAGGGTCAAATTTTGGTATAGATTTTACACCAAATTTTCTGTTTTCAATGGTAAACAAAATGTTTATGCATATGATTCTTTTAATCTGTGAGCATAATTGATTAAGGTTTACTTCTATTGGTCATGGTTTTCACATTTTCCGACTGTAATTATTAGTTGCTGTGTTCTGCCTGCTTTCCCAGTTCTGCAAACCATTTGATCTCTTGGTTGTTGTCACTTTTTGATGTGTCAACTGTACTTTTAGATACGTTTTAGCACAGAGGGGGAAAGCCTGGCAACCCTCTATATTAAATATACTTTGTTAATTAGTACTATTAAAATGAATATTTAAAATCATAAATGTCTTTTTTGATATTAAAATCTCAGCTTTTTTTAATGTTTAAAGATTGATGCAAGAAGAATGTTTCCAATTTAAAGCAATGCTTTAAACTTAAGCAAAATGGCTCCAAACTTTTTAAGATCCATTTTCAGTGGAGTATCACAGAATGGGTTTTGTGTTGCTAATTACTATCAAGAAACACTAAATTCTTTATAGCACTAAAATGTCTTGTAAAGATTATGAGTGTCTTTCCACTAACACTATTTTTTGTTCTCTGAACACATTTGGAAAATTTACTGTTTCATGAATCAGCAAGCTTTGACCTGGCAGATAAAATAATTAAAAGAAGACTTGGTCTAATCGCCGTTCATAATTAGCATTTTCTGAACACCAAGCATATCTGAAAATGTTAGTCATCCTAAATTTACCTAATGCATTTATATTGGTGTCTTATCTTATATATTGTGACTCCTAATTTACCAAGTTGATGTTTATTTGTTTTTCTACCACCTTGATTGTTGAAAATGATCCACTAATCCACCACTTATGAGTCCCTCCTATGTGGTCAAATGATTGACCCAAATGAACACTCTGCATTTCCATTACACCAGCTAACTAATTGCTCGCTAAAAAAATAAGGCAAAACAAAAGAAAACACAATTAATAGATATAGGTTTTTTTTAATGTAATATGTTATGTAATTCATAGCTGGTCAAATAAAGATCCAGGTAAATATATACTCATCTCTGCCTCTTCTTATGTATTTTTGGCCATGTAAATCTACCTTCTATATTTCAATTTCCTCATTTCTAAAACAGAGGACATTTCATTTCTCAATATTTTATTACAAAGAGTACCATAGTAAGTTGAATATTTAAATTATTGAGTAAATACTGGATGGCTGATAGAATTGAATCATGATGTTCTTTTCAAAAGTTTATAGAAAAGTTAACATCAGGAGGGCTTTTTGAAATTTTGAACATTTAAAGATGAGAATTTTGTGGAGCCTAGTAAAACACTTATTGAATATGACCATAGAATAAGTATTTACCATTGATTAGGAATAAATAAAAAGGAAGTTTCACTTTTTCTCATGTTGATTTTCTCTCTAGGATCTACAGCAAACAAACTGAAAATAGTTTAAGGAAGAACTGAGACCTAGTCTCCTTTCATGCTTCAAAACCAAGTAGTTTATCATACCTTTATCATATCTTCCTCATGCTTACAGTGGTTTAATTCCCAAGTCTCGTGCTGATATATTTGGTAAGCAACCTAGTACTTCAAATCCCCAGGGAAACTGGAGAATTAAGTTGTCATATCCTTTGAATTCATGATACCATACTATGTATTGAACGTTAGCTTTTTCTGGCACATATGCTTTATCTGAGACTTCTTTCTTATACATATGTGCATTAAAATATATTTTAAAAATGGTACTAGAGAGTGAAATGGGCCTTGGTCCTCAGGTGGTTGGCTTTTGCCTTCCCTTCTACCAAGATGTCCAAGAGGAAGTTTATCTACTCCAAAAGGCAGTAAAGGAGAGACCAAAGAAGAATTGGCATGTTATTGGCTACATCGGCTCTTGTAAAACTGGGAGGAAGGGGAAAAACCATATCAGGAAATGATACACCTTCAGACAAAATATTTATACAATAGGAAAATGGAGGCAAAGGAAAAACAGACTTACGGGGATAACCTAGAAGCTAATAATTGACCTGCTGTAGTGAACAATTTCACCATATCAAACCTTCTTCTATGGCTGGCTTTTGTTTCTCTCCCAATTCCATAGCATCTTCCTACTAATTCAATGCCTGTTTTCAAATGCACAATCCCTGACATGTATGCAGTACCCAATAAGATGTAGTTAAAATCATGCTAAATTTCCAGTTATAAAATGATAAGTAAGCACAAAAGAACATGTGCTTGCCTGGCCTGGGTTGTTGGAAATACACCCTTTATACAAGAAAACACTGAAAATAAAGGTGAATAAGAAATTACTGCTTTTTTCAAAACACAACCATAATTTAGCTTTTGACAAATCCTTCCGGAGATGCACACACATAATAATAATAATAATAAGTTCTTACAAATATTTTTAAAAATCATGTTTTTCAAATTTTAGGCAAATCTGATCAAAAATGAAAAATAAACATAAAATATAGAGAGAAGATAATTGCTTTCCCCATCATAAAAAGCAATAAACAATAGCATAAAACATAACATAAAACCCATAAAACAATATATGCTATCTTAATTGTTATGTGGCTACCTTTAACTCATGGCACTGTTAGGTGTAACAGAACACAAAGCTGTCTGATTCTATGGAATCTTCATGATCATGCAAATAAAAGAACAATATCACTACCATTGGGTCAATTGTAATTCATAGGAGCCCTATAGGACAGAGTAGAAATGCTCCTGTGGGTTTCGGAGA
>NW_022103908.1:29489587-29496134 GCF_000313985.2 Echinops telfairi | reverse complement strand
GCTGCTTCTGTGAGCATTGATTGTGGACTCAAGTAAAATAAATTCCTTAATCACTTCATTTTTTCTGTTTATCATGATTCTTATTGATCTGCCTATAAATATTTTGTCAGTTTTGTTGTTGTTGTTGTTGTTTGGTGTGGTTTGGTTTTATGTTGAAATGTAATCCAAACCAAAGAGACTTTTTTATTATCAGTAATTGTTTCCAACCCTTTTTGGTTTCAGCAAGCTTGAGTCAACAACATGTCACAGGTTGTTACCAAGTCTTCATCCAATTGCATTCTAGTTCATATAGTCCAGCTCATTGGATCATTTGTTCAAAATACAGAGTGATAATTATGATGAATGTATATAACCCTGACACACATCCTTCTGGATTGTAACCCTTCATTAGTTCCATTGAATGATTTCTTCTTGAACTGTATACAGGTTTCACAAGAGTATAATGAAGTATTCTGGCATTGTCATTCTATGCAGCATTATCCCTAATTCATAAGATTCTCACAGTCACATTTGAAACTCTGTGGGTGTGGTGGTTCTGAGTTGGGCTGCTAGCCTTAAGGTCAGCCGTTTGAACCCACGAGCTACTCATGGGGAGAAAGTTACATTTTCTGCTCCATTAAACGTTTGCAGCCTCGAGACCTTTGGGGCAGTTCTACTCTGTTCTGAAAGGGTCATTATAAATCAGAATCGACTCTATAGCTGTGAGTTTAGCTTTGAAGGAGACATAGTCAAATGTTATCCCATGGTCAATGAAATAATTAAAGATCATTTTAATTATCATTATTTAATATCATTATTTAATTATGACATCAGCAATGATATTCTTCATTCCATATAGTTTTATAAATCCAGCTTGAATTTCTGGCAATTCCCTATCTTTGTAGGAACAGATAGCTTCAATTTTCATTCATGGATCAGTTGGTGGATTTGAACTGCTGACTTCGTTGTCGGTAATCTAGCACCAGCATGCCTCTACTATGGAGTAAATGATTAAACATTTGACTGCTAGTGTAATTTGCCACGTGGAGCTCAGCTCAGTCTCCTCTAACTTAGCTGATTCATTTCAGGGCTTCTTCCCTTCACTCATTCTTTACAGGGGAAATTGGAATGTTTAGTAATTCTGAGTTGAATACTGGGCTGAGTTCTTCAGTATAAAAGTGTCCACACAAAGCAAAGGTTTTCTTCCCCTGCTCCACAACATGAAGTTTGCCTGTCATATAGGCCATTGATGATTTTGATCAAGTGTCTATGATTGCCTGATTCATTCATCAATGTGAATGTCCTGTAACACACCAGGAACACAGGCTAAGCCTCCAGAGCTACCAGGTAACTCCCTGACCACTGATTTAGTCATTCAGACAATTTCTTGGACCTATTTGAAATGGGTTAGCTCACCACATAATGATCCATCTTTGCTCTGCATGTTATCAGAGCACTTGTTTTTATCTTATGTACTTATATATACTACATGCATACCATACTTCTAAATAAAGACTATACTCCGGTTTTCATTATATATTTCTTGATTGCCAAATGCTTATCAGTTAATTTTCTATAGCATGTACACAATAAACATTGAATAAAAAATCTAACATTATTAATTTTGCTATGAATTTTTAATAACTTAATTTTATGGACATAACCCTACTTCTCATTGAGAATATTTTTACAAGTTTAATATTTCTACTATTAATGGTTTATAATTTGAATAATTATCATACATATCAATAAGAATAATATGAGTAAGTAGAAGTATGATTTTAATTACATTTATTTAATATATTTATCCTGATTATAATATTTGAGATGCTTACCTTTGGCAGCTACAATTAATTATTTTTGTCATTATTGTGTATTTTTTTAATTTCAGACCCCAAAATGAAACCCATTTTCTTTTTTATTTATTAATTTATTTTGTTAATCATTTTATTAGGGCCTCATACAACTCTTATCACAATCCATACATAGATCAATTGTGTAAAGCTCATTTGTACATTCATTACCCTCATCATTCTCAAAGCATTTGCTCCCGGCATCAGCTCCTCATTTTTTTTCCTATGAATCTTAGGTAACATTAATCTTATAAGGAATTACAGTTGTTTGACCTTGCTTAAAGGTACACCCAAGCACCTCAAAGTTTTGGTTCCTTAATTGAGACTGTATGGCCATGGTTTCATGAGGCTTGTGGGTTAACAAACCAAGAATGAGTCTATAGTGTTTCTATTCTATTTCCACTTCATGTTCTGCAAAGAAGGCATCTAATTTGTGATTGATACTGTGAGGATAATTCCTTTGTGTGTGTGAAATGTTGAATAAGTACAGCAATACAAAGAATCCACTATTTTCAAAATTAGCACTCTAAAGTAAAGTTTTTAAAAATTAATAAATGTACATCATATGAATATATGAGCCGTGGTGGTACAGTGGTTATGCATTGGGCTGGAAGCCACGTGGTCACAGTTCAAAACTACCAAGAGATCCATGGGAGAAACCCTGGGCTTGTGACTCTCATAAAGAGTTTCAATCTCAGAAACCCCCAGGATTCAACATTGAATCCATGGTGTGAACTTCTGAATATAAAACAGAGCTTTGTTTTCATAAATCTTGCAGATCAAAATATTATATATTTTACAGTTCTAGTGTTATTTACTTTGTAATGTTGATTTTCTATATTATAATTATTTCCATTTTAATAATTAAAATGAACTTAGGAACTTTGCTTCACTCTTCTACTACACTTGCCTAATATGAATTTTAACCTATTGTGTTAAACCAATATAAATTTAACCCCATTGTGTTATTTTTACAATGGAATCGTTATATTTTTATTATTTTAAAGTTACATTTGTTTTCCTATCTTTAAAAATTCTACTTATTATCAGTAATGTTAGCTTTTCTGACAATCATTTCTAATGTTTTCTATATTTTCTACTTCTTGTCTAATGGTATTTTTCCTCTTTTTCTGTCTCTGAATTTCAACTGTCTTTTATTTGTTTCTGCTTTTTACTGCTTTTTTGTCTATGTATTTAATATACATTTAAATGATTAGTTCATATTAAAAAGATCATAAGGCAAATGTTTCAATTACTTAAGATCACTCAACATCCACAAGTTTAATTTCTTCTTCTTTTTAGCGCTTCTTAATATACCTTGGTACGGAAATTGAAAACATCATTATTCTATTATGAACATTAGTCAAGATACATTAAGAATATAGTTTTACTATATGTCAAAAATAACAACAAAGCCTTACTGCCATTACGTCTGTTTGACTTGTGACAATTGTATATAAGGTTCACGGGACTTTAAACCTTTATGGAAGCAGAACACCTTTTCTAGGTGAGACTTCCCATTATTATTTCCCGATGTTATAACTGTTCACATGTTAAAATACATTTATGGAGATTTGTTCATGTTAACATCCTATATCTGCTCTTTTCTTAATTTTTCTACTGTTTTTTATTCTCATAAATTTTTTGGGATGAAATTCAAGTGAACATACTCACATATTAAAAAGGATTTCTATTTTTGAATCTTGTCTGTCTTGGATATTGTTTACTAATTGATATATGATATGTTTTATTGTGCCTGGATTTTTGTGAAGGCATGTGGGTGTGGTGCAATGAATTTTTAACAAGTTAAAGGCAAAAAGCTTTGTAACAATCTTAGTGCAAGTAGTAGCCCACATTAAACATAGTTTAGTTGGATCACCATGTTGAGGAATTTCAGTTAGATCGCAAATATGACCCAAAGAACAAGCTTCCCCTCTAGATAAAGGAGATTGGTTACCCTCAAATATGTTCCAGTTGTTTACTTTTGCTTTCTATACAACTGTTCCTATTGAATATTGTTGATTTTTAATATATAATAAAAACAACTTTCAATTGACAACGTTGCGTGTGGGTCTTGTGTGTACAACTCAATAGGATTTCACAGTCCTCAGTCCAGCAGTCTAATCACTGCTTACATTGTAACCATGGGACAACTAACTGTTCCTGAGGTTACCAACATTCTCAAACTAGTTAGACCAAGATATATAATTATTTCCCCTCACTTTTTGATTGATAGCATAATCATCTAATGGATTCTACGCCTAAGTTATGTTTCTCACTATTTTAATGTTATTATATCACACATTTTTTAATCATACATTTCTTGAATTTAGTGTTGATATAGGTGGAATACAACTCTGCTGGAGTAATATTTTAATATTATTCAAAACTGAAGTGCTATAGAATCATATCATTATATTTTTACTTAGTGTTTTCTCTTAACTTTGAATCCAAAAATTAACTTACACCATGTGTTTTGTTTTTGTTGTTTCTCTAATAAAATATGCACATAGACATTATTTCTATAAGTTATCTATAAGTTATTTCATTTTGTTTTAGGGTAATAACTTAGATTAACTCATTTACTATCTTAAGTAAACATATGGTATCAATTTATTTAAGAGTTGGACTGTGTAAGTCAGATAATATATTGTTTTATGCAGCAGTTTTATGTTCATATAAGATAGCCCAGAATATTGCTATAGATCGTAAAAATCTAAATCATAAAAAAGTATCAAATGTGAAGTTATTTTCTTAACATACCCTGCAATGCATCTGTCCACTTCTAAAGGTGCTATTTCTCTCTCTCTGATTCCTTGCTGAGCATGGACTCAAGCACAGGGACAGCTGTGAGTGTGGTTCAGCACCAGGAAGGGCTTCATTTTGTTGTGCATGGGGTTGCTCTGGGTCACAAATGACTTGGTAACAATGCAACAGCAACAACAAAACTCTTCCCTGAAGATGGCTGTGCTCTTTGTTTTACTCATCACTAAGATGTCAGTTTGGGTACCATTGAGGGACTCAAATTGTATTCCTCTCAAATGTTTGAGTTTGGGAAACAATGAGAGGTTCAAAGGGCAAGACAAGAGCTGTATTGTGGATCGGGGTAAGGCATCCCACAAAGCACAAGCACTCGTAGAACGACCCTTGCTACCACTGAAGAGTGAGCAGGTGTGTTGTCATGAATGAAAAAAAAAATCACAGTGCCAATTTTCTGGTCTTTTTCTAATTAATTCAGTTTTTAATTTTAAAAAATTCATAATAAATCCCAGTGATCTTCCCACACATTTTGAGAAAATCTATTAAGGCTGTTATTTGAATCATAAAATAGATGCCACAACCTCCTGAGCTGGCATTTTTGCCTTGGATTTCACTGGCCTTCAGGGACCCATCGAAGTCATGGTTTGGATGTTATCTTTAGGGAGGGCACCAAGACTAGGACTACCAAGGCAAAGACAAGTACACTGCGAGGAGGATTTGTCTGCAGACCTCCACATCTCACAGAGACATGGCTGAGCACGTCTTAAGTTGAATAACCTTATACATGTATGAACTGGAGCCTAGTAGTATAGGGGTCCATTAGACTTGGTAATGACTGTGTTAAAGAAACAGATGTTAAATTAAAATGTTCTTGTGGAAAAACTATAGTTAAGTGAATTTAATCCACTATCATAGGGTTTATTCTGACTCATAATGACTATATTCATCAGAATAGAACTGACCCTTAATATTTCCAAAGCTGTAAAACTTTTTGGAATCATACTACCACATTTTACACTGGTGGGGTTACTAGTGGATTTTAATCACTAACTTAAAGGAGCTGAGCACTTCAATCTCTGCACAACTGGGGCTTTGTTGACTTGAACTCGCATTCCACTGTGGAACATAATAAATTTTGGATTGCATTATGAAAAAATTAATTACAGAATGACAACCCCCAAATCTTCACATGTAGAACCTATTACATTGCTAGCCATTAGACAAGAACAAGGGGACCCTACCGGGTTTTAAGTCAGGAAAGGTATGTGTCATGGTTGTGTCCTTTGCATACCCATCCATCTTTATGCTGAGTAATTTTATTGGAAGTTGTACCACATACAGAAGGATGTAGCATCAGGATGGAAGGATGACTCAGTCACAGCTTGCAAATGGAGATGACACAACCATGCTTGCTGGAAGAGAAAAGAAGCTTGCACCAATTACTGTTGAAGAAAAAACAAGACAGCCTTCAGTAGAGGTTACACATCAGCATATAGGATACAAAACTATCACAACTGGACATGTAAAGAGAAAAATTGAAGTTGCCAAGTTATTTCACATTACTTGGATATATACTTATCAAGGTTCATAAATGCAGGGGGATAAACAGAGAATACGTGGCATTAAACATTTCTGTTGCACAAAGGACCTCTTTAAGGTTAGAGAATACTTGACCCAAGACCCCATGCTTTTGAAATACCTCATGTGCATGAGAGAGCTGCACGGTGAATCAAAACTACAAACTCACGGCCATGGTGTAGACTAAAGTCCGACCCATAGTGACCCTGTGGAACAGAGTGGAACTGCCCTAGAGATTTCTGAGATGGTGAATCTTCATGGAACTAAAAACCCTCAACTTTCTCCCTTGAGGTGGTTAGTAGTTTCAAACTGCTGCCCTTGCAGCTGTTGGCAGTCCAATGTATTAACACACCACTCCACCAAGGCTCCAGAACCCT
>NW_022103908.1:29486057-29489069 GCF_000313985.2 Echinops telfairi | reverse complement strand
ATGTTTGTTCAAATGGAGGGTGAATAGAAAAGTGAAAAACTTTCAAGGAGATGGACTGATACATTGGCTGCAACAATTGACCCAAATGTAATAATAATTGTGAGGCTGAAACAGGAGGGGGCAATGTATTCTTCTGCTGTATATAAGTTTGCTATGTTACAACTCCATGGCAAATAAAAACAACAACAAACAAATAAAAACAACAACAAACAAATTTAGAGGAAAAGAGACCATGGTAGAAAAATGTCAAAACATTTCAAATATTCAATATAATGTTAAAGAAATATTAAATTATATTAAGTGGATTGAAAGTTAAAAGAATGTCTTCTTCCATAAATGATATCAGGAGTGAGGATAAGTTGAAGAAACTAGGCATATCAGTTAACAATGATTAATCAGAACTAGAAATCAATAATTGAGACTTGTGCACTTAAGAGTTAAATGAATGATAATGAATGATATCACCAGTGATATGGAACTGAGATAAGGACAGGAAGATTGCTTCCTACAACTAGGAAATCCTCTCCTTTGGAGGATGAAAGTTCAAAGACTTCAAGTAAGAAAAGCAGAGTGATTAAAAAATACATAAAAATTAAAGTCTGTTGCAAATTTGCAGGTTCTAAAGTAATGTCACATATCTTTCATTGAAAGTATGCATGATAAATTTTCTCTGAGTTTTACTTACTATATGAAGTCTGTAGATTTCTTGAAAATGCTCAAATTTCAAAGTACGTAAGTATAATTATATACTTATTAGTAAAGAGCTAAAAATACTCAAAAAATCTGTGTCTCTCTTTATTTTGACTCACATAATTTCCCATGCTATCCAAAGCAACATGCAGATTACTAAGGATGCAATGATCATTAACTATTTTAACAGCCACAAAGGAGGCATTTTGCATATGCTCTCATCTTGTTGCAAATGATCTCTTCGTCTCCCTTACACACACACACTTTTGTAGCTTTTATTTCATTTCCGCAGTTCCAGGTCACCCTCTGTCCTGATCCTGTCTGATTACTAAACAAAGAGAGGAATCAGCACTTGCTGTCAGATGCTGCCGCTCTTTTCTCCTTGTGCACGTCCTGTGACCTTGACAACGATGCATCCTACCGCTGATCCCTTTGATTGCTCGGCTGATTTCTATGATTGTTGCCATCTGCTATACAGAAAAACAACATCGATAACAAAAAATAAAACTTCAGAAAAAAGAAGCTCAACTTGTGAAATCACCCTAAACGGATGTACTCAAATGATGTGTATTATATTCAGCCACTCACAGACTGCAGATGAATTGAAAATCCCTATCATTTGGAACTCATCGGAGCCTTGGTTGTCTGGTGGTGACAGCGCGCGGCTGCTAACTGAAAGGTCAACAGTTAGAGCTCACCAGCTGCTCCTTAGGAGCAGGAAGGGGCGCTCTGTTCCCATGAAGATTTACCTCCTTGGAAACCCTGCCAGGCAGTTCGACTTTGTCCAGGAGAGAGTCGCCCTAACTAGCAATCAACTCTGACAATGGATTTGGTTTGGATTTGGGTTTGTGTCACACACAAAAGGAATTTTAAAAAGGAATTAAAATCTAAAGAATATCATGTTCAGGAAAATGTTTAATAAAATAATTCAATAAAAAAACCCTAACCAACTAAAACCACTGCTGTTGAGTCGATTCCAATGCATCATGACCCTCTTGGGCAGCCGAGTTTCAGAGGCAGTAAACCTTTATGGAAGCAGACAGTGTAATCTCTCGTCCATGGAGCAGATGGTGCGCTCCGATGGCCAACACTGTGGTTATCAACTCAACATTTCATGCTCTGCATCAACATTATTCAGAAAAAGAACTGATGACTGGGATTCCAAATGACTTCCAACTGACATCTGTATACATTTCTAAACTCAATTTATTGTCCAGATTTTCTTTATAAGACTTGTGCCAGTAAAATGATACTACCACATCCCCAGGTGTTCCACTTATTTTATTCTGTGGAATTGAGCATTTCACTTGTTGGGCTCCTAACCACAAGGTCAGCAATTTGAAACCAACTGCCACTTTGCAGGAGAAAGAAATTCTTTCTACTCCTGTAAAGAATTACACTCTCCTTATTGCTCAGATCTAAATATTGGTCTGTATGGTTAAATAAAGGAGGAAAAGTAAAACTGAAGTGGTCTTAGAGTCAAACATATGGGAAAAAAAATGAGTTACAGTCTTGGAAAGCCACAGAGGCAATTCTACCCTCTCCTTTAGAGGGTGGCTATGATTCTGAATTGACTGGCTGGCAGTGAGTTGGAGCTGTAATTTCTTTTGAGATTGATAACAGAAAATGTAAATTAAAAATTTTTGTTTGAATTAGTCATATGATGTGATGGTATAAAACAACAATGAAAAATTAGTGTTTGTAATATTAAACAAATGTTAAAGTATCTTTTGAAATAAGCAGTCTACTAACGTTCATATATTTTGGAACATATTTCTTAGCAACCAAAGTAAGGTTTCAGAATATCAAATTTATAGATATGTGAGAAATACATAGCCCTTGATAGTCATTGATTTCCTACTTAGTGTAAATATAAACAGCAGCTGTATACTCCAACATGCCGCGGATTTTAATAAAATATATCACATAAAATATAAACATTATGTACAAGTAAAAGGATCATTACAGTTTTCATAAAAGGATACCACAATTGGTAGAACTGTTTTATATACTTACTAGAGGGCAGCCTTCTTAAAATCTTAACTATATATGATCATTAAACACCTTTTGATTTGAACACAAAATTCATTTTATGAGATTGTGTTAGTCTGGGTACTTTAGAGAAACAAATCGACAGCAACTCATATATAAGAGAGAGTTTTATATAAAGGTTAAATGTGCACCAAGAAAACATCCCAACCCAGTGGTGCCCAAGCCCACAAGTCCAACATTAATCCATTAACCCATATGGCCAACAGCAATCTACAAAGTCCTCCTCCATCTCACAAAGCAGACACAATGATGCCGACTGCAGGAGGAAAG
>NW_022103908.1:29484011-29485465 GCF_000313985.2 Echinops telfairi | reverse complement strand
GAGGCTTCACCACCCATTTATCCCTCCGCCTTTCAACCAGCACCACATGTGATTATCGGCCAGGCTGGCACAATTAACTAACTCAGCCGGGAACTGGCCATGGCAGCTGCACCCTGGTCCAACTATCAGAAAGCAAGAGACCCAAGAACTAGAAAGGCCAGGCTCACAGAGCCATTTATCCCTCTGCCTTTCAATTAACCCCACATGTGTTTATTGGCCAGGTTGGCACAATAAACTAACTGAGATAAAAAATATAATACAACCTAAAAATATAGTAGTTGATATTTCATATATGTATTTATCCAAATACATTTATCATTTGAAGATTCTATTTTTTTTCCTTAAAAAAAAATGGAGTGTTTACTTTCCCTGTGTACTCAACCGACCTCTGCACGCAGTCAGTGGGCCTGGTCCAGGCCTCCTGGAGCGGTTTTCAGCACGGGGCGGTCCAAATGCTGGCTTCAGTGAAGCAGGGCAGCAGCATCTCGTGACTTTTTGTTTTGTCCTAATCACTGGTGGTCAACGCCATACTCTCAGCAGCACTGCTAGGCCTGCAGTTCACCATCAGTGTCTTCGTGGCCTCACTGCTCATCAACCTGGCTGTGCACTTCTACTAAGGCAAACACCAGCCCTCATTATCTCCACCGTTTAGACCAGGTGCAGTCATCAGAGCCACCAACCAGCCCTCAGTAGCCCTGTCACAAGTGTCTTATGAGAAGAGCTGGGAAAGTGGGTGAATGCAGGAATAATCCTGGGGAGACTTGAAAAGTGAATTACATTAGGGAACATCTAACTGCCCCCAAGCCCACAAGTTGTTCCAGCAAAGTAGTTAGGGGAACATCAAAATCTAGGCCTGAGAAAAGAGCCCATCTCTTTTGTGCAGCTGTAGGAAGGGAGTAGAGGGAGGCCTGTGACTCCCTGCCTGCAGACGCCATGTCCCCGTGTCTGGTGTTGGCTGTTTCAACTCTGCGATGGTGGCTGACTACCCCATAGTGTATGCTCCTAGCTGTCGCACAGGAAGACACAGTTCTCAGAGATTACACAATAGTCAGTCCCCCAGCAGCAGTGCTGCCGCTCCTTCCTCTGAGGCTTCCAGATGATGATCTGCCATCTGCTGCCCTCCCACCACAGTGCAGCTCCCCACACCAGGCTTCTTCCTGGAATGCCTGTGTTGGGGCTTGATTCTTCTCTGGGCATGTTGTTCCTGGGCCCTGGTTTAAATATGCATTGTGACATTGTGACCTTGGCTCACTCCAAGGGAACTCATAAGCCTAATTTTCTCTCTCAGGCCCCAATTTTCTTACTATGGGTCCTGCCTCTAGCTTCTACCAGTGGAGAAGTTCTGCAGCGCGACGTGGGACAGAGCTAGGGACACTTCTATAGTGAAATATTGTGTATTTAAATGTCTACTTCAATTGCTTAAAATATCAGATCTTAATAAAGTGTCTTGGAAT
>NW_022103908.1:29480945-29482394 GCF_000313985.2 Echinops telfairi | reverse complement strand
AAAAAACATATGAAATATTATTTGAAAATATTAACTATGAAAAATGTCACCATGAATAAAAGCAATTAGTGAATGAACTCTGTAAGATATGCAATATTTTATCTTCTCACTAATTAAAAATATTTAATGTTAGATATAATTTAACTAAACCATTCTGTGTATTAAAAATAATGAGTTTGTTTCTAATAGAGCTCTATCTAGATGCTCGATCTAGAATAATTAAATGATAATATCATCTGGTTAGGCCGCTCCTTTTTTCAGCCTCCGCTCCTTTGATTTTTTTGTAGTTGCCATTAGGGTTGTACGTAAATTCAACTATGAAACCAGCTGAAGTTGGAGAGCTATTGGTTAGCTTTCTGATAGATTGAATTTGTGCTCCTTTGGATCGCTCAAGGTTCAGCAGAAAACCATCTCTCAAGTGCAGTTTATTAATTGCCACTGCTTGTGCGGTGGTTCTACATTGCACTGCTAACCTCAAGATAGCTAGTTAGAAACCACCAGCCGTTCTGCAGGAGAAAGAGTTACCGTCTCAGGGCAGTTTTACTCTATCCTAATTTGTTGGCATCAACTTGCTGTCAGGGAGAGAGAGTTTGACAACATATATCTTATGATTATTTTTGTGCTTTTGTTAAACTGCTTTGCATTTTTCTTACATTGGATTTGGGCTCATTGACTTTCATTGTCTTTTTCCCTTTGGATCACCTGGATTTATTTTCTAATTTCATTTTTGGTCCTGATTTCTAAATAACTGTTACTGAATAACTATTATATACCTTAATTCTATGTTTCTGCCTTGTATATGAAGTACTTAAGTCATTTTATGATGTTCTGTTACATGCAGTGGGTGTTGTCAGTGCCTGTATTTGAGATGAGATTGTACCTACCTCAGACTAACAAAATCAGCTACGATTATATACGCTTCTTTTTCAAATACCTCCATGCTAAGACAACATGTAATACTAATAATTTTCTTATATTACCATAACCTCCAGCTACATATTCTGGATTTCAATTCTAGGAAACTCTTCTGCTTCAATGGGCTACCATGATTACTTACATAGTGTCTCACCTGCTCGCTTATCCTGATTATTTTCTAAATAGTAAGCCAGTGTTAACAGATACACAATCCTACACAATTGGTTTACATTCCTTATAAAACTCATTGTCTATGCTTGTTTACTATGTCAGGCCCTTCCTCTGAGTATTTGGAAATTCAAATGGAACTGTCCTTATAGAAGAATTTTCTTTCACCTACATTTAAAATATATTCCTAAGGGAAGCTATCCAAATGTAAGTTTGTTTCTATCACGTGATGTGGGCATGGTGACGGATCAGAACAGAGCTGTCACTTTGGTTTAGATAGCTTTCCAGGAATTCCTAGTTCTTTGAATTTTAATTCTCTCACTTTCAACTTTGGCTTTCTTTCTGATATCATGTTTTTTCTTATTG
>NW_022103908.1:29477880-29480316 GCF_000313985.2 Echinops telfairi | reverse complement strand
TTTGGTTTTTGTTACATGGAGTTGTAATCCATACTTAAAGGTACCATCATTCATCAGCCACAGTTTCAAGTATTCCTCTCTTTCAGTAAGCACAGCTATGTCATCTATATATTGCAGGCTATAAATTAGATTTCTACTAAACTTATATTCAACAGTGGTTGGGAAAATGATCATTTTAGGTGACACATTACCTTGCTTCCTCATGAAGGATGCATTTAGTTTTTCAAATAAAAAGAGAGTAGATATTGTATATAACAACTAGAAAATTAGAAATTTAGCTGTATGTGAAAACTTTTCTCAAAATATTGTTTACCTCCATTCTTCTGATAAGCTAGCAGAAGACCCACCAGAATGAAAAATCCAGCTAAAATAAGGCCAGGGGCCAAATGTGGAACAAGTAAGAACTTGTTGATATGTAAGTTCAGGTTGAAGCTGATGGAAATTAACATAAGTCTATCTATGAAGGCCACAATATGACCTTGCGCATATACCACCTGAATTTTAAGAATATCTCTGATGAATTGAACACTATTGATAGAAGATTTAATGAGCTGGAGGATGACAACAAGACCATAATATATACAAAAATCAAAAGGTACTTTAAAATGCATGAAGGAGAGAAACACCAAAATGAGTATCAGAAGAGACTCTGAAATTTTCTCGAGGTCATACAGGAAGGAAAACAAAGTGAAAATGCTGATCATAAAATTCAAGACTCAAGATGTAGTATCGAAAGAGTCTATGTGCAAACTATTGAATGATGGAGGAAGCGTCTATGGAGAATGGAAAGAATACAGTCGCTGTACCAAAGAGAACTAATCAACCTTCAATCATTTGAGGAGGTGGCACCTGAGTAGTTACTAATGATACTGAAAGAAGTCCAAGCTGCACTGAAAGCACTAGCTAAAAATCAGGCTCCAGGAATTGATGGACTACCATTCCAACTGACAGCTTTCGATAAGTTGATGAACTACTAGAAGCGCTCATTCCTCTATTTCAGGAAATTCAGAAAACAGTTTCCTGACCAACAGACTGGAAGAGAACCATAATTGTATCCATTCTCAATAAAGATGACAGCAAAATTTTCAAACTATAGAACAATATCACAGATAATAACATGCAAGTAAATTTTACTGAAGATCATCCAACAACTGTTGTAACAGTACATTCACAAGGAACTGCGAGAAGTTCAGGCCGGATTCAGAAGAGGACACGGAACAAGGGATATCATTGATGATGTCAGATGGATCTTGACTGAAATCAGGGAATATCAGAAAGATGCTTAGTCACATTTTATTGACTATGCTGACACATTCAGCTGTGTAGATATGGGAAAGGATGGATAACCTTGAGACTAAGAGCAATTCCAGAACACTGCATTGTGCTCATGAAGAACCTGCGTATGAATCAAGAGAGAGTTATTCTAATAGAACAAGATCATATTACAGGTTTTAAAATTAGCAAAAGTATCTTACAGGTTAGAATCTTCTCACCATACATATTCCATCTGTATGCTGAGAAAATCATTAGAGAAACTAGACTTTTATGAAGAAGAATGTGGTTTCAGGATCAGAGGAAATGCACGTGGCACAATTTTGCTTGTTGAAAACAAGGAGCACCATAAACAGTTGCTGGTGAAAATCAAAGATTACAGAATTCTTTATGGATTGCAAGGGATCCCTGGGGATGTAGTAGTTAAACATTGGGCTGTGATCCACATGGTTGACAGTTCAAAGCCACCAACAGTTCTTTGGAAGAAACACTGGGCTTTCTACTCTCAGAAAGGGTTAGTGTTTCGAATGTCCACAGGGAGTCACTATCAGTCAGTCTTGATTGAAAAGTAGTGAGTTTGGTTTGGGTTTTATGGATTTCCACTCAGTGTAATGAAAACCCAAATCCTCACAACTGGGCCCTACACATTACCATGATAAACGGATAAAAGACTAAAGGTCTTAAGGATTTGTCTTTCCTG
This sequence comes from Echinops telfairi, assembly GCF_000313985.2. Classification (NCBI taxonomy): domain Eukaryota; kingdom Metazoa; phylum Chordata; class Mammalia; order Afrosoricida; family Tenrecidae; genus Echinops; species Echinops telfairi. The sequence continues at coordinate 29,478,344 of NW_022103908.1, read as the reverse complement.
CATCCAGAATCAATTCTCATGGAAGCAGCAGTCAACAGATCAAAGGAAGAATTGTTGCTAGGGGCCGTCCTCTGGATTCCCACCAAGAGCAGCCTTATGCTCAACAGAAGACGCACTGCCTGTCCCTGTGCCACCCTCACGATTGATCCATTGTTTGAGCCCATTGTTGCAACCATGGTGCCAGTCATCTCCTGTGAAAGCCCTACTCTCCTTTGCTACCCCTCCACTTTATCAAACTTGATGTAATCTCCCAAGAACTGGTCTCTCTTGACAAGTCCGAAGTACGTAAGGTGGAGTATCGCCATCCTTGCCTCTAAGAAGCACTCTGGCCTGACTTCTTCCAAGACAGATATGTATGTCCTTTTAGCTGTTCATGATAATTTCAATAACCTTCCCTAGCACCACAATTCAAATGCATGGATTCTTCTTTGGTCTTCTTTTACAATGTCTACTATCCCTGAGCA
>NW_022103908.1:29475429-29477062 GCF_000313985.2 Echinops telfairi | reverse complement strand
TTTGGGTCTCCACTCTGCACTCCCCCTCATTCACAGTGATATGATTTCTTGTTCTGAGTTTTTGATGCCAGATACCTGATCTTATCAACACCTCATGATTATACAGGCTGGTGTACTTCTTCCATGTGGGCTTTGTTGCTTCTCAGCTAGATGTCCAATTGTTTATCTTCAACCTCTTAAGGCCCCAGATGCTATAACTTTTGATAGTCTAGCACCATCACCTTTCTTCACCATATTTGCTTATGCACCCACTTTGTCTTCAGTGATAGTGTTGGGAAGGTGAACATCCTGGAATAGAACAAAGTGTTCTTGCATTGAGGCAGTACTTGAGTAGAGGCCCAATATCCATCTGCTACCTTAATACTAAACCTATAAATATATGTACATAGCTCTATTTCCCCATCATCATATATTAGTATGCTTACATATGTACATGCTTGTATTTAGACCTCTATTAATGTCGTTTGTCTCCTAGTTCTTTCCTCTATTTCCTTTTACTTTCCTCTAGTCTGAAATCTGCAATTCTTGATTTTCATCAGTAAGTATCTCAAGTCCTCCTCATTTGCAGCAAGCAAGTTTGTGTCATCTGAATACATCAGGTTGTTAATAAGCCTTACTCTAATGATTTTTTCAGAATAGTTTGAATAACTATGGTGAGAAGATCCAACCTTGTCCCATACCTTTCCTGATTTTACGCCATGCAAAATTCCCTTGTTCAGTTACCATAGTGTCCCTTGATCTATGCAAATGTTTTTCAGGGTTCACAATGAAGGGTTCTGCAACTCCCATTCTTCTTAAGGTTATCTGTAGATCTTGTAGTATCTACACAGTAAAATGCCTTGGCATAGTCAATAAAATATAAGTAAACATCTTTCTGGTATTATCTGTTTTCAGCCAAGATCGATCTGACATCATCAATGATATCCCTGGTTCCCTATCCTCTTCTGAATCTGGCCTGAATCTCTGGCAGTGCCCTGTAAATGTATGGTTGTTTTCTTTGTTGAATGATCCCAGCAACATTTTACTGGCATGTGATATCAGTGATTTTGTTCTGTAGTTTGATAATTCTGTTAGAAATGAAGTTTAGAACTAATTATGCCATCACCTTTCAGAAAATACTTTTATTTTCTCTTGAGTTTCCCATCTCCTCAGTAAGAAAGAAAATTGAATCTTATGGAAGTGCTGCAAGAGTAATTAAGAGAAATCAATAAATCATTAACTTGGTTTCAGACATTATGATCTTTTATCCTTTGCATTTTACTCTAAATGTATGTTATCATAACCATTTGAGAAATATTTACAGATAATACATCATTAAACATTTTTAATATTTCTTAAAACTAAATTCAGTCATATAAATATAATGAGATAATCACATTCAAAAATTTGACTTGATTTAAAATTGCTAAGAAACTTTGAACTAATGTGTGGCCAATATTCAATTGTCCTCAAATTGTTTATACTCATTTTCTTCCAAAGTTAAATATACCGTCTGTGTAATTAGTTATAATATTATCTTTTTTAGTGTACTTTACATCTGGAAAAAAATACGATCTTGTTCTATTTCCAGTTTGCTTATAGCTTAAGTGAAAGGTATTGCTTTCTCTTCTTAATGAATTGTGATAGGGCAGTG
>NW_022103908.1:29473229-29474658 GCF_000313985.2 Echinops telfairi | reverse complement strand
GATTTTAATTGGATTGTTGATTGTAAAGAATACAATTTCCATTTAATTGCACAAGTTATAAGGTTCAATATAAAATTTTAAAAACACCATACTTTCTTTTAGAATAGTAGAAAGTTAATTCCAGTACCAACATCAGAAGGTATAATATTTCACACTTGTTCATAAGATTGTTAGTTAAATCCCAAATTGCTTAATGACAGTGTTCTCTACCTGAAGTCTACACAACTTACAAAAATTCAAGTGAGAAAAGAGGGATAAATTGATTTGTTTTTAAATACTCAAAATCTATGTTTCCTTACATCACAGCATATGGGCTATCTCTTCTGTCACTTGCCTTCAGTCAAAATTTCACCTAATCTATTAAAAAGAAGAATCTCTTCAATTCCTAAATTCCTTCTTGGAAATCAATATCACAATTTCCCTTATGTGAAAAACAAAACAAAACAAAGTTATGTAGAGGAACCTATTTGTTTCTACCTTATTATATATCCAACTCCTTTTCTCAAGCAAAAATATCAGCTATTATTAAATTAAATATTCATGCGAATTGTATCTTCCAATTGTTTAACTTTTTAATGAGGATGAAAGTTATAGTTTAGAGAATTGTAATAATTATAGAAAATGATAAAGGACACAGGTAAGAAATGAAACTTTACAAATTGGTTTATTCTTTAGAGGTAGAGTAGGAAGAAAAATGAGAATGTAAAGAGTTATGATAGAAATAGTCTTGACTCCAGACACATAATTTATATTAAATACCATATGAGGGAGAGAGAAAGGAAAGAAGTATTAAGATTATTTAAATATGATCATAAAAAAGGAAATTTAGAGAAGTGTGTGTTTTTGTTTATCAGCTATGAATAAATACTTATTCAGTCTTGCTATTGCAAAATGGTGCATTTTATATTTTTATTTTTATTAGTGCCCCACTTTACCTTAAAATTAATATGCAACCATTCCACTATACAAATATGAAATGTTAATATATGAGACATATTTTCATTTATCACTGTAAAATAATATCACATTCATTAAACATTACTTTCAATAGCTAATTATTTGGTTTAAAAATTCTAGATACACATGTGAGTAGATGCAACAGTAATTTACAATTTCCCTCAGTTTATAATTTTAACACCTTATTTTAACTTGAATATTATATTTTATATATTTGCAGGTTTAAAAATTTATAAGAGCAAAACATGCAACCTTGTCTTTTTTCTTGTTAAAGTAAAAAAGTATATGTATCTGCATATATAAATACAGTTATTTCCTGTTGCTCTTTCAGATGCCAGACTTGTTGAAACATTAATGTAATTGTATTGTCAAATTATAAATAGCCTTTAGTTAACAAATCTTTCCTTTAATCTCTGCTCATTCAATGAAAAAATCAATAAACCTAATGACAGTATTTAAGGATGAAATAAAC
>NW_022103908.1:29469655-29471475 GCF_000313985.2 Echinops telfairi | reverse complement strand
TGGACTTGATAAGGACTGGGCTGGGATGTTTTCTCAATATTCAATTGCTCTCAAAGTTAAAGTTAATTCTCAGAAAATGGATCAATGCATAATAGTAAATAAAGTTTCTTTTGATGGGGTTCTAGAGAACCTGTTAGCATTAATGTCTTTGTTCCTTTTTCATTAAAAAAAAAAGCTTTAGGTAAGCGAAATGGAGCAGTAGCAACTATTGTGCCTTCACTGTTAAAGGTCTCTACAAAATATAGCACTAGCAAATGAATTCAGAGTTAAAAATATTTTAATAAATTTTGGGGTATGGAAGATCAACTTTTACCATCTTTGCCCCTAAGGAGCCCTCTGGCCTTAGTTCTTCCAACAATGACCAGGTTGCCCTTCTAACATTCTGTGGTACTTTCAATATTCTTTTCCAGCGCCATATTTCAAATGCATTGATTCTTCTTTGGTTTTCCTTATTCAATGTTCAACTCTCCAATGCATATGAGGCAGTGGAGACTATCATGGCTTCGGTCAGGAGCATCTTATTCCTCAGAGTAATATGCCTGCTCAACATTCTAACGGGGTTGTGAGCAACAGATTCACCCAACACAACTCATCTTTGATCTCTTGACTGCTGTTTCCATGAGCATTGATTATGGAGCCAAGCCAGATAAAATCCTTGACAAATTTAACTGTTTCTCCATTTATTGTGATGCTACCTATATAGTTCAGTTGAAAAGATTTGGGTCTTTTTTACATGGAGTTGCAATCCATCCTACAGGTGGCAATCCTTGATCTTCATCAGCTGCAGTGTTTCAATCATTTGTCAAAATGATATCATTGCTTTTATTGTTTCATTTTAAAACCATTAATGATATAGTCACCTTGGATGTTAATTATACAAATCAAGGGATGAATAAACCGACAGTCAAGCGAGGCCTATTCTCTGCGTGGGTTAGAACTGCTGTTATTGTGGTTAACTGACAGTGCCACCAGGGCTCCTTACCTACAAATGAGGGGTGGGATGATGGGATTTTGATAATAGTCACTGAATTCCTAATCTTTTACATCTTCTTTAGGAGATACTCACTGCTGTTGGGCAAGAAGTTTCAATGAATCAGGGGAGGGGTGGTGGAAAAAATAAAAAATGTATGGATTTGTTTTAGTTATACACAGCAATATTGCATAGTGTTTTTGAAATTCAGAGTTAGAGTTAAATAATTTTCAATAGTATTGACACTTTATTTCTTTGTTTTCATTTTGGTTGTGAGAGGAACTGACATGGGGGAAGAATGAAGATGCAGTCTGCTTTTTGGTTTTGACAAAATCATTATTATCAATCTCCTCTTATGGAGTCAATTATTTTTTAGGCTGGGGGTTTTGGATTTCAGAAGAAAGCAAGGGCATCCTTCAAAGATTGATCTCTTTTAAACCATTCAGATCCAAATTTAGCTTATATAAATGGCTAGCAGTCACTTTCAGAATAGTTTGTGTTTGAGAAAGCATTTAATTGAATTTGTGGGAAGAACTTATTTTAGGAGGAGGGATTATCTCCATCATTTAATGGAGTTAGTAAGAGTGCATCCTTTATGGTAATAAGAACTAAAACTTGGCTTTTAATATGACCTATATACAAAATATACACAGCAAAACATTCTTTAATTCAACAATTTCTACATGTAAATTTCAGTACCATTGATTATACTCTGTGGTACAATCTTATTGATATCCTTTTCCAAATTATGCCACCCATTAACATAAGCTCAATGAATGCACCCTAAGCAAACAATCTTCCTCTTTCACCTATGGTATTCATTGGTCAACGTTGTTTCCTGGTTTCCTTT
>NW_022103908.1:29466480-29468803 GCF_000313985.2 Echinops telfairi | reverse complement strand
TATGAGAGTCTCCCTGGATTTGTTTCTCTAGTCTACCCATAGTAACACACCAGAGAAGCAATTTCTGTCATGGAACAAGTGAGAAATATTTAAGCATAGAGCAAATTCAGGTTGAGTCAAGAGGGAATTCAACTATTCAAATATCATATTGTTCAGTAATTTAACCCACCAGAATCAAGTTTTCATAGTCACTCTCTGAAAGGAAAGCTGCTTTGAGTCCTGATTGTGGCCAGAGGGGATCTACCTGAGGATTAATCTCACTGGATGTTCTGCAAATGGATTTTGAGCTTCCACTGTCCTCCTTATTCTTCTACAAATTGTGTGTTCACAATTTAATCTCTGATGCTGTTCCCTTCATCATATTTGGACTTCGTTATCATTATCATTGAATCACACAGGCTGGTATTCTTTGATGTAGAATTTGTTGATACCTCACTTAGACGACTGCTTGTTTCAATACAAGACTTTCAGACCCTTGACACTATTCCAATTGGTAGCCTAGCACCATTGGCTTTCTCTATATCTTCAGTGATCTCTTCATGAAAGACATGTTGTAAGAACTGGTGTAATGGTTCTCAGGCCTTCCATGTCATGTGGTGTTTCATGCTTTCATTTTCATGGATTTTTAACATGCATATTATTACATTGTGTGCATGTACCACCGTTTCTTTAGCCATTCTTCCACAGTTGAGCATTTGGGATGCTTCTTGTTTGTTCATATCGTATTCTGGGTATTTGCTATGTTTTTTTTCCCTTTAAACTTTCTAATTGTCTGTCTATGTTGTTAATCCTTTCAAAGAACCGATTTCTTGTTTTGTTGATTTTTTCCCTCATTTTCTCCATTTTGTTTATTTCTACTTTGATCTGTATGATTATTTCTACTTCGATGTGTAAGGTTTATTTCATTCATTTATCAGAGGGTTTAGGTTGTTGTCCCTGTTCCAGCTCTGGAAGAAGTTGTGTTAGGGTCTTGATGCTTCTGCTCTTTTTCATACGTTTGTTGATTGCTATAAGTCAGCCTCTGGGTACTCCTTTTGCTATGTCCCAGAGTTTTGATGCGTTGTGTTGTATCGTTCTCATTTGTACTGAGGAATTGTTCAACTGTCCTACCTTGGGAGGTGGGAAGATGTGGCTGTAGTTAACTCTGTGAGGTGGTGCACTAAATGGGTGGTAGTCAATTTATATTATGTATCTGTGGAAAAATGTTACATTAAACCTCAGTGGGGATAACAAAGAGAGGAACAAGAAGAGATAGAGGAGAGGGGAAAACAGGAAAAGGAAGCGAAAAGGGAATAATCCAGTAAGGTTAATTGGTAGCTTAAATGAAAGGAAATTATAAACACAAAAAAATTCCTTGTTTTGCAATGATGGCTAATAATATCTAATAGGGAAAAACAAGAAAAACTGTAGGAACAGAGTCAGCTTTTGGTGTAATGAGGATGAGAAGGAATCAGAATTGTGTGTAGCAGAGTCTTTTTGAGCAATTCGGGACAGTGCTGGTGGTATGTTGTTTTTAAGGCCCTGTGGTCTTCTAGTATGGCAGGGTAGGGTAGGGTTGAAATTAAACCAGGGGAATGTTGGTGTCTGGCAGGGCTGAGGGTCCTATATTCCTATGAGTTAGATTAGTTATCTTAAATTAATAGGTGTAGGGTGTCAGGTTGATGTCGGTGACCACGTGGGGGTGACAGGGTGAAGTCTATTACTGCCATCCACTGAGCTGGCCTAGGAGAGAGGGATGAAGCAATAATCTACTCCTAGGGCAGGTCACTTTGGGTCTCTTGAGGTTGTGGTAGTACAATAGGTCTGTAGGTCTTGCAGCTATTGAGGGGGTGTGAGCAGAGATCTCTTGGCTAAGAGAACCAAGCCTGTTGTGCTTCTATCTGCACTGGGCTGTTCATGTAAAGCTAGGAGCCTGCTACTCTGGTGGCTTGTCACATAGCTAGCTCTGGGACAAGGAAGCATTGGTTGTGAGAGTTAGAGAGCAGCACACCTCCTGTTTGTGCACTGATGACAACAAGAACCGATTGGCAGGCACTAAGGCTTTTATTTAGTAAATTTATGTCTACTTAGCTTTATGTTGAAAAGATTGCTTTGTGGAAGTATAGAATGTACCCTTCCATGGCCATCAGTGCTGGTCTCCATTGAGTTCCTCCTGCGGGTGTTATTTGGTAACCATCTTGCTCTTATTTTTTAAACAAATTACTTTTATAAAAATTAAAGTTTTATCTTTTGTTTAACTATCTAAGATAAAATAATGTTTATCACCAAACCAAAATCAATATGTATTCAATCAATGAGCTAGAAATATGGGAATATAAAAATT
>NW_022103908.1:29463870-29465695 GCF_000313985.2 Echinops telfairi | reverse complement strand
AAAAAAAAGTCTTAGAAATTCATCTAAGTTGATAGTATAGAAAATATAAGTACTATTAAAACCTTTTTCTTTTAAGTATCCTAATGTTTTATTCAACTCTTAATTATATATATAATACATATATACTTGAATTTTTTTTCCAATTTGAGTTTGGTCTTTAAAGATTATGAACAGCTTTGAAAATTACAAAATCTTGATCTAATCGACTAGTTTAAAGCCTGTTTATAATTGTTTTATAGTAGGGGGAATTTTTTTGGTTCACAAGGTTCATAGTAATTTTATTTTTAATAGCTCAACTCTAGAAATAATCCAAATGCCCAGCAACAGGTGAGTAGAAAATAAATTGTCGCATGCCATACTCCATCAAGAAAAATTGATACGGACAATGAATATAATAACTGTGCTTAATGAAAAATTGATAAAGGTGTTAAAAGAAGCTGGCAGAAAAATAGAATATAGTCTATGTAATTCCTGTTTTATATATAACACTAGTAATATGTAGTACATAAATATCAGTGGTCATATGAAATGTGGAAAATATAAAGAATAGAAAATCTTTTGGGGGTTATTGATATATATTTCTAGTGTTTGAAATGTTAGTTTCATAAAGGTACCTATATGTCAAAGCATCTAATTATTTACTATAAAATATATGCAATTTGTTCGTATCAATTGTGTGCCACTAAAACTGTATAAGAAAAAAAGTTTCCTATTTAAGAGGTCTCTGGGTAGTGCAAATTGTTAAGCAACTGAGTAGTTGGGGGCTTAAGATGAGTCATTAATGTCCGTATAAAACACTGTTCTATGCTGACCCAAGGGGGCGCTGCATGATTCTGAACTGACTCATCAGTAACTAGTCTGATTCAGGATTTTTATTCTTTAGATAATAAGAAGCATTGTGTAAAGCCCTGGTTTTGCTTGTTTCTTTTGATTATAAACTGAAAACATTCCTCATGGGGTTAGACTTTAATATGTAATAACTATAGGTAAGACATTTTCCATTTGCTTTTAATTATTTTATAATATTTATTTAGTAGAGGCCAATATTTTGTTTGGGAAAGATTTTTCAGAAACTTACTCAGACCTCTGTGACCTTAGAGAGTGCCAAGGAGGCCTGAGCTTGTGTCATTATTTCCATTCTGGCTTACAAAAAGATACAAGAATGAGTTATATTAATTTAGTTATACATATTAAAGTTTGCTTAGATATTTTGACAAGCAAAAGATAGGTAATTATTTTATTTTAAGTATTTTCTTGGTAAGTAGTTTAGTCTTCTTGTAATATAGGATAAAATTACTATATTTTCCTAATAAAATAGCTTTAATTATTAATGTAGCTTAAATTAAAATAGTTCTTAGACAAACAAGTATACTAAACAGACTTAAAATACTGCCTTATAAAATAAAAAAAATCAATAACCATAAATTACAGTGTGTTAAGCTGCATTCTTCTAGAGGACCAAAACCAGAGAATGCATATATCTATTTGTACCAAGAAAATGTCTCATATCATTACAAAAACAGTCAATCGCAGAGTCCTCACAGTGGTGGTATCAGAAGTGACTGAACAGAAGATCAGCAGGTCAGGCTTGTGGCTAGAGAGATGAGTGAATCCAAGGTCAGCAGTCCTGATGGCAGGTCAGCGATTGGTTCTGGTATCAGCAGGCCATTTTCTCAAGTTAACCAGACAAAAATGGAACAGATGTTGATGACTTACATATGGGACCCAGATCCAACAGAAATCAATTGAGCTCATCCATAGCATCAGTTTGTGTAGGAAGTGGGCTACCACCCCAAGGTAACTTTCTTTTGATTGTGTCAGGACT
>NW_022103908.1:29461486-29462874 GCF_000313985.2 Echinops telfairi | reverse complement strand
TCGTTGGTTTATCTTCACGAGGAATATTTCCACTTACCATATTTTGTTTTCATCTATGCTGCGGGCAGATTGGGCGCTTAGCAGTGGCAATAGTCAAGCTAGCCGTGGTAACTAGAAGTCCATATAACCTTCATCTTTACCACGAAGCTCATTTTGTTAATGAGTCCATTTGACAATAGCAGGAGTGGCTGTGGGGCACTTTTTCACAGAATACATCATCCTATCCACGTGATTGTTAAGATCCTCATCTTTGGGGGTTACACATCGGTAATCATTTGCATGAGATGCCGGGTCCTCACTTTCAGACCTATTCTGAAAAGTCTATCAACATAACTCTTCCCCACACCTCCTAGTTTACAATTTTTGAAGCAGGCTTCTTCCAGGTCTCTGATCATCCAGCCAAACTATTAGCCATAACCCACGAATCAGCATATACTATAGTTGCACATCTGGCTACTTCTCTTGCAAGTAAATCTACTTCTGTATTTCTCAAAGTTCTGCCCATTGGGAAGTTTTCCCTTAGGAGCTGTAGTACTGCCACAATCCACTTCCCAGAGGTACCTGCATATTGTGCAGAACCCAAACACAAGTTTTCTCTGCCTCAAATGATTGAATATACAGAACTCCTCCTCCAAAGGGCTAAAGGTACAGACTGGGAGAAGGAAGGTACTGTGACATAAGTGGGCCACTTCCTCATGCAACTGACTTGTATGTTCAGTTCCTGCTTGAGCCTGATCTCATGTATATCAATTCCATTTAATGATTGCTTGCTGCTCTGAACATTCAATGTCATGACTCTCTGGGTCAGCCAACACTCAGGCCATGATGGGCAGCTCAGACTTCATGGGAACTTTGTGGCTGAGTTGAGGTGTTCAGTGCCTACTAACGTTCAGGAGGAAGCAAAATATTTTTCTCAAAAGGGAAGTAGTTACCTGTAGCAGATGGCAGGACTAAATTCCTAAGGGTCTGCTTCACAGATACGGAGCTGTCAAAGGCTGCAAACTTCATCTTGACTTGCCACTGCCATATGAACTACCACTAGATCAGTGACAGAGGATTTAACATTTAAAAACTAATGAAACAAAAATTTACATAAATTTACCGGTTTGTGGAAAACATTTCGGCACGGCGGGAGTAACAACTGAAACGCCAAAAGGAAAAACAAAAAAAATCATGATTCTCTCAGACAATTCTCTTAAGTCTGTAAATCTGTCTCATGATACTTTTCCAGATTTCTTCAGACATATGCTGTTACTCAGGTCAATGGAGAACTTGGGGCTTAGAGTCTCAGGGAGGAAAAGTATCCAGAAATATCAGCAAGGAGATCCAAACCCCCCTTTGAAAGGGGCATTATACACTTGAGTTAGTTAATTGTGCCAGCCTGGCCG
>NW_022103908.1:29458789-29461158 GCF_000313985.2 Echinops telfairi | reverse complement strand
TGGGTTAATGGGTTAATGTTGGACTTGTGGGCTTGGGCAGCATTGGGTTGGGATGTTTTCGTGATGCACATTTTCTTTGCATAAAACTCTCTTATACGTGAGTTGCTGTGGATTTGTTTCTCCAAAGTACCCAGACTAATACAACACTTCACCAAATAACACTTGCAACTAAATCCAGAATTGCAAAGTATAGTGAACTTTTTTTTAGAGAAAAAAGGATAAAAAAAAATGTAGCCCTACACAATTTTCAATATTTATAAAGAAATGATATGGAAACTAAATACATCCTCAGGAAAATCTACATAAATAAGTTGAGGTTCAATTGTGGGCTCACTTCCAACAGCGGCTCCGTGTTCTCAAAGAGGCAGAGGAACCAGAGGGAGGGTCAAGTTCTGTGTGAGGACTCCCATGCACGATTCCTCACTACCACACAACAGGGAAGTCACTTTTCTTTGGAATCTGAGATGAGCCTCCAAATTGTCTAAAAAGGAAACCATTCATATGATAAATGAAGATCCAGGGGATTTATGCAATACTTGAAAAATATCTTGATGGAAAATGAACAGCTCACATAATGATTTCAATGAGATGATCCCAAATAGACACAAATAAGGAGCAGTACCACTGACATGTTAATCTTTGATTGAGGTTACAAATAAATGTTTTTAAAGTGGTTAAAACACTTCTGTTGGATAAAAATGCTTAGATATCCTCAGGCAGACTATATATTCTATCATAATTAAAGGATGTTTATAATGTACGTTTCTTATAAAAATATCCTGCTGATGTAAGTCAATTATTGGACCCAAGATGATCATAGAAATTAACTCTAAGCCTTTTTGTTTGAAGCTCTTTGCCAAGGTGACACGCCCTCACTGCTTAGGAATCTTAGAAAGTGAGTTAGCTGATGGAAGCTTCTTCTTCAATGTTTTTCTACACCGTCATGCCAAAAACAAAAATTGTCTTTTGGTTTCTACTTACACCAGTTTATCTTGGTCACAATCCCTTTCGTTGTGGTGTATTTCTTCCACATCCTGGTTTTACTTCAAGAAAACAGTCCCTTAGTTATGTTTGGCTTCAACTAATTAATATAGGTTGATGAAGAAGATTGCCAGAAGTTTTGATTGACTTGGGTAATCAAACATTTAGGTCCAGACACATAGGCAACAACAACAAAAAAGGGCTTAATTCAGCGAGAGGTGAGTTTGACTTATAAGTTCTATTTTAATCAAAAGGACTTTATATACCTATCCTTTAAGAGGAAGCCCTGTTGGTGTAGTGTATTATGCATTGGGCTACAAGCCATGAGGTCAACAGTTAGAAACCACCAGCCGCTGTGTGTGAGAAAGATGAGGCTTTCCATTCCTCTCCTTCTCAGAGCCCCAGAGCAGTTCTAACATGTCCTATATGGCCGCTATGAGTTAAGATGGACTTGATGGCAGTGAGTTATTTTTGTTTGTTTGTTTATAATATATGCACCTTTCCCCATATATTATACAAGTAATAGGAATAAACCAAAATGGTGAGAAAATACTGAATATGTATTCAGAATTTAATTCAATATGAACAATATTATATTCATTTAAATGTTTATTTAATCCCAAAATTTCTAATCTGTGATAGAAGCTGAGAATAAAATGATGAACACACAGCTATCATTGTCTAAAATTGTTTCAAATTGAGTTGGGTTTCAAATTGAGTTGCGCCATAAGATTCAACAATAATGCAATAAGAAATAGCAATTTAGATCAGAGCCACAGGGCTCTGGGGAAAGCACTGAGACATCAGTCAAGCAGGTGATCGGCTTATACGAATCTCCACACTAAATGTCGTTTAATGTAATTCTTGGATGAAAAGCAAACAGCTACATTTTTGAAAGGAGGACAAAGGAAAACAAACAACAAAATAAGAGGGGAAGATGGAATGGAGTGTGTGTGTGTGTGTGTGCGTGTGTGTGCGCGCCAAAGAGAGAGAGAAAAAAGAAATGAATGAGGAAGACAGAAAACAGATACACTTCAATGACTGAAACCCATTCTGGAGCTTTGAATGCTAAACTTGTTTCTGAGTATGCTTGACCTACTGATTCAAAAAATGACACCAGTTTTCCCCCATCAGCTGTGTGTTTTGTGATACAGTGCATATACGATCTATCACTCTTCACTATACTCAATCACAAAAAATCAAAATACCTCCATGCAGTGTTACCTTGTGTGAGAAAGAGGATGTGAATGCTGGCTTTATTTAAAGTAGCTTGCGTGGTAATACATATTGAGTCAAGTTATAGTTCACATGCTATTCTTTGACCCAAAGATATATTTGGACAGTGCAAATTACATGAATTTGGAATTGTCCCCAAGTATCACTTCACC
>NW_022103908.1:29455774-29458165 GCF_000313985.2 Echinops telfairi | reverse complement strand
AGCTTTTCAATTTTCTTTTTTAATTTCCGCTCTTCACAAGCTGTGTTCTGACTTTGCAATATCCAAATCATAGTCTCTGTATAGATTGCACAGTCTCATATTCCCCAAAGAAAACCTTGCTACCATCTAATTGGTTGTAACTCATAATAACCATATAGGACAGAGAAGACCTGTCCCTTGGGGTTTCTCAACCTTTAAATATTTTATAGGCTACAAACTGACTGATGGGTTCAAACCGCTGACCCTGTCATTGACAGATCCATGTGCAAACAACTCGCTACCATTGGTCCCTCCCACATAGAGCTTCTCTTGGATGTCCCTTAAGACCTAATTCTTTTCAAAATATTTAATAGCATTTTCCTGTTTATCCTGTAATTTGTGAGACTGAACTCTTCTCATATTTAAAACTATGATGATACACTAATGAATTAGTATAACTTAATTGCTAAAAATATAGCTTAACAACATATCTAAGAAACTATAAGAGCTGATGCATACTATCCAACACACTTTTCTGACTCAGCACTCCAAATAACCTCAGGAATGGGCCTAAACACCAAGCCATCAAGAAAACATTGAATTTGTTGTTGTCATTGGTGTTGGGTTAAGTTGCATATACAGAAAATATTTTACATAAAACTTGAGTTTTGGAGTAATAATTATTTTCTGCTTTTGAACCCTCAGTGCTACAAATATGATCACAAGAGTCCTTGTTTTTCAACCTAGTCATAATCACTCTCAGACCGTTTTTCCTCCCCTGAATGTATTGACGAGATAGTGCTAAAATTAACCAAAAACTGAGAAATGAAACTTTGCCAACTCACGAGTTATCCAAATTCCTAAACTGTCATGTTCTTAGCTCTGATGATTACAGCAAAATGTATGTTCTGTCAAATGAAATATGAATTTGACAAGAGCACTTCACTTTCTGATTCAAGAAAGTCAGTGACAAAGAGCATAGTTCATGTAAATTGTGATTTTTTTCATTTACATTGTACATTATTTTTAGTTTTAGAATCTTCCAATTGTTAGAAGCACAAAACTGAATAGTATGTCCTTGAAAGTCTTTTTCAAGTTAAATTTACAATAAAATGAGTGTGAAAAGAATATATGAAATAAATAAATGTAAAAATTGCTTAGGAACTGAAACCACTTCTTATGACAAGTCAATCTCTCCAAACATGGAATATGATAATCTCTAAGTTAATATGCTTCAGGTTGTACTTCTATATGCAAAATGAAAGAAGAGACCCTATTGTATTATATATGCAGTGAGAAATACATACAGTTTTAACTGAAAAACAGACCCACTACAATTGAGCTGATTCTAACTCACAGCAACCTTACATAGGGTTTCAAAGACGGTATTCTTCGGCAGAACAGCTGGGAGTTGTAACCTCTGGCCTTGCAGCTAGCTTCTCCCCCAGCACCATCAGCGCTATTCTTCAGTCTTGGAAAATCTATCATTAGCCAAAGAACTAGTTACATCTCATATGGCCAAGAACCCATTCTTTCTATCCCGCCGAGTTTAATAAGGATATAGAGTGCATAATTATTTCTCCTTTGACAGTATTCAATATTATCTTGGGCATTTCAAAATACTATTCAATCAAAACATCCAGGTAAACTATTCAAAAAATATCAAATTCAATGTCACATTTCAGAGGTTTTTTCTTTTTTACCTAATTGTTTCATGGTTAACATGTGCTATTGATAGTTGATTCCCTCTTATGTAGTATCTCATTATACAAGGTCATGATTGTTTTACTAACTGGATATATTAGCAAAAGTTAAGAGAACACATCATAGAGAGCAAAATTCATATCCTGTGTTAAACTGAATTTTCTAGAGGAAATTATCCAAAGATGCGCATATATGTATCAAACAGAAATTAATATCAAGATAAAGCTTATTTGCAGTGGCCCACACAGCCACAGAGCCAGTAACCATGGCCCAACACAAATCCACACTTACATGCTGAGCTACAGGCTCTTTCTTATTCATTCCGGTGCTTCTGACAAGCCAGGAAGGGGAGGCTGCACCAGAAGCAGGCTAGCAGAAATGAGTCAAATGAAGCCAAGGTAGCAAGTTACAAAGCCTGCCATTGATAGCCTGTAGGGTCATCAGGACACTTGGTAGGACACCAGCTCTAGTCCCTAGAAATTAAAGCAGGATGAAGAAGAGAAGAAGCAAGTTCTTCTTAGCATCTATTTATAGATATGAAATATGTCACACACCTGAGAGGTCATCAGTATTGGTTAGGTTGAGTAAGAGGTGAATATTATTTCCACTCTCATTCTATTGGTAAGAATTCAATATGTCATACTAGGCAGTAGAAAGAATTGAGGAAGAGGCAGTTTAGCCGTAGGCTTTGCAGGAAAATTAATGGAT
>NW_022103908.1:29453724-29455674 GCF_000313985.2 Echinops telfairi | reverse complement strand
CTAGTCCCTAGAAATTAAAGCAGGATGAAGAAGAGAAGAAGCAAGTTCTTCTTAGCATCTATTTATAGATATGAAATATGTCACACACCTGAGAGGTCATCAGTATTGGTTAGGTTGAGTAAGAGGTGAATATTATTTCCACTCTCATTCTATTGGTAAGAATTCAATATGTCATACTAGGCAGTAGAAAGAATTGAGGAAGAGGCAGTTTAGCCGTAGGCTTTGCAGGAAAATTAATGGATATTTTGTTCTTAAGGTTTTGTTTTGTTTTTAGCAAGACAGAACTTTCTACTCCTCCAGAGTTACAGTTTCAGAAACTCACAGGGCAGCTCTGAACTTATGAACAATTGGCGGTCTATTTAACAGTTGGCCCCTGGCCTAGTTTCAGCTACTGATGTTGAGTTCCTCCATTGTTCCTTCTCACAGATATAGTCCATTTGATTTTTGCATATTTAATCTGGAGAAATTCACATGAGAGTCATCTTTGGTGTTGAACAAAGGTATTGTGATGAAGAAGTCATTGGCCTTGCAAACTGTCCAGCATAATTTCTGTTACCAAGGCCTTATTTTCTACCTATTTTTCCACCTATTTTTCCTTCCTCTTTACAACGTTTTGCATTGCAATTGCCAATATTTATCAATGGATCTTGATTACTTGTTTGACCAATTCCAGGAAAAAAAGGCTTCAGTAAAATTCTTCAATTTCTCCATCACTTGCTTTACTGGTTGATGCATACATTTCAATAATAGTCTTTTCTTCTACGTGGATCTGACATTATCTTCTCACGGAAAGCATTGCACTTCAAGACAGATCTTGACATGACCTTTCCAATGATGAATGCCATCCTATTGCTCTTGAATCTGTCAATCCCTGGCATAGGCATAGCAAACCAGATGATTGCCTGTTTCAAAATGGCCAAAGTCAGTCCATTTAAGCTCACTAATGCCTTGAAAAATGATTTTTGTGTGTTCAATTTCTCTTTTGACAGCTTATAATTTTCCTAATTCATACTTTGTACATTTCTAGGTCCAAGTATATTTTTGCAGTTGTTTCCTCTCATTTTGAGTTGTTTCCTACCAGCAAATTAAGGTCTTGAAGACTTTGCTTCCCAAACTTTATTCCATTACCATGATTATGGTCAACTGTATTTAGAGAAAGAAGCTCAGTTGATAATTACTCCAAAGTCAACAGGCTATTCATTATACGTAGTGTGTTCTTCATCTGGAAGTTCTTCTGAAACCTGTTCATTTCAGGTGTACTCACTTATATTGGAAATGCGAGTTGCACGGCTTCCAGCATCGCAGCAGCATACACGCCATCACAATATGACAAGCTGACAAACAAGTGTCGATCTACTGGGAAGTTCTAATCCTGAAGGCTTGGTTAGCATCTGAGTGATTAACTAATATATTAATGAGACTCAATATGAAATTTTAGAAACATTATTTCAAGACTTATATTTCAAAATCTGAAAAAATACTACGGAAAGAAATTTATATGAAAAGGTATTCAGTGTTTAAATTTTACCTGTAATTATGCTTTATACTTCTTATAGATTCAGTTTAATTCTACTCAAATTACTACCAGCATTTTGTGGAACTAGAGACACTGACTTTAAATCATTTAAAATTGTAAAGAATAAAATGATTTTGATAAAGCAAATTTTAGGATTTACACGATTTCACTTTATGATTGAGAATAAACCAAAGAGAGGCTTATGAAATAATCAAGAACGTCTTCTCCTGGTGTGAAGATAGAAAAATTCATTTTTAAAACAGATCAGAACCTCAAAATATATGATATATATATATACACACACACTCAGATATATAGATAGATAGATAGATAGATTGTTTGAAAAAATGATTTCAAGCAAATTCAGTGGGAAAAGTAAAATTCACATGAAGCTAAAATATATTATATTCACAGATTCTAGTTCACATGACACA
>NW_022103908.1:29440651-29453624 GCF_000313985.2 Echinops telfairi | reverse complement strand
TCTCTCTCATAAAACTTCTTATTTAAATTTGGGAGAAATTTTACTGAGCAATTGGTTTTCCATTCATCAATCCATACACATTTTGATTTGTGACATTGATTACCATCCCCACAACATAACTACAGTCTTCTCATTTTCTACCCCTGTTTACTTGTCCACTGGTCTTTCTTTTCTAACCGTTCCTACGTTCAAAACTTTATCCAATGGTCAATATTGCCCACAGATCTTTTATGATTGATTGTACTAAGGAGCGCATACCTCCCTGATGTCATTCATCATATAGGTTGGTAGATTGTTGGGCTGACTTCTGAGCCACATTATGATTTCAATTCCAGGAATGAAGGGTATCTAGGGACCACCATCTTAGGGATTCTACTCATTTTTACCAGACCATGAAGTATTTTTATTGTTTTCTTTTTAGTTGCACATTTTCTTCCACTCTGAGTAAGCCTTTCGCTTGTGATCACTTTTAGCAGATGCAGTAATAGCCTTTGGTCTCAGAACCATTGTAGCTGGGGTTCTCATGGTCTATGTGTGCTTTAGATTAGTTATCTTCATATATCTTTAATTTTCTGCACTCTTCTTTGCCCCAGATTGAAAGAAAAGCTTTCGATGGTCCAGTCTCTACTTTCCAAAGGTAGATGTAAATCGTTTTTTTCTCTCACTTTTTTTGACAATGTTATACCAATGACTTTTTGTCCTTTGAGAGTTCACTCCTAAACTCCCAGGCCCTCCAACTCATTCTCTCAAGGCGTTACTTGCCAGCTAAGAAGTTCCCAAAACCTTTGCTTTCTATACTATGTTCATGGATATTTTTGCAGCAAATGTAAATATATATGCATAAATATGCCTGTCAACCCAATATAAATATTGATGATTGCATTCCTATTTGTCTTCTCTTGTTCAGCTTGATGGTTTGTCTGTGAAACACATGTGGATTATTGCTGCTATGGTTGTTTCAAGAGTATGTATGCACTATTTATAATTTTAACCTTTAACACCTGTGTTTCTCCATGTCTCCCTTTGTTTCATCAATAATTTGTCTTTTATCATCAAGAGCCATCACCAGACATCTTATTTAAAACTGTGAAATTTTTCATAGTAATACATTTCTTAGTATTTTAATCAGTTTTTAAATCATGTTTTAAAGTTCATAAATGACATTGTTCAACAAGTTATGTTTTGTTGAAGTTAATTTAAAATGTTTTCATTCTTTGAGTGTATAAATGATTCCAGAAATTCATGCTGGATTACTAAGAGGATGTGGAAGTTAAAATGTCATTGTTGATATAGCAGATGTATCTTGTCTGAAAGCAGAGTACTAGAAAAATTTTACCTGTATTTCACTTAATATTCAAAATCATTTAATTGTGTAAATCACAATAATCTATAAATAACAATTTGGAAATAAGGGGAAATACAAAACATTTCATTGTGTGCATGCAGAAATTTTAGGTAGACCAGGAAGCTGTAATACGAAAAGTTGTGTACCAGAATTGCATCTTTTCATCATAGTTGTCCAAACAGTTTGATGCGCAAATATGTCAAGAAGCCGCATTTTATGAAAAAAGATTTAAAGTGGCTTATTAACAACCTTCAATATGCAGATGACACAACCCTCCTTACTGAAAACCAAGAGCACTTGAAAGACTTAATTCCTGAAAATCAAAGACTATATCCTTCAGTATGGATTCCAACTCACTGTAAAAACAAACAAAACAAAACACCTTCACACGGCCAATGGATGACATTATGATTTATGATAAATGGGGGTAAGATTGAAATTGTCAAGGGCATCATTTAACTTTGACCCCTAATCAATATTCATAATAAAACCAGATAAAAATTCACATTGTACATCTTTAAAATGTTTAATAGTGAAAATGCCATTTTGAGGAAAAAAGTGGGCTTGACCCATCATGTTATTTCCAATGGGCTTATGCATGTGAAATCTGAATAATGATTAAGAAGGGCAGAGTGTAATGTATGCATTAGAATTATGGTTTTGACTGGGGAAAATATTAAAAGTATTGTGGCCTGCCAAAATAAAAAAATAAGTCTGTCTTGAGTGAAGAACATCTAGAAAGTTCATTAGAAGCAAGGATGGCAAACTTTCGTCGCAGAAACCTGAGATATTCTGTTAGGACAGAGCAGTTCAGGGAGAAGGCTACCATGCTGGTCACTATATAAAAGGAATAACTTTAACAAGATTGACTGGCACATGAATGTAGCAGTGCGCTTCAAGAGGACAATTGTGAAGATGGCACCGGGACCGGGAAGCCACTTGTTCCGGTGTCCATTAGGTCCCAAGAAGCAAACCCAATAGAATTTAGCAGCGCAAGAACTGAATGAAGACTTTGTGCTACATTTAATAAACAGATAATTAATGCTGCTATGTAAATAATACTCCTGTAAGAGAAATTTTCATTTGCTGAATAAAATGATTTTCAATCACTTCCATGATTGCATTTTAAAAAGAAAGACTGGAAATCAAGCATTACTTTGGAAGTGGGAGACACTCAAATTTCTAAAAGATGTAATTTAATTTGATTTGATTTACAAATTTCTGGATAATAAAAAGGTTGGTTTATTCTTATTTATAGATAATAAAACAAAAATTCAGATAATTAAGCAAATAAAATTAAACACCTAAGATGAAAAAATAAACTTAGCGAGAGAAGATTGATGCTTTGTTTGAGAAATAGAGATACACATATTTTGGTGTTCTCTGCTTGAAGTATTATTAAAGAAAATTATGTATCAATTAAAAATACCAATAAATTCAATTAATATAATAAATAGGATGAATTTCAAATGTCCTGTCATGAGAAATCTTTTTGTTCAATACTCACAATGATAGTATAAGAAAATAACATTATAGTACAAATAAAGCTAATAGTATATATTTTAATATAAAACAGCATAAAGAAATTATCTGAAGAAATGTAACTTTAATGCATTTAATCCATGCATGCTTGGATTTGAGAAATCCTCCCAACATAATTAATTGATTAATTTAAGCATAAATGTTCAAGTCTGAAGGTAAAATATTCAAGTCTCTGAATATGCTTCAGAGGATAGCACTGAAGTTGCAGCTCAGGCAGAGGGGTTAGTCTGATCAGGAGCAAACAGAGAGAAGGAGAGAGTGGAACACACCCTGACCCACCAAGCCCTGAGGATATTTTCCTGGCTCAGTGAGGATCACAGGGCAGGCCCCACTACTAGACACAAGGAAATAGTGCTGAGTATTCAGCTAATTTAATCTGAAAAATATTTATACTCTACTAAGGATGTATACTGTCCTTCCACATATGGATACATGTATAATTTTACATATACCATCCAATGTTTGATCCACATTAAAAAAACTTAAACAAGCATATAAGTAAATACTTCAATTCATGATATTCATGACATTCAACTTCACACATTTACCCCCATTATGGACTTACTAACTAGCTTACCTCTTCCACCAAATACTGTTAAATTACATGGAAATCAATTATTTAATTGAATATAGCACATCTCTGATTCAATTCTCATCACCATACATGTCATCTCCATTATATTTCATTTATCATCAAGCTTTGAGAAATCAGCACCCTGTTCCACTTATATCCTGCTTCTCACTCCTGGCCTAAACCATGTGGGGGTTTCTATACTGAAACTTTACCAGATATCTGGTTCTTCTGTCAGGGCCATCTCACCTAAAATCACCTACTCTTTCCTCTTAAGTAAGATATATTGATGGATTTATGACTAATAAACCCATGATTATAGATAACTGTGATGTCATATAATTGGTATTTTAAAACTATATTACAGCAAAAATTATTTTTCAGGCTTAAAAATAAAACTAAAAAGAAACTCATTCCAGAAAAGAATAAGCTCAATCAAATCAAAATAATTCACTAATAATTTTAAAATGATTAAAAATACTTTAAAAGAAATATATAAATGCATAATGTAGCCAACTGTAATATAAAATACAAATACATTTGTTGCCAAGTTTTTATGTTTTGTATCCTGTGGGAAGAAAAATAAATTCCATAATTAAGCATGAAAACCCAAAATATAAATGGATCTGGAAGACTGGTCAATAGACATAATTAAATACAAAAATTTGATAGAAAAATAAACCAACAGAATATTATAAAAGAATTAAACTTCAATAGCCCATAGAACAATGTCAAATGATCAAACTTACATGTAATATATTTAGGATGGAGTGAAGGAAGGGAGTGAATAAAAATATTAGAAACTCATGCCTGATAATATCTAAAAAGAAATGGAATTTATTAACCTATGAAACAAAGAATTGTGGACAACAAAAAAATAATTATACATATAGTACAGTAAGGCTTACTTTATGGCCTTCAATGCCAAAGTTGGCCATCAATGCCAAGTCATATAAGCCACCAGCCAAGAAAAATATAACATGTTAACAGAGAAATTATGAAAATACAGGCTATTCTTAGCAGAAATGAGCATTGTACTTAATCCTAGCTCCAATATAAAGATACTTAATTCTTAGGCCATGACCCTGCTCTATACACACCCTCATGAAGAGAACTCCAAAGATGTGGGTGCTACAGCAAGTGTGGTGAAGGAACTAGAGAGCCTGGCTCTCTGAAAGAATAGTGTCTGAGGGCTTTAAAGCTTGTTAATCAACAAGCAGCTACTTAAGTGAAATCTCAACTAAGCTACATGGAAGAAGCACACCAGCCTGCATGATCCAAGGATTGTAAAGAATATAATCCAAATCTGAAGGAGGGAAGATTAATGGAATTTAAATGATGAAATTTGGGTTTACAGAAGGTGATGTATGACAGTGGAAGCCCCAGATACATTTGCAAGAACTATATGCAGGAGAAGTCTCTGGTAATGTCCCTCTGAATGTATTTGAGGGATGGGAATAGGAGTAGACTGATTATCAGAAATAAAATGTTGTAGAAAGGATTATAATAGATTAAAATGAAACATCTGGTCTGACTGGTTAACACCCAACGTGTAATTTGAGTAACTAAAATGTAGCATTTGATTTTATTCCATTTTTGACACTTCTAAAACTACTGAGAGTTAAGATGGCAAGTGAAGAGGAAATGCATGTGGATGAAAGCTCTGGTGCATTTCCTCTGAATATAGACCAGGGCTGTTAATGACTTTGCTTTTATGCAGAACACATTGGAAAGTCACCCATGCCAGAGGTTTCTAGGTTAAAATTTTAAGTCCCTAATGATATGATTGACCTTTTGACACATTGAGTTTTCTCTAGTCTGTTTTCTTTCAAACTGCAGATTATCTCTATTGTATTTTGTTATTGTTGGCAGTCTTCTTGATTCATTGTTATGCATTTTTCTATGTTTTTGGTATATGAAACTCGGGATGGGTGACTCTATGGAGACAATAACTGGATCGAGGGTTTTCGGAGTGTATGGCAGAGGAGGTTGGAGGAAAATGGGAAGCAAATAAAAAGCAGAGCAGGAAGGAAGAAAAAGTTCCAAAACTATTTGTGGTAGGGATTATCCAACATTCTGGCTAAAACTGAACTATTGAATTGTATGATGCCTGGATTGTGATCTAATACAATATAGATCACAATCCAGGCATCATACAATTCAAATATATATATATATGAAATAAATAGGAAATGGAACTTAATTTTTTTCAAAGAGAAGGTGAGATCACGTATAAAGAAAAATCCAACTTACGGAGACTGTAAAACAAACTACATAAAATTGTGTAGGTAATAGAACAAATAAGGGATCCAATTTTAAAATTCTTTGAAATAAATGTGAATGAAATCACCCCATACCAAAACTTTTGGGACAGAGCAAAAGTAATTAGCAGAAGGCAATTTATAACACTTCAGGTTTTCATGAAAAAGAGGAGAAATTCTATATCAGAATCTTAACAAAATATCCTCAACAAGTAAAAGAAGAGCAACATGATACACTTACAAACAACCAGATAAAAGGAATCATAAAGATTAAAGCTGAATAAATGAACTGAAAAACAATGGATATAATGAACAAGACAAGAAGTTGGTTCTTAGACAGGATTAACAAAATCGACAAACCACTGGCAAATTTAACAAAGGATAAAAAAGAAAAGATGCACATGTCTAAGATTAGATATTAAAAGGGTGCCCTCATGACAAAGGCAAAAAGAAAAAGAAAAAGAAAAAGAATAGCACACTGTTACGAAAGACTGTCTCAAAAAAGGTTGGAAACCTTGAGTAAATAGACAAATTTCTAGAAACTCGTGATCTACCCAAATTAATGCAGTGACATTAAAAATTTCAATAGTTTCATAACATAAGATGAAATAAAACAAGTTATCAAAAAACGTCTAACCAGGAAATTTCATTATTTAAAAAACAGCTGTCACAATTCTACACAAAGTATTCCAAAATAAAGAAAAGAGCAGCAAACTCCCAAACTCATTTTATGAAACAAGTATAAACCTGATACCACAGCCAAGAAAAGACAGAAGGAGAGACAACTACAAACCAATGTCCCCCATGAACACAGATGCTGAAAGCCTCAAAAAAATCATGGCAAACAGAATCCAATAACCCATATAAACATTAATGCACCATGATTAAAAACAACCAGTGTATTCCACCACACAAACAAGGCAAAAATGAGAACACCTAGTCACATCAAAATGAAGATAAGTTATTGATTTGATAATATCCAACACTCATTCTTGATAAAAACATTCAACAGAATAGAGGTATAAATGAGAATTTTCAACACAACAAAAGTCATTTACTAACAATAAATGGCCAGCATCTCGCTCAACAGTGAAACCCTGAAAACATTTCCCTTGCAACTAAAACCAGATAAGGATGTGCTTTGTCATCACTCTGATTCAACAGTTTCATGGAAGTCTGAGTCAGAACCATTAGACAACAAAAAGAAATCAAGGGAATATAATGTGGCAAAGAAAATATGAAACTCTCAATATTTGTTCATGATATAATTTTATATGTTGAAAATCCTAAAGACATGACAGAAAGGTTGTTGGAAACAATTGAGAGATTCACTATTACGGCAAGATAAAGATCAACATGCAGAAACCGGTCAGATTCCTACATATCACTGAAGAGAGCTGTGAAAATGACCTCAAAATCACAATACCATTTATAATACTCATACAAAGGAGGAAATAGTATGAAATTCACTCAACCAAAGAGACAAAGGACCTGTTGAAGAAAAACTACAAATCACTATTGTAAGAAACCAAAAGAGACCTACACAAATGGAAAACTATCCCATTATAATAAATAGGAATGCTTAATATCATGAAAGTATCAATACAACCCTAAGCAATATATAAAGAGGATGAAATTGTAATCCAAATTACAATTTCCTTCTTTAAATAAAACTAACCACCAACGTCATATGGAAGAAGAGACCTAGGATAAGAAATTCAAATCACTTACATCTAGTTGATTCCAGTTGATAGTGATCCCGTAGGACAGGGCAGAACTGCCCCTGTGAGTTTCAGAGACAATAACTCTTTACTGGACTAGAAGTCATCACCTTTATCCCTGGGAGTGGCTGTTGGTTTGGGACTGGTGACTTTGTGGTGAGCAGTTCCCCATGGAACACATTACACCCTGGGGGTCCTACGATAAGTACAGACTCCTTTTGAAGAAGAACAAAGCAGGAGGCTTTCACTTCCGACTTCAAAACTGATCCCACACCTGCAGTACTCAAAACAGCCTGGTACATACAAAATGATAGGTACATAGACAAATGAAACAACAGAAAACACAGAATTAAATCCATTCACTTACAGGCAACTGATCTTCAACAAAGGGCCAGAAAGCATCAAATGGGAGAGAGGTAACCTCTTCAAAAATGGTGATGGCAAAACTGGATCCCCATCTGCAGAAGAATGAAAGCAAACTATAATTCACCCCATGTACAAACAACGAATTCAAGATGGATCAAGACAAATGTAAATACTAGAGCTGTAAAGGTCAATGAGAAAATAGGAGCAAACTTAAGGGCCCAAGTGCGGGGCATACATATATTATCAAATACAACGAGGGAAACGCACACAGTAAAAGGCAAAATTAATGACTGGTCCCTACAGATCATAAGACACATATGTGCATCAAAAGAAAAAAAGGAGACTTATCTTAAAATAAATAGTCATCTGTGTGAAGATCAGTTAAGTTTACACGGATGCGGCAGACCAGCGTCTAGCATCCCAGGTGTATAAAGAATAAACTGCAAGATCAAGGGAAGGAACTGTATTAGAGCTTTAATTCTGAACACCTGAGCACAGAAAGCTGTGAATGACAGTGAAAGCCCCAATCCATTGGTAGATGTCGTCCCCAGTCAGATTGCTCCTCCACTGAATTCCCTGGGACCATTGACCAGGGGTATGAACAGCCTTGCTGAGATAGTTTATTGTGCCAGAAAAAAACATTAATGTAGATATTGTTAGGTAAAAATTTTAACATCTTATCATTTGTTTCCCTTTGACCAATTTTCAATTTGTTTTAGTTTTTATTCTTTTGTATTGTGGTTTCATGTGTTTTGTTTTGTAATTGTTGTTGGGCTTTTTAAGTAAAATATTCTTTGTATGAATTTAAAAAAGCAAACAAACAAACTCACTGCCCCCGAGGGACTGCTGACTCAGAGGACGTCTATGTGACAGGCTGGAACTGCCCCTGTGCGTTTCTGAAATCATAAATCTTCATGGGAATAGGATAAATACATCTCTATGGCTAATAATTAGATTGACAATTCTTTGGGGTTATAGCAAGGGCAGTTGGAGGGTAATGGAGACCTAAAATAAAGGATACAAGAAGGAAAAAATACTTGGGATTGATTGGGGTGATGATTTCACTCTTGTTTTAATATAATTAAACTACTGAACATCATGGCATGTGAACTATATGTCAATAACTTAAAATAAATATCAATGTATGTTATTAGTATTTTATTAAGCTTTTTGTATGCACTTAAATTAACAGTTATTTGTTTCCATTTTCACTGTTTAGATAAATTTTCTCAAAATAGAATGTTTCATTTATAGTTATTTAATATAACAAAGTGCATCATTTATTATAATCTGTAATTTAATTTAGCATGGTAGAGAAAATACACCTATTTTTTAAAAATAGTTAACTTAATTATTTTTTCCCCTCATTAATCTTCACTAGGTTTTTAAGGTCTTCATTGGTTTAAAATTTTGAGTTTGAAGGTCATTTTCTGTGACAAGATCTCTGAATATCCTTTATTAGCTGACTCCAAAAAGATTAAAACTGTCATATCTAGAAGCTCACACTGGCAGGAAACTGCTGCTTTGGTGTCTAATTTTGTTTTGAGAAAGCATTGAATATTATAATGTCCATCATGTTAGTATAGAAGATCTAAATATGGTAGATAATTTGAAAGTACTTAGTGTCAATGTTATGTCACCTACTAATTACTGTATATTGAAAGAAAAGTGAATGACATATACTTTTCTGAAAGATATTCAATAGAGCTTCATTTTTATAGTACATTTATCCCGTGTATATTTGCTTTTTTTTTTAGCTGATACTGTTACAAAAACTAATTCTGATTTATGAAATAGGCCCAAAATCTCATACCCCAAGCTTTCTGCCAGAGAACTGACCCATGTTAAATTGGCTCAATGTTTAAAACAACAATACACAAAATAAAATAATAACCTTGCTAAAGTGGCTTTGTGCCTCTTAGAAATTTATCTAGATTTCATAATAATAGATCATAAATAATCATAAAATAACCTGTTACAAAAGTAATCCCAAAGTTACTGATCTCATGAATTACATTTATTTTGTGCCAAGTATTAAGAGTGTGCTTTTAAAATAAAAGTATATTTTACATTTTTCTCAATAAATTTACACTTAAACATAATAATTAACATATAGTGAGGCTAATTTAAAATTGGTTGCTTTTAAAAAACTTGTCTAAGAGTTTCAAAACTTTATAACTATTTAAACAAAATTATTTTTGTTATGTTCAGTGGCTCTGAATGTGAAAAGTCTGACCTGTTATATGAAGAGACGTTAGTATTTTTCTATGTCAAATTCAGTATTGACAATAAGGTATTTAAATGAAACCAATTATGTGTCAATATAGACATCTTCAAAAAATTTTCTATTTTGATGTAACAAATCTTGTATTGGGAGAAAATGTAAAAGTACTAATTTTGATTTATTGTATGTACAATTAAAAGTATAACATGCCTTTAAGAAGCATGCAACAAGAAGACAATTACTAGAAAACTTATTTGAGCACAATAAACCATGGATATTGAGTTCATTGTTCTGAATTCTGTAATTGTCTTCCAAAATAAACTTGTTATTTAGTCTTTACATATTTCAGACACAGGTAAATTGCTAGCATAGAGAGTGAACAAATATGGTGAAAGGCTATATCCCTGAAGTATAATTTTCCTGAATTTAGATTAGTTATTATCCTTTTTATTTCTGTTTGGAGAACTGTCTTTTGGTTGCTATGTCCCTGAAATTTGTATTCTTCGCAAAGCTACCCATAGTTTGTTATGATATCCATATTTAAATGCCTTTGCATAATCAGCAAAGCACAAGTAAACATGTTTCTGATATTATCTTTCTTCAGCCAAGTTCCATCTAAGTTTAGCAATGATAGCTTTTGTTTCATATCCTCTTCTGAGTCTGGCTTGAATTTGTCAGTTCCCTGTAAATGTGCTGCTGTTATAAATTCTATTCAGCAATATTCGGCTTGAAAATGATAACAATACTCTTGTTCAATGATTTCTGCACTCTGCTCGGTCACCTTTGTTTGGAATAGGTGCAGACTTGGATGTCTTCAGCTGGTATTTCAAGTGGCTTAGAGAAAGGAGACCCATCAGGACTCCCTGAGCTTGTTCTCAAACTCACTGGGATCGAGATGATTCTGACTGACATATACCTGAAAGGGCAATGTGGAACCACCCTGTGAGTTTTCTAGACTGTTTCTTTCTTTTGTTTATAATCATTTTATTGGGGCTCTTACAACTCTTGTTTCAATCCATACATCAATTGTATCCGACATATTCATACATATATCCCATCGTTCTTTTCTAGACATTTATCTACCTTCCATTGAGC
Organism: Echinops telfairi; assembly: GCF_000313985.2. Taxonomy (NCBI): domain Eukaryota; kingdom Metazoa; phylum Chordata; class Mammalia; order Afrosoricida; family Tenrecidae; genus Echinops; species Echinops telfairi. Next base: position 29,442,499 of record NW_022103908.1, on the reverse strand, counting down.
CTTTAGGTTCAGTTCCTCTTTTTTTCCCTCCCTCCTCCCTACTCCGCAACTCTAGTGGCCATTTGATAGATTGTAGATTGTTAATTATTTTCAACGCTCACACCAACCACTGTCTCCTTTCCCCTTTGGTTTCTGTTGTTCGTGTGGTCATGTGCCATTCATTGTGATCAGTGGCCTCCTCCCTCCCCACCTTTCCCCAACTTCCCCTACTCTTTTGGTATCTCTGTTCCTATTCCTGTTCCTGGGTTCCATGTGACGTGAGTTTTGTCTTTTGCCTATACCTATGTACATGCTCCCATCTAGTCTAGATTGGGAGTAGGCACTGGGGTCATGCTAGTGGGGGATGAGGAGGCCTCAAGAGATCAGAGGTATATTGCATGACCCATTAGTGTTGTACTGCACCCTGTAGAAAGCCTTATTTTTCTCCCTAAGAGTGGCTGTTGGTTTTGAATTGCTGAGTTGCCATTGGTAGCACAATGCCTAATTCACTATCCCACCAGGATCCCTAGTTTGTTAGATCATCTCAAGTGATAGCAAATCAATTCTTAGTCCCTTGTTTCTCTCAAAGTGTTAGGGCAGGGGCTTCTTTATTCAATATTATTGATTTCTGATTATGTGCTGCTTTTTTCAAATAGTTTAACATGGATCATTTACTTTTTGCTTTCTGTCTTCCTTTGATGTTGCCTGCATCATTCAGTTTTCTACCCATAGAATAATTCAAAATTACAGCTAGAGGCTGGAATTTGTCTTCAGTTCTTTCCACATTGAAATTACTGAGCGTGTTCTTCCTGTGCCTTTGCGTATTTCATGAGAATGCTCTCATTCGTTTTCCTGAACTGCCGTTGAAATTTTCTATTCATCGCTTTGATTGAATCACTTCTTCCATTTGCTTTAACTTCTCTTCATTAAGAGCAAGTTTCAGAGTTTCTTTTAAAATTCAATTTTGGCTTTTTTTCTATTTTTTATACGCTCTTCTGCTTTGCTCATGAATATAGTTCTTGAAGTCATCCTACAACTTTTCAGTTCTTTGGTCATTATTATTCAGTGTGTCAACTCTATTCTTAAGCTGGTCTAGAAATTTAGGTGGAATTTGCTTAAGGTTGTATTTGGACTCTTGACTTTTCTGCAAGCTGCAATTGTTGTTTCCACAGTCAGCCACTGGCTGATGTGGAGCTGGCTCGTCATCTCTCTCAATAGATGAGGTCGGAGATGGAGTCCTGTGCATTCTGTCCGCTCAGTCGTGTGCAGAGTAGCTGTTTGCTTTGAGTAAAGGACATACAATGACAAAGTCATTGGTCTTAAAAAAATGTATCATGTGATCTCCAATATCCTTTCTATCACAAGGGCCACATTTCCCAGCTGCAGATGTTTTTACATTTTTTGTTTCTAACTTCCTTATTCTTATTGTGAGCAGATGTCAGTGTATTGACATTGAATATCTCATTGATTTAATTGGCTTCAGAAGCTGGCATGTACATTTGAGTCATGCTCATAATACCTGTCTTGTTTTCCACAATCTCTACATTATCCTATCACTGACAGCATTGCACTTCAATATGGATGTTGAAATGTTCATTTTTATGATGAATGCAATATTATTCATTCAGTTTGTGTTTCTCAGCATTTCAAAATATATGCTAGTCCAATTCAACATGGCCAATAATAGGAATATTTATATCTATATATTCCATTTACTAGAAAAATAAGGTTTTTTCCCCCCCTAGATTTCTACTTTGTAGATTCCAATTTCTTATGGATACAGAATGGACAGTTATAGATTTTTCTCCACATTTTGAGCCATATCTTAACTAATTAAGATACTAAAAAGAGTTTTCACAGGCAGAAAAT
>NW_022103908.1:29432210-29436053 GCF_000313985.2 Echinops telfairi | reverse complement strand
GTCTCCACTCCATGACCAACCCCGTTAAGTCACATTGGGTATGATTTTGTTCTGGGTGTTTTATGCCTGATACCTGATCTCATCGACACCTCATGATCACAAAAAGCTGGTGTTCTTCTTCCATGTGGGTTTTGCTGCTTCTCAGCTAATGATTACTTCTTAAACGCCTCAAGTGGCACCTAATCTAGAGTGGTTTAATACAGTCTCTGGACAGAGACAATGAAAACATATCATTGTGGTAGTTAGATAATTTTATGTTAACTTGAAGATGGATAACCTGTCAACCAGTTCACAGCCTGATGCTGTCTCCTTGGTAGTGCACCTTCTATAAGGAGGGTCCGAGGGACGTCCCTCTCTGTCACCGACCTTCTGAGATGCTAGAGCTTTGCCAGATTTCAACTGACCTTGGGTCCACAGGACTCTGCACCCATCTGCATTCTGCATCATTACATGTGGCTGTGTTAGTCTGAAGAGAGACTTATGGACTAGTATCAGACTCAGGGATTTGAGTTGGACTAGGCTGGGATGCTTTCTTGATACATAATTACTCTTCATTTAAAGGATTTTTCAACCTGGCCTAAAACAGTCATGAAAGCAAATTTCATTGCCCACTAAGTAATACATTTCAGATTTCCCTTTAACAATAATAACATTAAAACAGACAACTGCAAGAGTGAAAAATGAAGAAGAAGAAGAAGAAGAAGAAGAAGAAGAAGAAGAAGAAGAAGAAGAAGAAGAAGAAGAAGAAGAAGAAATCAGTTCCCTTTAATTTTATAACTTGAATTTGGTATCCCTCTTCTGTTTCTGTCAGTCACTATTTCAGATGCTTGGACCTATCAGTAAACAAAGTAGCTATGTTTTTCTTACAGTTACCAAGTAGGTGAAGTTCATTTTCTAATAAAGCTTTTAATCTCAGGACCTCAGCTTTTATAATCCAAGAATAGTTAGAAAAAGATTGGAGAGTTTGGGGTTTGAGTTGACTACTGTGCATCTAGGTACAGAGGTAAAATTGTAAGTTTGGTAAATGATCTTTAAGTTTTGGGAGAGTTAATGTTTGTTGTAAAAACTAAATTTGGGGCCAAATTACTCTGTGATATATTTCAGAATACAAAAGCGACCATAATCTCAAGTATAGTTTAACAAGAATATTGGAGGTAGCATATATTATACAGAGGAAAGAAAGGCAATAAAACTTAAAAGTTAACCAAGGAAGCAGGTCATAAATATTTGGGGAAACCTCAGGTTGCAGAAACAATGTCTTGAATGTAGGAGAACAGGCAAAAACCGAAGCAAGAAAGCTATTGCGACCTTGTCAAGTATTTGTGAGAGCTATAAAGTCTATGCCTCAGTGGTCTTTCCGATCACAACTTCCTCCTCCTAAAAGACTGGGTTCAACTCATTTAAGAGACGTGCAAAGCAAGGACAGTCATGATCTCTAATGCCTTAAAGTGGCAGTTCCACTACTAATTTGGGATTAGAATCAAGAATAAAGGAGTTGTACAGAAACCTAAAATTACACTAAGAATCCCAGACATTTTTGCTACAGACTCCATTTTGAATTTTCCAACCTCAATTAAGCCTAATATTGTGCATGCTCACCAAAAGAAAGAAGCCAGGGAAGAACTTATACAAACTATATGACTTCACACACTGTCCCAAACCAAAAACCTTATTCCAATAAATAAGTACCAATTCTTGACTAAGATAAACAAACAAACAAACTCACTGTAATCTAGTAGATATTGCTTCATAATGGCCCTCTAGGGCAGGGTGGCGCTGTCCCTGTCAGTTTCTCTCAAAAAAGACCACTGGTTTCAAACTGTTCCCCTTGCAGTTAACAGCCCAACGTGGAACTACTATGCATTAATTACTGTTTTTAGGTGTTTCCATCTACTACAATCGATGTACAATTCAATCTGTATTTAGCATGGGTAAATTATCTTTTCTCTTTATGGTTATAATATTCTAATATGTTCTGAAACTCACTGCCATGGAGTCAATGCTGACTCATAGTGATCCTTTGTGGGTTTCTGAGACTGTAACTCTTTCCTGGCGTGTAAGGCCTTTCTTCAGCCGAGCTATGGCTGGTTTTGAACTCTGGGCCATGCAGAACACAGCCCAGTCAGTGCGTAACTACCACACCACCAGAGCACAATATCTAACACGATACGTGTTCTAAAGGTGGAGCTGTGTGTATGCTTTGCACTGTGAACATCAAGGTTAGCAGTTCGAAAACACGAGCAGCTCTGCAGGAGAAGGGTAAGGCTTTCTGCTTCATAAATAGTCTCAAAACCCCACAAGAACAGTTCTGCCTCATACTCTAAGATTGCTATGCATCGAAATCGGCTCGATGGCAGTGACTTTGAGGTGTTTTTATTTAATATTATACATTCAAATCGTTCCCTATTTTGTATTTTTGCTTGGTTCCATCTTACAAGATTAAAGGCAATTGAATTGATTAGATGGTAAATTATACTTGTAATTATTGTATGTAAAAAATAACAATGACCAGGCCAACAATAGCCATTTTACTTTAGGATATAATGTGATTTGACTAAAAATATGATCTTATGATCAACATCAATCACTGTAGCTGACACTGATAAGTTTGATTTCAAATTTCAATGTATTTTAATGAATGAATTAGTTCTTTTTGATATAGTCATTTATCTTAAATGTATACGAACATAAACAACACAAAAAGAGCACACCGGTAAACAAACTTAAGCCAATTTAAATTCTAGAAATCTAACCTAATAATTAAAGGTGAAATGTGATGGGATTTAATAATGGATTCCTCAGCATTAAGCTGAAAGTGGTGAGCTGCATTTCCAAGGTGATTAAAATGGTTTCTGAAGGAAATTGCTTCCCCAAAGTGCTGAAGCTTCCGTTGTTGACTAATTCTCAGCATAGCAATCATTTGCCACGGAGTGAGAACAAAGTCAGTAAGATGGATGCCAGAGACACTACACTGAATGGCACCCATTCCCCTAGTTCTCACCCAATGAGAACGGGATCTTGGATAATAAGACAGTGACTTTTGAAAGATATTCTTTTGAATCTCAAGAAAAAATAATTAAGTATATTAAGAAGTATGTACAACTAGAAGATGTCCTATAATTTATATTAGATTGAAACTCTTGAAGCCTCTAGAAGTGTATCGAGGTTACATTTGTGCATGGAAAAATAATCATAAGTATACGCTATTTTGCTTCACCTACCAAGCCAACTTTTGCACTATTTCTTACCTTGATTAATCTTTGTTGTCATTTCTTTACTATTTTTTTGGTCTTTGTTTCTTGTATTTTGTTTGTTTGTTTAATCTCATTCACTCTTTATCTCTATCTCTTGGTTCTCAGCCCCACCCATTCAATTTAAATAAAGTTATTTGATTTTTGTTCACAGGCTATTTTCAACTATGATTCAATTACTCATCCATATTTAGAGAAATACATTTAAAATTTATCATAAAGAAATTAGATACATATCTGCTCAAAAATAAACACCTTAGGACAATATGCCTAATATACCTGGCAACTAATCAGTGAGTGGATGACAAAAGACCCAAGGGCTTCTAATATCAACAACTCTTAAAAATAAAAACAACAACAACCAGTTTAGTATATGTTGGAGGTGATCAAGAGAGAGAAATATGAATTTTTCCAGGACATGTTTTCCATTTGAGCCCTGCTGACATTAGTGGGAGTCTTCCAGACTGTTAAAGTCACAGTGACACTGGACACAACTCTAGGGAATTCTGTTGGGCCTGGGCTGGCTTCCCCGTCATTCCTGCATGTGAGCTCACTGATGAAACCAGGATGCAAATTCATCGCATGAAGCGTC
>NW_022103908.1:29421678-29431194 GCF_000313985.2 Echinops telfairi | reverse complement strand
TGATTTCCTTCTCCAGCGACTGGTCTTTTGTGACAACATGTCCAAAGGATGCTGGACAAATTCTCACCCTTGCCTCTTAGGAGCATTATGGCTGTATTTCTTCTTAAACAGAATCAAGACAAGATGAAAACTAATCATTCAACAATAAAGACGGAAGATGATATTTAAAACTAGCGTAGTTTTGTATTGGATCAAAAGGGATATCAATGACTATCTGTTCATGTCCTTTGTCCACTTTTTAGTTGGATCTTTTGTTATGCTCTTGTTGAGATGTTGTAGAGTTCTACAGATTTGGGGATTTAAGCTTTTTTTGGTAAAGTTAATGTTTTAATCACATAAGTAGTATGTAAATACATTCTCACTCTGAAACATTGAAATGTCACAACTACCATTTTTTTAATTGTTTGATTAGGAGTTCATACAACTCTTATCATAATCCATACATACATCAATTGTGTAAATCACATTTGTACATTCATTGCCCTCATCATTCTGAAAACATTTGCTCTCCACTTAAGCCCCTGGCATTAGGTCCTTGACTTTTGTGCCTTTGCTATTTTTTCCCCAATCTGCAGGCTCTCATTTTATTCATTTGAAGAAGTATTTTGGTCTGCATATATGTTTTATTTTTAGTATGTACCAGTAATGTATTTTTTTCTTTCACTATATGAACTTCCTTTATTATACTTGTTAATCTGTGTATTACCCTGCAATAGACAACTTAAGTTTTCCAAATTTTCTCATTGGTATTTCTTAAACTCTGGGGTTTTAGATCTAGGTCTTTATTCCATATTGAGTTTGTTTTTGTTCATTGAAAGACTTTTGAGTCCTGTTTAATTCTTCAGCTTATGGAAATCCAGTGTTTCCTACATTTGCAGAGGACACTGTCTATTCCGTTTGATTGGTCTTTGGTCCCCTGACAAAGATTAGTTGCCCATTGGTAGGTGGGTGCATTCACTTCTAAGTTTCCTATTCCATTACTGTTTGAGTGGGCAAATATATGGACCTTTCTTGTGAGTAGGAACACATATGGATCTCTTTCAATCAGTTTGCCAAGTACAAATATTTGTCTTTCAAATGTTTTTGGCATAGAGGTGTAAGTGCTTCCAACATTCCATCTTTTTGTTAAATCATCCCAATTGGCATTCAGATAAAACTTTTGAGACTTGTTTTTTGCTAATGTGTTTATTAGAACTTAGATAGTTTTCTTCAGTAGCATTGGATTTTATCAAATATTATCTTTTGAAACTGTTGAATATCGACCAATATTTTTTTTGTACCACACCTCAGTGTATGCCTTTTATTTTCTTTGGATACTTCTTATGCTATTCATTTTTAACCCAATTTGTGGTTTGGGTTTTTCTTTATTTATTTTAACTTAAGATTTGTTGAGTGAGTCCTTCCCTTTTTTGTTTTCTAGCTCTAAGTCTTTGCAAGGTATATTGTAATTAGTTGTGTTAATTGAACCACCAGTTGCAATCTTCTGTTCAGCTCTTTTCTTCATTTAGCCCTTTTCTGTTAGCTACTCTACATTCAAGAACAAGTAGCAAATTATATCCTAACATTATTTTAGCTCCTTATCTTTTTAATGACCTTTACTTTCTTTGTGTATAATGTCTTTCACTTCATTCCACAATGTATCATTTTAGTGATTAGCATTGTTTGCATCAAATTTCTTCTTAATATAACTGCTGAAGTAGGATGTGTAAAAGGTCATACTTTGACTCGTTGGAATAGGTTTTGCTTATCAACAACTTTAACTGAACAATTGATGGCTATTCCATAGTAGATCTCTGTCATCGTTCTGAGAGTTGAGATTTGACCCATTTTCTGTTTTCCCTGAGATGATGGATTCAGGCACTTTATATTCTGTCAGAGGAGGTTCAAATGTATAGTTGGCATTTATGATGTTGCGTTAGTTCCAAATTCAGATGAATCACAATGTTGCATGGAAGACAGAGTGTGAAAGAGGGTGTTTCAATAATAGATATAAATCTAATATAAAATCCCCTCAGATTGTTATCCAGTTGATTCGGACTCAGAGTGACCTTTTGGAAACCCTGATGGTGTCGCGCTTTCACACTGGTCAGCAGTCCAACTCCTGAGTTGGAGAAATATGGGGTGTTTTGCTCCTACAGAGGCTTGTAACCTGGTAAACCTACAAAGACAGTTCCACTCTGTCCTGGAAGGCCACTATGAAAATTGAGTACAGCACCAGTTAATTAATTGTGTGCAAAACTTTTCCATTTCCTTTTAAAAATAAAATATTAAAGCCTGTTCTTAAACTTATAGATATCCTATATATCCTATTCTATATTTGCTTCATCTATAAAATTTGAAATTCAGCAATAATCCCACTATACAATAGTAAGAGTACATGCAAATGGAATTTTTAAAATGCATCTAAATACATGATATCAGGAGAACTACTTAAGACGTTGGTATTTTTAATTATGAAGATTATATTAAAATGCAGTCTTTTATTGCTTGAGGTTCTAAGGTAAAATTCAATGCAATGACAGTATTTGTGTTGGTCTCTCCCAGGTTAAGTTGTGTCTGGGCAATCATTGTCTGAGGTTTATTTTCAGATAAAATATAAAGAGAAAATGATATTTCAAAATGTGTCTTCCAATATCTGTTGCTCTGTGCGTCCTTCATGGAAGGACTCACTGAACCCTCAGGAATATAATCAACACATAGTCTCCACCTGGTTGTTGCTTCAGAACTTGTTTCATCTGCCCAAGGCCAAGTCTTTCCTGGGAGAGCCCATGTGCCAAGGTTATGCAATGAAAGTCCATTGCGATCAGTTACAGTGGAGTCTACGCCAACTCACAGCAGTACCACGTGATCTATTTTAACTAAATGTGGGAAATTTTGTGCATGAGATTCTCTCAGGAATGGCTGACATTTTTATTTTTATTATTCCTTTTGTCGAATGGGAGACCATTTATAAAGCTGGTTATCAATTTAACAGGCAGCAAGTTGTGCATGCCTTCATCTTATTCACTGTATGTTTACAATCAACATCACTGGTCCCACCTCCTCCTTGTCTTTCCACTCTCCATCTTTCCTAACCCTTTTGAATTTTGTCTCTGGGTATATGCTGCCTGATCAATCACAAAGGGTCAATTATTCTACACTGAGTACACCTTGATAGTGTTACATTTTCCCTTATAGGTCTGTCTCTTGATTGGCTGACAATTGAGCCACCGGATATGTGCTGTTCCCAAACCAAGGACTGAGCAAGGGCCTTCGTCTCCAGGGTTCCACGAGGCTTCATCCAGCTAGCAAGCCTGGTCTGTTTAATGATTTTGAGGTTTCTCCTACCATTTTGCCCCATCCTATTCAAGACTTTCTAAAATGATCCTATTCAGAGAATTTGAAAATGATAACCCTCTTGCTCTCTTGGTCTTAGGTGTGTGCATTCTGATGCTCACCTGTTTCTTTAGTCTAGTAGACTACTTTTTTCTACATGTCTTAAACTGTTGTCATTCTTTTTTCCAATGGCACTGTGAGAGACCTATGGTTGCAACTTATATTATTGCTCATGAGATTTTTAAAAAGTCAATTGCTATGCATGGATATAGAATGCTTCCTTTGTAAACAATATTGTGCCAATTCAAGTAATACCTGAAATTTGTTGAAACAGCTTCTCAGTTCTACCTTCATTCATTTCATTTGCCTCAATTCTTTCTTCCTCTCTCTTTTTCCTTCTTCCCTGATCCTTCTTCTTTTTACTTTGTTTCATAGACTTTGGTACCTAAGAAATACCTTGTATTCCAAACTCTATCACATCAATTTCTGTATTTCTGGAGAATGTATCCTACAATTACAGTAATGCATGTTACTTTTATTGATTGCAGTGGTCCTGTGATATAATCTCAACAATGTTTTAAGCCTCATATGTGTTCATGGTGTGGAACCTGAGTGTTGTATACTCTGTCATATATTCGTATAATGCACTTCCACTTGAAAGGAAAAATTAAGTGTCTATAATAAAATCTACTCACTTTCCCTTTCACAAAATTAAGATTAATATCAATGTACAATTTCACATGAGTTACGGTAAAATCATCCTGGGGAAATAATTTTCTGGCCAATCTGGTGTCTTCTCGCACAGTTCCAAATAAAGAGCTTTATATATTATCCTACAAGTAACAAAAGATCTCAAATCTGTGTCAATCATCAGTTTGGACTCACCATCCTCTACATGAAAAATGATGAGGCTTCCTACATCCATAAAGATTTAAAGATGCATTAACCTAAAAAAGCAGTTCTTCGCTGTACAAGGTGAGAATTGACTTGCTGGCAGTGGGTTTATATATGACAGGCACACAAGCTCAAACTGAACTGGATACAGATAATATTTGTTTATTTAGATATAGTTTATTTGATTCTGTTGACTGCTTTTAAATGTCATATTGTATTATTATTCTGATAACCTTTACCTTTTATCTTAACATTAATGACTGGGTATAAAAAATAGAATATTTATTTATTTTCAAAGTAAAATGTAACATTGTAGTAGTCATTAATAGAAACCTTAGAAGCCCTTTATTTTTCACTTTATGCATTATAAAAGCAATCTTAATTTGGTTTTGGTTTTTATGATGCTTGAAAATATCCAATTGCCCTAAAGAATAAACCAAAGAGCAAGAGATTTTCCTTTCAATAGAGCACATTCAAATTAAGTTTACATTATTTGTAAGTATTGAATTTTTTCAAAAACACACCACACTATAAAACATAACACATTATATAAAATATTATTAATCTCCATTTTTAGGTCAATTTATCATATACAAATATGTTTCCATATCAATCTTTTGATATTGAAATTAGATCAGGAATATTTTTAAATATATATATATATGTATATAATGACTAAATAATATATAAATGTATGTTTTCTATTGTGCAGTTGCATAATGTTTTAAAATGTGTCTTTTGGAGAGATTATAGATATTTACTTTTCCAAAAAGGAATATGGAGTGATGTATTTGAATTAAAAAAATACTTTAAAGCTGCTGAATATCAATTTAACATTTACTAGAAAAGAATATTTAGAATTGTTTTTGTAATATAAGATACATCCCATTATAATGAATCTGATAAAAAATCCAAACGTTTTTGTTTTGATGTGTATTGTAATAATAAGGAATTTATGACAAACATAAATTATTCTTCTATCAGGAGACATCAAAAGCCATGCGTACCTTCTCTCCAGGTGTCTATGTTTTGGCAGCTCAGAGCAAGTAGCAAACAGGGTTTTAAAAAGGGAAAAGAATCTTATACAGTACTACAAATTCTTGCTAGTAGGAAGTGTTATTGAGGTAAATATCTCAGTAGTAGGAATATATTTTTCTCTAGGATTGTTTAGAATTATTATCATCTGGAGTTAATAAGGAAACAGAAATGTTTGACCCTATGGTTACTTTAAAATTCTTTACAGACAAGCAATCCCATTGTTTCCTACAACCAGCATATATCATGCAGATCACCCATTGCAATATATTGGTAATTATTGCAACCATTGAAGTGCACTGTTCAGAACCCTTTAAATAAATACTACTGAACAGAGTAACAATGACTGAGAACCTCAAACAGATTATTCAAATCCACTATAGTAGTCCCATAGAGATCTCACTTCTCTGAGTTTCTCCCAGCCAGTAACTGTGAGGACGATGGTACTAACCTCCGGTTGTTTTCATCCAGGACAGGCTTCGACTGGTGGCGTTTTTCATGAGCAGAGGTTTAATATTGGGGAAGAGTTCTCAGTAGTCCCTGATGTCAGGAAGACATTTTTCTACTGACTCTTCCTTCCTTTTCATTCTTTGACAGCCCTGAGCCTTGCATGAGGCTCTCCTCACCTCCCCTAGCATCCTCCTTCATGTGTCCCCCTCCGTTCCATCACCTTGTGTCTCAGATGATTAGCAAGGTAACCAGCAGTCACTGGTGGCCCACTGGTGAAAGGCCGGCTGCAAATCAAAGGGTCTGTTCACCAGCCACCCCATCAGAGAAAGATGTGTCCACCTGTCTCCGTTAATATTTACGGTAAACCCTTCGGGCTCTGTGGGAGCAATTCTACTCCATCCCTCCAGGACACTGTGAGTTAGAATCAATTTGAAGAGAGGGAGCTTTTTGTTTGATTAGCTGGTTGGCAATAAGAAATGGCTAACATAGGGCTAGACCATGGCTCATTCACTATCCAGCTGGCAATGTGGAATCTATGCTGAAATGAAAGGAAAAGAGACACTCTCATACATAATGGAAACTCAGTCGTTGAAACTTCTACCAGTGCCAATTTAGCAAAGACTCAAATTGTCAGGGTACTTTCCAGGGGTCTTGGGCTAACAACCCTGAAAGGTTATTGGGACTATCGTTTATTGATCATTTGCTAGTGTAATAACCAGAAATTGAGAGTAATGACCAAAGAGTTAAACACTGAATATAAGGGCTGGAGGAATGTTTTGGGTAGATTATGAGAAGGCTCTTATGACCTGCATTCAAAGAACATACAAGTTTGACTGAGTGGACTCAAACTTGATAGTCTGTATTCTAGAGGTATTTGAATGCTCAGTTAAGAAATGTATCATATTGTTCACAGTCATTTTAGGAAATATCTGGGACTCTAAAATATGGGAAGAGACATCTAGGTAGATTTTCATATGGTTCTTGCTTGTGCAAAGTCCTCTGTGTTCTAGTCCTTAGGAAAAGATAGCAATTCTTCCATAAGGGAATGCATTAGAGACGTTTCAAGGCAACCTGTTCTTACTTTTGGTTGCCTATTTGATAACTAGAGATATGCTAAGCATAATCTGGCTAAGGGATAAGTAGAAATGAGTGAATTTTTCTGATTCAGTAGTTGAATAAAGAGAAAAATAACTGAGGGAAACACTGTGCATGACAGGATGACCAGCCCAGGCACTCATTTGATTAACCCATTCAATTGGAGACCCTGGAGCTGTAACAGCAGCCCTGGTGCAAAGCGGTTAATCTTTAGGATGTGATTCACAAAGTATGCCATTTGAAACCACCAATTACTCTGCCAGTTCTAGATAACTGGGTCTTTCTGCTACAGAAATGAGTTACAATCTCTGAAACTTACAGGAGAAGTTGTACATTGTCCCTTGAGATTGCTATGGGTTGGCATCGACATGTGGCAGTGAGTTTGGTTTGGGGGGGTGCTGTAAAACAGAGACCATCATAAATGTGCTTTTGAGGAGATCAGACAAACCACTATCGTGTTCCTTTACATAATGACTTGAGAAACCATGCGAAAGTGTTACCGATGACAATCTTAGAAACCTGGGCACCAAATAGAAGGCTGAAGGATTAGATTTAACACTGCAAAATGCTCACAAAATCAGAAATGAAGATATTTACAGATAATCAGCACCCTGCCAGGAAAACTGGTGCAAGATGTATTTCCAGATGAGAATGGAAAAAAGAACTTCATGGAATTCAAAATGGGGAACAGAGATACCATGTCAACAAACCTGAACTGAAACAAGGTGAGCTGAACACAAAGTGGCCCTAAGTAGCACATTCAGGGAGGCAGGTAAGAGATCTAGGGATCCAGGCACTCAAGAGAGAAGGGTCCAGAGAGTAAATATGAGACTGGACACCAGTGGTGATGGCTGAGGCTTAGGCAAGAATATGCCCAATGAAAAATAAGGCTTTAGAACAGCAAACAGCAGTCTCTCACCCTACTAACTTGTATGGAGCCCCCACCCCATACTTGATCATGCTAAGCCCAAGGCCCAATTGCCTGGTTCACCCTCTCAGGAGTGTGCGCCCATCCATGTCCACTGAAGGATGGGTATCAACCAGTTACAGTCAAGTGTGCTTACTGCACCCACTCCCCAGTGATTGACAGACATGTTCACTGTACCCACTGCTTGACAACCAACAGGGGCACTCACCACACTCTCCCTCTGTGTCAGGTAGATTTTGTTCTTCTCAGTAAGAGAAAGGCATTCCTACTTCCCTATAGAGAGTATGGCAACCATGATGTTGACACACCCAAAGAGGAACTAGAAACACACCCTTGCCACTGTCAAGCAGCAGGTCAGCATTCCCTCACATAATACACCGTGCACTCTTCCAAGGGTCTCATAGCAAGAAACAGCAACTAGAAGGCAATTCTTCTGCCCTCATCCAATGATGGCATAAGTATGACAACACACAACCCATTCCCAGTCAGTTCCCTGCTTGACCATACATGCAAAGAGTCCCCCTGGATATCTGGTTACCTACTGAGATACCAAAGTATGCCTAGACAGCAGGCGCTAATCTATCCATTTAGGAAACATTATTTTCTTAGGCCAAAGAAATCACATCCATGGCTCCTCAATAGACACACTAAATGCTATCACCAATACTGAAATAGCATGCTTTCCATAAAAACTGTGAAGGGAGCCTAACTATGTACCCCTTGCTGTATCACATCAGGGAAGGAACCTGACCTTGTAATCCCACTCAATCTTCTATGGGGAGACAAGTGCATATAACGACAGAGGACTCAACATGAATCTGTGAGCACCATAACCATAGAATCCCTGCCACTGAGTTAACTTTAACTCCAAGAGACCCTGTAGGACAGGACATAACCACTTCTTAGAGTTACTGAGAATGTAAGTCATTGTAGAGAAAACTTCTCCCACAGATTCTGCTAGACTTCAACTGCAAACTTTGTGGTTAGCAGCCCAATGCTTAATCCACTGTGACACCAGGGATTTACTATACTCACTGGACATAAATAGCTTACTGGAGGTGGGACATAGATTCACTCCCTGTGAGACATTCCTGTAGACAAGCTACATGGAGCTACACTAGAGCCTTGGAGCTGAAGGAGCAATGTGGAGACCGCTGCCAGCATTGAGATGCTTCCACTGCCATTGGATCCACAAGAATTTCCACCCACAGGCCTGTGATCTTCCTGCATTCAGTGTCATTGCGTATGTTGCTTGAGTCTGAAGAGGAATTTATGAATTGGTATTGGACATATGGGCTAATATTGAATTTATGGATTTGATCTGGACTGGGTTGGAATACTTTCTCAATATTTAATTGATCTTGAATATAAAGTTCTTCCTGTAAATAGATGAGTGTCCATGAATTTGTTTCTCCAGTCACCTAAGACTAACACAAAAACTTTATAAAAATTTGAGTTGCAAGTAGAAACAAAAGAGTGAAAACAATGAACAAAGTCAGGTTATGTGGGCTTCTATACAAATAGTTTACATTATTATGAATTTCATGGCACTGAGAGAAAAAGATGGATATAGAGAGAATTTTTTAAGATATATGAAGCAATAGTCCTAAGTATCATAAAAGATGAGAACATGTAAACCATGTGTTGGAAAGACCTCAAAAGAAAGTCATAATCAAATTGTTCAAAACCAAAGACAAAAAAAGTGATTGCATATTGTGAAATTAGAAATATCCAGTTGTCTAGAGATGGACATTGGGTTTCCATCACATTCCATCCTCATTGATGAGGACATGATCCCC
>NW_022103908.1:29412512-29420883 GCF_000313985.2 Echinops telfairi | reverse complement strand
TGAGGGCAACAAATGTATAGATGTGCTTTACACAATTGATCTATGTATTGTGATGAATTGTATGATCCTCAATAAATTGATTTAAAAAAAAGAAATATCATATACACTAAAGCATCAATAAGACTAGCACAGATGACTCATCATAAAGCCTGGAGAAAAGGAAATGACAGATATAGCAAAGGAAGCACATTTCATAGAAGACAAATTAGATGAGTGGGACCTATTAATAAACACTTGTGTACATTGAAATATTTAATTTTATAAATGAAATGGGAGTCCACAGATTGGGAAGAAATATTTAATAACCAATGACACAATGGACAAAGGACTAATTATTAAATCTGCAGTATACTGGGAGTGTACAAGAAGGAAAACACTAACAACCCTCTGAGAAAGTGGGCAAAGGACCTATTGGTCTCTACCCATCTGGAGCTAAAAAAAAAAGGGAACCAAATATGCAAAGAAAAAAATGTTGTATATATCACATAAGCCACATGTCCCAAAGCCACATGTATATTGAGACCAGGTTGATAAGATAGTGTTCTACTACCACTGACCATTTTGAGTAGTCCACGGTCACAAAAGTGAATTGGAGAAAAATGTAGAACAAAAGAAAAATAAGAAAACCAGGCTTATAGGTGGTATAGCTGAGAGTCATTCTTGATAGGGTAGGCCAAAGTCCTGAGAGACCATGTGGACTTGAAACTGGCATTACCCTAAGACGTCACTTTTAAGTCAAATAACATATTGACACATTATTACTCTATTTATACAACATCTTAATTTATTTTAAAAATAAGTAGGAGAAGAGGGGGAGGAGGAGACAAACAGGTATAGACTCAGGACCCAGATTTTAGCCTCACTGAGAAGTTCAGGGGCCATTCTACTTTGTATGTCAAGATTGATGGCATGAGGGACCTCTGTGGATTCGTGTTTGTTAATAGCCCAAAGGATGGTAAGTTATCAAAGTAGCTGAGACTTTATTTTAGCACTTAACTGGAACGATTGGCAAGATCAGAAGGCCCACATGGCATTTGACTCAGATATGTAGCAGTTGCTGCTGGTGTTAGGTGCCATTCAGTTGGCTCCAACCCATAGTGACCTATGCCCAAGAGAACAACCACAGCCCGGCCCTGGGCATTTCTTACAACTCTGCCTACACTGGAGCCCATTGATGCAGCTATGGCACCAATCCATTTTGTTGAAGGCCTTCCTCATTTTCAACACCCTTCCACTTTACCAAACATGATGACCTTCCCCAGAAACCGGTCTCTCCTGACAATAGGATCAAAGCCTGTCAGACAAAGTATTGCTATCCTTTTGTCTAAAGAACACTCTGACCTTACTTCTTGCAACACAGATTAGTGTGTCCTCTTAGCAACCAAGGGCATTTTCACTATTTGTCTCCAGCATCAGAATTCCAATGCCATGATTCTTCTACTGTCTCCCTTATTCAGTGCTTGACTTTAACACCCATACGATGAAATGGAGAAAAACATGGCTTAGGTCAGGTGAACCTTAGTTCTCATAGTAGAAGCTTTGTTCTTCAGTTCACTTAAAAGGTCTGGTGCAAATGTGGTGAAGAAAGCTGATGGTGCCCGGCTATCAAAAGATATAACGTCTGGGGTCTTAAAAGCTTGAAGGTAAACAAGCGGCCATCTAGCTCAGAAGCAACAAAGCCCACATGGAACAACATATCAGCCTGTGGGATCACGAGGTGTCGAATGGATCACTGAAGACAAATAGGTGCATAAGCAAATGTGGCGAAGAAAGCTGATGTAATCAAGCGGCCATCTAGCTCAGAAGCAACAAAGCCCACATGGAAGAAGCACACCAGCCTATGCAACCACAAGGTGTCAAAGGGATCGGGTATAAGGCATCATCAGAACAAAAAATCTTACCATAGTGAATGATGGGGGGAGTGCTGATTGGAGACCCAAAGCCCATTAGTAGGCCACTGGAGATCCCCTTGCAGAGGGGTTTCGGGGAGGAGATGAGCCAGTCAGGGTGCGATGTAACAGTGATGAAAAATACAACTTTCCTCTAGTTCCTAAATGTTTCCTCCCTGCTCCCACTACCATGACTCGAATCCTACCTTGCAAGTCTGGCTAGACCAGAGGATGTACACTGGTACAGATAGGAATTGAAAATACAAGGAATCCAGGGCAGATGAGCCCTACAGGACCAGTGGTGTGAGTGGCGAAAAAGGGAGGGTAAAGGGAGAATTGGTAGGAAAGAGGGAACCAATTACAAGGAACTATATGTGACCTCCTCCCTGGGGGACGGACAACAGAAAATGGGTGAAGGGAGACGTTGGACAGGGCAAGCTATGACAAAATACCAATTTATCAACTATCAAGGGCTCATGAGGGAGCGGGGAGCAGGGAGGGAGGGGACAAATGAGGACCTAATGCCAGGGGGTTTAAGTGGAGAGAAAATGTTTTGAGAATGATGAGGGCAATGAATGTACAAGTGTGCTTTACACAATTGATGTGTGTATGGATTGTGATAAGAGTTGTATGAGCCCCTAATAAGATGATTAAAAAAAAAAAAGAGGTCTGGTGCAGTAGATTTACCTAGTGCAAATGGTCTTGTGAGCTTTTCTTTTTCTTTTGGATCATTTTATTGGGGCTCTTAGGACTCTTATTACAATCCATACATTAATTGTATCAGGCATATTTGTACATATGCTGCCATTCTTCTTTTCGAGACAATTACTTTCTCTTGAGCCCTTG
The DNA here is from genome assembly GCF_000313985.2 of Echinops telfairi. Lineage (NCBI taxonomy): Eukaryota > Metazoa > Chordata > Mammalia > Afrosoricida > Tenrecidae > Echinops > Echinops telfairi. Next base: position 29,418,148 of record NW_022103908.1, on the reverse strand, counting down.
GTATCAGTTCCTCTTCCCCATCCCCTTTCTTCCCTCCACCCTTGTGACCCCTTGATAGATTATAAATTATTATTATTTTCATATCTCCCACTGACTGCTGTCTTCTTTTGAGGTTTCTAAGCTGCTTCCATGAGCACTGATTGTGGATCTAAGCAAGACAAAATCCTTGACAACTTCAACCTTTTCTACATTTTCATGAGGCTTCTGTCTTCTTCATTTTGTCCAGTTCTCTGATGATTTTCTCAGCATACAGATTAAACAAATGTGGTGAGAGAATACAGCCCCGATGCACATCTTTCCTTATTGTAAATGGTAGTGCATGTCTTTGTTCTGTTTGCACAACTATCTTTTGATTCAGGAACAAGTTCATCATGAGCATAATGAAATGTTCTCAAATTTCCATTCCTTTCAACATTGTCTACAGTTTGTTACGATCCACACAGTTGAATGCTTTTGCATGGTCAATGAAACACAGGTAAACATATTTCTGCTTTTCTCTGCTTTCAGGCAAGATCCCTCTTATACCAGCAATGCTAGCCTGTGTTCTGCATTCTCTTCTGAATCTGCCTTCAACTTTTGGTAGCTCCTTATCATTGTACTGCTGAAACCACTGTTGGAAGATCTGCATCAAAGTTCCCCTTTTGTGTGATACTAATGACATTGTTCTATAATTTGAGCATTCTGTTGGGTCATCTTTCCTTGGAATGGCTACAAATATGGATCTCTTCCTGTCAGTTCGCCAAGTAGCTGTTTTCCAAATTTCCTGATGTAGATGAGCAGGTGTTTCCAGGAATCATCAGTTTTTTTAACTTTTCCATTAGTATTCAGTCAATTCCTGGAGCTTACTTTTGACTTATGCTTTTAATGCTTAAACATCTTCCTCTATTACCACGGGCCCTTCCTCATAAGCTACCTCCTAAAGTGGTAGAATGCTGAATGATACAATGACTGTGTATTCTTCCCAATTTCTTTTGATGTGTCTTGAATCATTCAATATTTCAACTATAGAAAACTTTATTATTGCAACTCTAGGTTGGAATATACATTTTCCTGAGTTCTTTCATTTTAAGATATGCTGAGCATTCTCTCATGTTTTGGAGTTTCTAACTCTAGGTCTTTGCATACTTCATTGTAATATTTGGCTTTGTCTTCTCAAGCTGCCCTTTGACATTTTCTGCTCAGCTCTTTGACTTCATCATTTCTTCAATTTTCCTTAGCCACTTATGATTAACAGCAAGTTTCAGATTTCCTTCTGCAATTCTGGCCTTTTTGGCTTTTTTCCTTTCTTCCTTGTCTTTTCAAAGACTTTTTGCTTTCTTCATGAATGATATTGCTGATGTCCTCCCACATCTCATCAGGTCTTTTCTCATTAATGGGAAAGCAGCAGATCTTTTTTGAGACACACCATAAATTTAAGTGGGATATATTCAAGCCTATATATTGGCTTTTGTGAATATTTTTAAAATTCTTCAGCTTCAACCTGAACTTACATATTTGCAGTTGGTGGTCTGTTCCACAGTCAGCCCTGCTCTGGTTTTAGCTGATGATATAGAACTGCTCCATTGTCTCTTCTCATCCATGTAGTCAATTTAATGTCTGTGCATTCCGTCTGGAGCAGTCTGTGTGCACAGTCACCCTTTATGTTGTTGAAAGATATTTGCTATGACCAAATCTTGGTCTTTTCGAAGTCTATCATGAACTCTCCAGCTTTGTTTCTACACCAAAACCATATTTTCCATCTACTCTTCCTTCCTCTTTGTTTCCAATATTTGCACTCCAATTGCCAATAATTATTAATGCTTCTTGACTATGTGGTTGATCACTTTCTGACTGAAAATGTTGATAGAAGTATTCAGTTTGTTCATCACTAGCTTTCATTGGGAATGCATAAATTTGAATAATCGGAATTTTGATTGGGTTTCCTTGAGGACAAATACATACAATCCTATCATATTACTGCACATTAAGTTAGACCTTGAAATGTCCTTTCTCACAATAAATGCAAAGCCATTCTTCCTGATTGTGTCATTCCCAGCAGAGTAAACCATATGATTTTGTGATCCGTAATGTCCCAAACCAATCCATTTTAGCTCACTCATCCTACAGTCTTGATCTTTACTTGTGTCATTTCAATTATGATGAGATTTTTTCTAGATTCGTGCTTCATACATTTCTATTCTGAATATTAGTTTGTTGTAGCTGTTTCTTCTCTTTCTGAGTTGTGCTCCATCAACTACTGATGATCCCAGAGGCTCCCCTCCCACAGGCTCGGTCCAATCATTTCTCCATGGTCCAGTTTACTTCAAGTAACCAGCTCCTCACCAGTCAAATCTCTAGTACCTTATCACCCAAGGGACCTATCATCGGGCTCTATCTCTGACAATGTGCTGCTTCCCTTCCATATAGCTCAGTATGTGCTCTTGCAGTAATGGGGCCTGTAAACTGTACTGCGGCAACCATTATTGGATGATCTTCAGCAATATTGTACTGGCATGTCTGGGTATTTCAACGCTACCCATAAGGTTTTCAGAGGCTATTTCCTCTGAAGTGTGGATCTGATTCCTTCTCTGTAGTCTGCGCTTACTCTGGAAGCTCTGCTGAAACCTGTTCACTTTCTGGATCCCATCTGGCATTTAAAATAGAAATAGCAAAGCTTTCAGCATCACAGCAACTTAAAAGCCACAATACTAGGACAAACTGACAGACAAGTGGTGGCCCTGGAGATAGAAAGTCTTGTCTTAGAGTTAGCACCCTGTCTTCAGATTTACAGTGTCTTGAACTGAGAAAGGATCCACCTATGTTTACTAACACCATCCACCTCTGATATCTTTATTAGGACAGCATTGTAGAATGAAGGAAGTTTCTCTGTGTGGTATAGCAGGGGTGAACTCTCACAGGGAGGGCAATGTGCTGCTCAGGTGACCCATATGAATAAGCTGGGAGAAATGTAGGGGATTAATGTCAGCCACAAATGCCACATTAGGATTTACCAAGATATCTGCACAAATGCTTTACATTGATAATCAGCATTATATTATACTAGGAGTCTGTGAAACATTTTAGTATTACATGGATTTATATGTCATACATTTGTAAACCTTAATTATAGATATTAAATATAATTTAGAAAGGTTAAGCAAGTTTCCCATGAAGAGATTGACTAGAAGGAAATTATGTTATTTAAACCAAGAACTTTTCTACTATCTAACACATTTTAATTCGATGTACAGATATATGAATTCAATTACAGATATTTATCTTAGTGTAGCAGTTCACATATATGAAACATTAATATTATTAACCAATCTTTGAGATATTTTCTGTTATTATACTTTTTTAATATATAAGAAAACCTAGGTAATGTAGTCAAAAGAAATTTCTCATGATGTTACTTTGTTAAAATACATTAAATTGCCCAATAAGAAATTTGTAAACATTGAGAGTACCCAAGATAAAATAAATAATAAGCAAGTTTCTTAAGAAATGAAAAAAGGGAGCACATTCCCAATTTCTAATATTATTGGAATATTTCCTTTTCATCATAGTGTTAATATTGGTGGCTGATTTCAAATGCATTATAGTTCATAAAATGTATTTGTAATTGGTTGCTGTTTGGTAGTTTTGAAGCATCTCTTGTATCTATTACAGTCCCCAATGTCAAAGTGAACAAGAATATGGCTTAGGAAGTCTATAAAATGACAACACTTTTGTAAGCAGTGGTCAGCCTTAAATAAACATTCAATGAGTTCAATTGACAATTGCTATACCAATGGTCTCAAGCATGATCATCTATCATAATACTGGTCCATGACTGGGCAATTTTTCCTTCTTGTTTTAAATACGGTCACCATGAGTCTGAGATAAGTCCCTAACTACTAACAAGAATGACAATAATAATATGAAGTTCTATAAAACTCTGATTCTCCAAATTCTTAAATAATTTTCTCCTCAGATATTGTAGATTCTAATTCTAATGTACGTATGTTAAAAGTTATTTCCCCAATTTTCATTGACTTTGAATATAAGTGACTACATAAGGTGAAAAGTTAGTGCTATGATGTGGAGGTTCCGTTTTCTTTATAATTAAATCATGTAGTCTTGCCATTAATAATGTTAATAAACGCTGGTGATTTTCATATATTTAGTCAAGAATTACATAATGTTGTCTTCATATTTGCCAAACACAGAGATAATGATCAGATCCTATCAATGTGAACATTTTCCACTGTGCAGACTCTAACACACGGTGGATAGTCTTAAAACGAGTATGAATCACAGAACGCTCCATTGTGCTGATGCAGCATTTGTGCATGGATCATAATGTAGTTGTGTGAACAGAACAAGAGCACACTGCATGGTTTAAAATCAGGAAAGATGGACCACAGAGTCGCATCCTCTCACCAGACTTCTGCAACCTGTTGTATTATGAAAATATTCCGAGAAGCTGGATCGTATGAAGAAAAATGTGCTATTTGGATTGAAAGAAGGCTTGAATATGCAAGGAGATGGATAGACACAGTGACTGCAACAATGGGTTAAAACAAGGATAAGGATGGATTAGGAATAAGGAAGGATTTGGGCCAGTCAACAAGGAAGGAATAGGACCAGTCAATGTTCCCCTCTTTGTGCATAGGATCACTCTGAGTTAGAAACTCGTTAGGACACCTAACAACATCAATGGTTAGAAAGCAAGAGGAAGGATATTGGTATAAAGACACATGCGGAATGTCCTTGATGATTGTGGTTTCTTTAATCCAATTTATTTTCACAACACACTATAATGTAGTCAAGAGAATGTGGATGTTTTCATTTCTCTGTGTTTCACTTTGACTCAATAAGATTAGATTTTATAGATTATATTGTATAAATAGACAAACCAACTCCAAAGAAATGGTCCATGATGCTGTCACATGTGATATGCCTTGTTACCCATGAGAAAACCAAACAGTTAACAGCAACCTGGAACAAACGTGGAGCTGTGGTGGTCTGGGGTTTGCACATTGGGCTGCAATCCCCATGGTTGGCAGTTCAAAATCACCCTCAGCTCTGCGGGAGGAATACTGTGGCAGTTTCAGAAACCCACAGAGGGCCCAGGAGTCAGCATTACCTCGATGGCAATGAGTGAGCCGAAAACCATGTGCCAAGCAACCGATTCAAAAATGGAAACATTTACAATGTATTTGTAACATATTTAGAGTGTTAATATACCTTTTAAATAAAAAACAATGAACTGAGTTAATAATGAAGTGATTGAGAAAGTGTGTTTATGGTAAGGAATAATAAAAAATAAACCAAAAAGTGTAATACTTGCTCTAATCTTTAAGACTATAGCTCTAAAGAGAGTAGTTGGATGAAATTAATAATTCCATTTTTGTAGTATAGTCATAAGCAATAAAGAGAAACCAAAATCTATGGTATAGAAATGAAACAAATTGAGAAATTATGCACGCAGGAAAAAAAAGTGTCATTTAAGTCAGTACATAATTAGAGCCTCTTGACCAAGAAAAAGAAGTATTTTATGTCATTTTCCGAAAGGAAATTAATCCTAATATAGTAGAAACAGAACTGCTTAATAACTCCTCTCTTTCTGAATTCAAGAAATTCAATCGCCTATAATATACTACGTAGAATATATA
>NW_022103908.1:29406410-29412412 GCF_000313985.2 Echinops telfairi | reverse complement strand
ATATATATATATGCATTTAAGAGAGAGATTATTTTGGATCGCCTAACGGTCTTAAAAATGTTCTCAATGGCAGTCAAGCCGGGAAATGCTCTGCTTGCTTATTCCAGATCTTGTATTAAAGGTAGGCTTTTTCTGTGTATTATTTAGTTTTCTATTTTCTAAATTTTTTTGCTCTTGGTTGTAATTTTCTTTTCTTTGAAGCATGCCCAAGCGTAGGGTGTAAAAGTTATCTTATGTTCCTAGGCTTAATAAGTTTGTACTATGATTTACAGTAAAAATATGCATATTAGATAATTTCCATTCAACCAAAAATGCAATGCTCTAGATGAGTTCAGTGTTAATTTAAAATTCATCTTGAATAAGGTGTTTTAAGACAGAAACACACTTAAAACCTGGTTTTGCACTTATCAGTTGTTGGAGATGTTGTGACCAGAGGCTCTCTACAGCATAAATTTGTATTATGCTAAGCACAGCAATAGCTAAGTAACAAATAATTTAGTTTTCCACATGATTAGCACAATATGAATGCTACAAAACCATGACTGTTCTACTATAAGTATTGCATTGAAAGCAATAAACACAAATGCATCTCTCTTTATAAACTCATTTCTAAACATGTTTCTCTTTTCTAGGCACCTTCAATGGAATTTTAAACCTTGTGTTCTCTTTCTTCTTTACTCTCTAACAAGGAAAACAACACAATTGTCATTATCCCAGGACTCAGGGTTTTTTAATACAGGCATATGTAAAGAGAGAACGCTACATGTAATTGTCTGCATTATTATGTTACTTTGTTGTCATTGTTATTGAACATTGTACTGTAGGTGAAAATTTGCACAGAAAATTAGTGTGCAATCAAGAATTTATCCACAGATAGTTCTGAAACATTATTTGAGACCCCACCTTTACCCTAAGTACCCCATTTCTGTTTGTCCAGTCTCCCTACCCCTTCCTGAATGCTCATCTTGTGGGCAAATGTTGCACTTTTGGCTTGTGTAGGCAAATGTTCTGAAAAGCTCATTCCTCATGGGTGCTATGGTTCTTTTTAAAAATCATTTTATTAGGGGCTCATACAACTCTTATCACAATCCATTCATACATCAATTGTGTAAGGCGCATTTGTACATTCATTGCCCTCATCATTCTCAAAAAGTTTGCTCTCCACTTAAGCCCCTGGCATCAGCTCCTCTTTTTCCCCCTCCAACCCTGCTCCTCCCTCCCTCATGAACCCTTGATAATTTATAAATTATTATTTTGTCATATCTTGCACTGTCTGACATCTCCCATCACCCATTTTTCTGTTATCCATCTCCCAGAGAGGAGGTTATATGTAGATCCTTGTAATCGGTTCCCCCTTTCTACCCCACCTTTCCTCTACCCTCCCAGTATCCCCACTCTCACCACTGGTCCTGAAGGGATTATCCGCCCTGGTTTCCCTGTGTTTCCAGTTCTTATCTGTACCAGTGTACATCCTCTGTATTACGTTATTTTTGTACTAATTTCACCAACCAATAGATTTCTTAAAACTGTTCTAAACAATTTAAAAGCTTACATTCAAAAGTACTCACTCCCAGCCACAGAGTCAATTCCAGCTCCTGGCGGCCCCATAGGACAAGGTAGAACTGCCACCCCCCACCCCCCACCTGGGAGTTCTGAGACTGTAATTCGTTTTGAGAACAGAATGGTCATAGTTCTCCTACAGAGGATTGATGGTTTTGAACTGCTGTCCTCTCAGTTAGCAGCCCCACCTGGTACCCACAATGCTACCAGGGCTTCTCATATTCAGAGATAGCGGTAGTTTTAAAAAGTAACAATAGTCTTGCACAACTATAATTCTAGGTTTCAGGTTGCTGAATTCATTACAAAAATGAAAAATATCTATTTTTGTCTTTCAAAGAATTTTATATTGGGAAATTGGTTGACCCACTTTGAAATAAAAGATACCAATGTATAACTCTTAAAAAAATGAAAAATAAAGTCCTTAAAAATGGTGGATGATGGGAAATCTTTCTCACATTGGAAAGACTGTAGCAAATACTAGTTTGTGAATTTTTATTCAAATACAGTGTTTTAAATTTTTTATGCTAATTTTTAATGCCAAAGAAGATTCTCCATATTTCAGATTATAAACTCAAGAGTTATGATAGTATCTTGTTTTACCTATCAAACATGATCTCCTAATGTGTGTACAGCTGCATGGAAACAAGAGAACCATTTTAAAAAATATTCAATCTCTGACTGTAGGAATCCTGGTAGTGTAGTGGGTCAGGTGTTAGGCTCTTAACCACAAGGTCAACAGTTGAAAGCATCAGCCACTCCTCAGGAGACCTACAGGGGATACGTCTACCTTTTCTGAGTCAGTTCGGGTGTGAGTTGACACAATGGCAGATTCACTAACTATTCAACCAAACTAAAAGGATATGTGTTCCTTTATTTTCCCCTACATTTTGCAGCTTCTCAAATAAAGAGCACACTTAAAATTCAACACAAAAGTTTCAATAATTTTTTTCACATTTTAGCATATCTGAAATTGAATTTTTTTCTGGTATGATTACATCTAGAATTATTTAATTTCTGGCTATATCCATTTAGTATTGTCTCATCTCATTTATCTATTTTTATTAAATTTCTGTGGAAATAATTTCTTCAGTTTTCAGTAGCATGTGTATTTCACTGTGGAGGTCCTTTAGACTTACAATTTATGAGCTCATCATTACATATATATATGAAAATAGGTTTTATATATATATATATATGTATATATATATATATATAAAGTATTTCACTGTGGAGGTCCTTTAGACTTACAATTTATGAGCTCATCATTACATATATATATGAAAATAGGTTTTATATATATATATATAATTTTATGTGGAAAAAGAATATATAAGTCTAACAACTACAACAACCACTCCCTGTACTTGCATCAATTCTGATTCTGTAGGACAAGATAGAAATGCCCAGTGGATTTCTGTCTTTTTTCTCCCACCTTTTTTTTCCCATCAGACTTAAGTTTTTAAGGAAATAGAATGCCCCATATCTTTACCACATGTAAAATTCATAGCAGGACAATACCTGGTAATTTATCACATTGAATAGAGACAATTTGTTAGTAATTATACTCAAGAGAATACATTATGTAGTAGCTGAATTTTAAGATCATGGCAACCAAAATCCCAACATCGTGTGATAATATTTATTCATTGAATACTAGATGGTACATATTAGAGATATTTTGTGTATTTTTTTATTTTATATTCACTGTATTAATCTACACAGTAGAAAGTTACCCTCTTAAGCAGAAGAAATTTTATAAAGATATCCTCTTAAGGCGAGGGCAATTTGATAACTGATGACGGGACATACTTCAAATAAGATGTGAAACATTATCACAAAACATTGCAACAAACATAAGGAATTAATCCTTAATATTAAAAGACAAATGGTAAAAGCAATTTAATGAATAAATCCAAAGACCAGATATATGGGCAAGGAGCTACAGTAGCTACTGGAGATGTTATTGAATAGAGATAAATTATACAATAGGTAGATATATAAGTAGATGCATCCGTAGGTAGGTTGATAGATGTAGATTAATAAATCAATCGATATTTTGATAAAAGATATTCAGATGATAGGATAGATAGATAGATAGATAGATAGATAGATAGATAGATAGATAGATAGACAGAGAGAGAGAGAGAGACAGTAGGAACCTGACTGTTTTTTTATTTCACCCGCCAGTAAACTCCAGTAGCTACAGTATACTGCGTGGCCAAATCCACCACCAACATGGCAGCCTACCCTTCTTGTATTAGCACTACTACTGTGTTCTAGGGGAGTCAAAAAATGTGAAGAACAAACCTGAGGAAACAGACCCAGAACCTGCTTAATCTCAAATATTTAAATATATATATTATATATTTATATATATATAAATATATATATATACAATTTATATATATATAATCTTCAAATAAAGAAGGATCCTGAATGAATCACTAAATGTCTGTGAACTTATGACTTAATTTCTGAACCAGGAAAATATGACTCTCAGAGAAGTGAGAAACTGTCCAGGTACACAATTTTATTTGTGCCTCTTTGTAGTCCAATGAAAACCAGAGAGAAAATGTCTTTATAGCATACTTTTTCAAATGCTGTTTACCTCATGGTGATTTCATTACAATGAAAAATGGTTTTGATATATCATCACTTTAAAATGAAATTGGTTCAGGGAAGCGAATAAAGGCTGCATTTATCCAGGTTACTAGAGGAATAGTGGTTTTCTTAAAGACATTTTATTAAGAAATAATGAGTACACGAGTGGAGTGCTACACTGGTGTTTCTTTTTCAGTTAATCATGTCCTTGTCATTTGACTTGACATTAGTTCTCTTCCGCTCAAACTTGCTGCAAAGTAAGAATGAGCCTATTATGGGTGATAAACACGGTGGGAAAGCAAAGGATAGAAACAAGAAAATAATTATTCAAAATTTATATCGCAATCTTTTTAAAATTTTCTTTACAGATAGTTTTAAAAAAGAAAAATAATATAATGCTATTATGGGAGGCATGAATCTCAAAGTATTGTAAGTTATGTTATCTGTTTTTCTTAAAATTTATATAGAAGACCAACCAGAGGGAAAAAGAAATTCTTCTCTAGACAAATTGTAAATAGAGCTATGAAAATGTTGCAGTGCCCTACGTGATAAATCTTTAATAGAAAACTATATAATAATACAAAAAGGGGAAGATAGACTATTATATTTTTCATATATGTAAGGATTTATAATAAATTACATGAAGTGCCTGAACAGTTTTATGTCTCTTAAAATATTTTTTAACTAGATTTTGACATATTGAAATAAGTTTGATCCCAGAAATCTTCTGGGTTTTTTTTATATTTTGGAACTCTGGAGGAAAAAACATGGGAAATTACAATTTGGCTACTTTTCCCCAGAAAAATATAAGCAAGCAGATCTTTTGAAGCTAATTGGTTAGATATTATACTTTAAAATATAGATCTTATATAGCTGTATAACTGCCAATGACCCCTCTGTGTTCTATGCATCATATGCACATGGGTTGAATGAAAACAAAGAGCAAAGATTTAAAAGCAAAATATCAATTTTGAGGAAGTTTTAAATAAATTACTAGCTTGTTTAAAGAGATTATTTTTTCTCCTGTTGAACTAGGTAGTATATGCTTGCTTACAAAATTTCTTTATTTGATTCTTTTTTATATAACGCAGAGAGGCTTATGTCAAATATCGGGTCAATATTTTATGCTGGGTCTACTGCAAGTCTGTTAATTACTGGATGGGGGAATTGATTGTAGACAAACAGACTAAAGTCTATAATGTGCAAGTGTCTGACCCAAGTATTATCCGAAGTTCTCTGTCTGTAATCTTTTATACAGAGAAGTCAGCCTATGGCCCAGTTAGTCTTGAGATTATTTTTTATAAATAAACTTTTGTGATTTGACTTGTTTCATGACAGTTACAAGGATGAGATTGCCTTTTTTAGTCTTGTAATTGTCTTAAACCTTAGTGATCATTTATCTCTATTTTAAAACTTTTTATTATTCTTTGAGTTAAGGTTTACTGAACAGACCATCTGTTTTGCTAGTCTAGACAATCCTTGCACATTTTATTCCATCTCATCCATTTAAATCCCTTCAGTGTACATCCATGCCATTTCTTCCCCACGCTTTCTGTATCATTCCTTCTTTCTTAACAATTTGAACTCGTCTTTGCCTAAATACTGCCCCCTTGATCTCAAGTGATTGATTACTCTAAGGTATATATACCTCACTATTTTCATTGTTCCTCTCATAGATCTATTGTTTACTGAAAATTAACTGAATAGGGTGAGTTCAGTCAAGACCTGAAGCATTACTAAGGACCATCATGCTGGAGATTTCAATAGTTTGTGTCTGACCAACAAGCCTTGTCGCTTTTGTTTTTGAGTTTTGTTCCACAATTTTTCCCACTTTATCCAGG
>NW_022103908.1:29403318-29406310 GCF_000313985.2 Echinops telfairi | reverse complement strand
TATATATATATTGTCTTTTTCAGAACAATTGTCAGCATTATCTAGGCACATTTTATCAAGTAATTCAGTACATACTCTTATCCCTCATGTAATTTGTGCTGTCTATTTTTAATGGGAAACAAAAAATCAAAATTAAACAAAAGCCAAATAGATAAATATCAACAAAAATGTTGAAAATTTCAGAAACATATTATATTAATTTTAAAACTCATTAAGGTATGGAAGAACATAGGAAAAGGCACAGAGATGTTTTGGTACCTGAGAAAATCCCTCCATGCCTTCTCAGTCCCTTTAATGATTTAATATCTCATTTGCTCTTGTTTTCACACTTGCAATTCTAGCTATATTAGTAAAATTATTCCCAATAATGTTGATATTTTTTTCAAATAAAGGGCTCTTATAATTAGCCTGATAATGCTGAAAACCTTTAGCAGAAAAACATTTTTCCTCAACAATATTTAGTCATGTATATTATTAGAAAAATAAGCAAAAATCTTAGCTAAATTCTGATGTTCTAAGGTCCAAAGGTTTTTTCCCCTTCAATAATAAACCACCCAAAATCCAAAACAAAGTCTAACCCACTCCCATACAGACCATGTGGAATCATGTGACTTCTTTACTGGAGCAGATAGACTCCTATCTTTTTTTTGTCCTGCAGTGGGGTTGAACTCTTGCCCTTGCAGTTAGCAGATCAACCCTATCCAACAGCCCCACCAAGGCTCAATAAGTCTAACATTTGGTATTAATCCATTACAAAAATCCTTCAGATGTTTTAAATACACAATAACAGATTACTAACACGATGCTGTGTTGCTATTATGAGCTATTAACTAGATTCTGACTCATAGCACCTCTTTATGAAGAAGTATAACTGCCCCCTCACAATTTCCTGTACTATAATCTTTTACCTCACCACCAACACTGGGCCTCCCTCGCTGTGAACCTTTTATTCTACTTTCTGTTGCCACAGGTTCATCAATCCTGGGTTTCATCTACCAAAAAAATGGAAAAACATATACCACAGCTTCAGGAGGGTGACCTCCATTGACATACCACTTCTGATATACACTCTAATTTGAATAAACAAAAATGGAGGAGCAAAATGCAAGCCAAAAACAAAGAAAATGTTGGGAGCCAGAACAGGTGCAGCCTGAAACATAGGGCAGATCTACTGACACACTTTTAACTTCTCAGGTCACTTATGCCTTTGATCTTCTAGGAAGAATTGAAAGATTTGGAAGAATAAACCTATAACATGAACATGAGAAGGATGGAAGTTCCACCATGTGGAAATATATTATAGTTATATTAAACCATAGTTTCCTACTTTGGTTTCAGTTCATTATAAATTATACTGAAATTGTTTGCAAAGAAAAAAGTACTGACCAAAAGAAGGAAACTATAATACTTGAAAATGTTTATATTTTTATAGTGTATACCTACTGAGTACTTAAAAAGCCAAGTATATGATAAAACTGTGTCAGTTAAACTAGCCCACAGGAATGGAAGAAAACAGGCAATCTCTATACAAGGTAGAATTCAAACTTTCTCATTATTCTCTTTAAATAGTAATCCTAGTGTATTAGATTTTGAGTTGTTCACAATGCTTAAAGTCCATTCTGAACTGTAAATTCTGTCTAGAGAAAGTAGGGTATGACTGTGATAGAAGATCCTCGCTATAAAGTGAGGTCAAATGAAGAGCATAGAAGATTGTTACTGAATGATTATGGTGCCATGGAAAAGAGAAGGGAAAATGATATTTTGGTTTATCAGAGAACTTGCTCCTTCCATTGAATTGTCTAGACAAATTTTTAAAAGCAAGTTTGTTTTTTTTTCACTCTCCACATCAGATGATAAATGAAATATTCTTACCAATAGTTTGGAGATAAATATGAAATATTTATTCCTACATGATTCTGTGAAAAATAGACTAGATTAAGTTTAGATTCTCATGTGAAATAGGAACAGGAGTGCTCCCCTTGGGAGTTGGGGGGGGGGGCAAGAAAGACAACCTAGTTTCTATCCATATTGAGCAACCCTGTCCTAGACAGACAGTGAGGCGGGTTAAATGACTGAGAAACTGACCATATCTACACAGACTATGAGAAATCAGAACCATGCCAGACTGTCCCAATCGGCGATCAGAGCTCCTAATGGCGTCGGTCTGGGTGTAAGCCTTACACAGAATGGATTCTTTTTAGTAATGTACTTCCAGAACCTTGGATAGTGCCTGTGCCTGTCAAGTGCTATTTCATTAGGATTTTTAATTCATGGTTTAACATGAATGGTTGAATTAATTAATTAATTAATTAGAGCCTGGTAGGAGTCTTTTTTGGGGGAAGTAGTGTCATTTCTAGGGTATTTGCAAATGTTGTCAAATGTTAACAAATACAGACTGCATTCAACGCTAAATAATGATTATAGAAAAAATGCTAACAGTAATGAAGAGGGGTTGAAGCTAAAGAATTCATGATTGTAACAACAACAACACCAACAAAAACAACAACAAAACCCCAAACTCACCCCCACCCAGTCATGGCTGACTCATAGCGACCCCTTGTGCGTTCTTGATACTGTAGCTGTTTCCAGGTGTAGCAAGTCATCGTGCTCCTGAGGAGCTGCTGGTGGTTTCAAACTGCAGATCATGCAGATCACAGCCCAATTGGTAACGACTTTGCCACTAAGGCTGCTTATGATTCTGAGAGCAGTAAATGCATGTCGTGTTTGGACAGTTATGTTAGTGTGTGCTGTCAAGTTGATTCCAACGTATAGTACTCCACTATGACAGAGGAGAACTGCAACACAGATTATAATTTTATTAGGGGCTCATAAAACTGTTATTGCAAGCCATACACACATCAATTGTGTAAAGCGCATTTGTACATCATTCTCAAAACATTTTCTCTCCACTAAAACCCCTTACATTAGGTCCTCATTTTCCCCCTCCCTCCCCGCTCCCCCCTCCTTCATGAGCCCTTGATAGTTTATAAAT
>NW_022103908.1:29391972-29401906 GCF_000313985.2 Echinops telfairi | reverse complement strand
AACTTTAGAGAGTCTTTTACAGAAAATCTAACAGACTTGAAAATAAAACCGATGATTTATTGACTGATTCTTCCCCAAGAGTTGATGGTGGTACCAAGTAAAACCCTTGGCAAGATCAATATATATTGTTGTATTTATCTCTATGATGTTTATTGGTGCAGGTGTGAGAATTTTGTTTCATTTGCATTAACTTGTAATCCATATCAAAGACTGTGTTTGATCTTCATTAGTGAATGTGTTAAGTTCGCTTTGATTTCAACAAGCAAGGTTGTGGGATGCTTGTCAGAGGATGCTAAAAGCCTTACTCCTCTCCCGATGCTGTGTTCCACTGTATAGAGTATAAAACCCTGATCATACCTTTCCTGACTTTTAAACAATCCCAGGTTCTCCTTGAACAATTGCCTCTTGGTCTATGTACACATTCCAAGTTCCCCCAAGAACAAGTATTCTGGAATTCCAGTTTTTCTTAATGATATCCACAGCAAGTGATTGACATAGTTTAATGCCATCGCATAGACATTCAAACACAAATAAATAGCATTCCAGTATTCTCTGCTTTCAATCCATCTGAAGTCAATGAAGAATTCTCATTCTGAAAACAAATTGAATCTCTGGCAGTTTCTTATTATGACTGCAACCATTAAAAAAAATTCTCAGCAAAATGTTAGCTGCTTGTAATATTAATTATAATGTTAAATAATTTCTGCACTTGATCACCTTTCTTTTGAATGAGCATATATGAATAATTTTAGTCAACTTACCAGTTAGGTTTCTTTTAAATATCTTGTCAAAGACTAGTAAGTGGTTCCAGCATTGCATGTTTGTTGAAATCTTTCAATTGACTTTTACTCAATTTCTATAGCTAATTATGAATGCCTTCAGTGAAGCTTGGACATTTTCTTTCAAAATTATCTGATTTTACTCTACCTCTTACAGTGGATGTACCTGATGAATTATTTTTGATACCATAATTCTGTGTTTTACTTCCACCTTTTTAAATGCTTCTTGTGTCTTAACTTGGATTTTTCTTTAATTCTTTAGCTTAAGAATTGCTGCACATCTTTTTCTTTTTGTTTGCCTAGCCCCACATCTTCATATATTTCCTTATAATACAGTACTTTACCTTTAGTTGTTTTCTGAAATTTTATGTTCAGTTCTTTGCTTCATCATTATATCCAGATACTCTGGCTTCTTTAGAGCAAGCTTCAGAATCTCTTCTAAAAGCCATTTAGGTCTTTTCTTTATTTAAATGGCTTTTTGCTTTCTGCAAGTATGATGTTCTTGATACCATCTTGAAACTCCTCTGGTCTTTGGTCCTTATTATTTGAGGAGTCAAATGTATTCTTGAACTGTATTCTCATTTCAGGTGGGGTGTACTGAAGGTCAGGTGTGGTAGTTACATAACTTCTTTTCAAATTGAAAAGGGGTGGAATTTAGCCTGTCGATAGGGCCACAGACTGAGGTTACCTCCTTTTGGCTGTGGCCTTCTCATGAGGAAGGCCCTGGGAACCTCTCCTTCTGTCTCTGCCTTCACCTTGCTGCTGGCAGACACTGGCTGCTGCCAGAGGCCTGAGGATGTGCCCACCACCTTTGGATGCATGGGACTTTGCACCCACCAACTGTGATCTCCCTGCACGTTGCATCGCTGCTTGTGGCTGCATGAGTCTGAAGAGGGACTAAGGGACTCCTATCGGACTTAGGAATTTGAATTGAACTGGGCTGGGTTGCATTATCAATGTATAATTATTTCTTGATATAAAGCTCTTTCTTAAACATACATGGGTGTCACTGGATTAGTTTCTCTAGTCAACTGGACCTAACACATCATGCCATGCCAACACATCATGGCTCTTGTTGGCTTGTTTTCATTTTCTTCATCTTCAACCTGAAATTGTATATGAGCAATCGATGGTCTGCTAATCATTTGGACACTAGCCTTGTCATCAATGATGATATTGACCTCATCCATGTATCTTCTCACAGATGTGAAAAGTGATCTATTAATTACCATCTGCTCCATTTGATGAAGGCTAAGTGTATAATGGTCATTTATATTGGAAAAAAAAGGAGAAGGAGAAGGAGAAGAAATGTTTTCAATGAATAAGACGTTGGTCTTGTTAAACCCTATCATGCAGTCTCCAGCAGTGTTTCTATTACCATGGACATATTTTTAAATTACTACTTCTTCATTTCTACTTTTTACATTCCAATCACCTATAACTATCAAAGACTCTTGGTGTCATTTTTGCTCAATTTCTGCCATAAAAGTTGGTAGGATTCCTCATCTTTTAAATCATTAAATGCATTAGTCTTGTGTAAATTTTAATAACAGTCATAGTAGCTGGTCTTCTTTATTGTGATATGGAATCTATTCTGGCAGAGACAGAGATTTAGTTCAGTGTTTGCCAAAATGGGTGATATCATCCATAGGGGTTGCTGGAAGGACGCAGGGAGGCTTTAAACACAGATATCGATACTTTATCCTAGATTGTGGGCTACATCACAAAACATTTTAAGTATCAGAAGGGCAGTGAATAGTTTATTCTTAAAGGAGGCAGTGGTCCAAATAAGTTTGGGAATACATATTAGCATTTAATTTAGATCTTGATATATTGTTTTGATAATGAATTTGACCCGATTTTGCTTCAATTTCTCATTCTCCATATGATAATTCATTTGACTGTTTGACTCAAAATTTGCCATACCAGTTAATTGCAGCTCAAGATATCAATCAATAGCTTTTCCCTTTCATTTTTTTATTACTTCCAACTTCAATATGTTCACATTTCATGGATTCCATCTTCCGAATATCAATGGGTAGTGTCAATTATTTTATTTCATCTTGAGGAGTATGGCAGCAGCAAATGGGAGTCCAAAAACTTTCCTCCACAGAGGACATTAAGATCGACTCAGCATTAAGGAGGCAGCTCTTCCCCACTCATATTTTTAATTCTCTAGACAATTTCTCACTATGATTAGTAAGGTTTCAGTGGCCAGTTTTTAGAAATTTCTGTTCCTTCTTCCTCATCTCACTTGGTTTTTAAAATCTCCTAAAACTGTACAATATTGGTGACTCTATTGGTTCTTGAAATGTCTATGGCATATTTCCCAGCATCACAGAAACTTGAGAGCTACCCAGCAGGACTAATTGGCAAAGTACAGTTGGAACTATTCTATGGTACTTGAGGTGAAATGAAATTATTTGGTAAACCACTTCCATCCATAATCTTGTTAATGTGAATCCAATAGTGTGGGGACATGCAAATAAGGCATAGAAGACTCTGACTGAAGGATTTATCAGTTTTGCCATTCCTCTGGGTGTAATAGAACTATCTAAATTCAAACAGAAAGGACCCAAGAACCATCGATAAAGATGTGGCATCAGAGATGTATGCTCGAGATCCTTGGAGCAGTGCCTGAATCATGAGACAGACCAGTGAGTACACTGGCCCGGAGAACAAGGCAGAGGCTAAGGAACAATGTGGTTATTGACTGGGAAGGAGTGCTTCTTTTTCCAAAAGATTTATCCTTAATGTTTTCTGATCCTAACTTGTGGTAACATGTTAAATTCTCTAATAAACCACCATAATTGTGAATATTTTCTGTGAGTTCTGTGTAGCCATTGCAATAGATTACCAAACCCAAAAGAAAAGTAGTGTCATGAGAAAGCTGGTTGTTGTCAGAACAGGGCAAAAGAAAGGTGAAGGTGGACCATGTCTGACTTCTGCCTTGGGTCAGTGGACTGGTATGTAGCTGGATTCTCCTTACTCTTTGTATAGTTTAAGTAGATCAGATGTGGCTCCCACACCATTTCTTCAGTACTGAATGATTGACACAGGTTAATGTTTTACATGTACCAGGTGTCATCTAAACTATCTGTTCATGCTCTCAGTAATCCTCATGGAAAGATTTTTATCTGTAGATGAAGATATGCTCACTTTGTGTGGGTATCAATGGGATGGAATTGAGTTCTGTTTGTTTGTTTTGATTTTGGGTAGGTTATTCAGGGATGCCCCTATACTTAATTACTGAGCTACTACCCAGAGGCTCTGCTATTTGAACCCACCATCCACTATGCAGAAGAGAGATGAGGCAGTAGCCTTACATAAAGATTCATTGATGGGGAAACTATAGGGAAAGTTCTACTCTGTTCAAAAAGGTCATTGTAAGATGGGATCAACTTCATGCAGTGCATTAATTTCATTTTTAGTTTATTTAGTCTTTTCTAGGTCAAGTGATTTGTCTCTTTGTTTTATATATCTACAGTTTGACCACATAATTAAAGAAGGATGAGGTTTCTGTTTTGGTAAGGAGACATATAATGATTACTGATTATAGGATATTGATGCTAGATCTAGCAGATTCTAACAGGCAGATAAACCCCATTCCAGGACCTAGAAATGTCATAAGCAAATAATTTAGGCAACAAAGTGGAATAAAGTGCCCAGTTGAGGTAGGATGTCATATTTCCTAACACTGATATTCTGGCAATGGTACACCATCAGCACTTTCTGTATTTAGTACCAAAAATTATGATTAGCCCTTCAACTCCACGTTTCATTATTGTGGGAAATATCTATAGACTTACCTTTTTAGTCACTAGATACAGGGAAAATAATCTACCCAATGATTTCCCCATGACTTTTAGATAAAATCTTAGTAAAATCTATTTCAGATTAAAATGTTAAATGACATTTTTTATAGTTAGAATTGGAAGCATTCAGAACACTCTGATCTTAGACATCAAAATAAATTGTTACATTGAGATTTTGCCTTACCTTGAATCCTAAAAAAGTAATTATTGATTTGGTAAATGTATTTTTCAAAATCATTTGTTCATCAAAGAGCATCAACCTGGACAAAGATGAGACATATGACCTTTTTGAGTCTCTCATCATGCCCTGAGTTAACAAATGGAATTAGAGAGGAAATTATTTCTTACCTCTGGGGTAGAGGTTAGTTGGATTTGTACTTACAGAACTCTAAACTCTGCTTTATCAAAAGTTCTGGGTCATACCAGCCCGTGTAGACTTTGGAATGCAGCCTAGTTTTAAGCTTTTGGATCATGCAATGATTGTTTTTATATGTCACCTTAGCAAAGTTATAAAATGTAATTGATTGGTCAGCACTAGTCCAGATATTCTTGTAAAGGTGTTTTATAGATTTGAGCAACACAAAATCCAATGACTTTTAAAAAAGAATGGCTTTTGATTGAAGACCTTGATAACACAGATGGATATTTCTGGGACAAGAAGGAATTCCACCATAAGTCAGTTACAGAAATCCTTTCTATGTTTCGGGCCTGCTAGCCAGTCCTGTACATTTCAGAATAAAGACTGCAGCCTCGATCTTCCTTTTGTTTCTGGACAGCTGGCCCACCCTACAGACTTCAAACTTATTAGCGTCTAAAATGATGTGAGACAAGAAATCTTTCTCCATTCTCCCTTCTCATATAGTTTCTGTGCCAAATTAACAAAAGTGCTGGTTCAATTCGGAGGACTTGTTAAGATGTTCAATAATAATCTATGAAAATAAAGCCATTGTTCAATGAACAGCTACCTCGTGGGGGCTTTCGTTGCTGGATGGTATCTTGAGGAATGTGAGAAGCCTGTTGCAGACGACTGAGGGAAGCTTATCCTTATGCTTATTTGAGGTAGTCATACAAAGCAATGGAAGAGTGACCAAACTGCTCCTAGGGTTGTTTATCTCAATCCTATACACCTGAATGCCACATCTAATATAAACCATATGTTAAAAGAAATATGAATCACTTAATATGCAAAAAATACACAGGATCAATCAAAAGTCATCTATCTATATTGTACCTGGATTTTAAAGTCATAAAAATTTAGCAAACATTTCATTGACTTCTCTTGGGTCTCATGACAAAAGGAAGTCTCATAAAAAGTCTCAGGAAAAATACAGGCGAAAAATAAATAAGAAAGAGTTTAATATTTATTGTTGCAATGATGTCTTGCTAAAATGGTATGTCCTCAGTGAAAAATTCCCCCCAAAACACCTTGAGCTGAGGGCAGAAAGAAGTTGGAACCTGTGTGGAAGTTGTCAAATAAGATTCATTTCCAGACATCTAAGGAGACTCTGCCTCTCTCCTTTTCTATATTCCCTGGAGCATGACAAATGGTTCAGTACTTTTCAAATGGAAACAAAGGAGCACGAATAGAGATTATGTCAAGAATAAAGTTAAACTATACATTTCCTTATAGATTACAAAAGGGTTTCTGTTCTGCAGAGACTATAGGTATCCTGGATGTAGAGAAGATATTTTGAAATTTCAGTAAATTTTCAAATATTGCTAATATATCTAGTATTAATGGGGATTGCCATGTAAATATTGTATTTCAGAACTGAATTGTGTTAAGACCAGGACTATATGGTAGGCTTTCTCTGACTAAGGTGTTCACAACAACAAATCTATTTAACATGATTTTCAAATATGTAAAGCCTTTTGTAATAATTTAAAAGCTAGATCTATTTAGATGGAAACATGATTTTTGACTAATTAATGAGAGACAAGAAAAATAGTTTCATATGCCTTCTAAATTCTTAGTACACTATTCCACATGTTGATGATGTTTTCTTCCTTCAGAACAATTTTGGAAAGATGAAATAACTTGTCAGCAAGAAATGGTTACAACCAGTTTACACTAATCTTTTGTATTGTCACTTAAAGTTAGAAACCTTGATTATAAAATCCACATTCTCTTCAAATTTCTTCCTATTTAAGCCAAGAACAATGATACAGATAAAAAATTATAAAAAGAACAATTAGTCATATCATAAACTTCAAAAAGATATTGCCTTTAAGTCTATTCTGACTCATAACAAACACTTAGGACAGAGCAGAACTGCGTCATGTGGTTTCCAAGTCTATAATCCATAACTACTTGAACTACTGAAGAAGGCTCCATATATGACAAAAATGTCGTTGCTATCAGCTGCCATTGACGCCATCCCGTCCCACAGTGATTCTGTGCAGAGGCAGGAAACTGCGTGGTTCCCAGGCTTGCGTCCAGTGTGGTAGCCGTGTGTCAGTCCATCTTGTTGAAGGCCTTCATCCTTTTTGGCTGTCTCTCTACTTAACCAAGCTTGATTACATACTTACTTAAAAAAAACAAAACAGACAAACAAACCCTGATGTGGCTTCAATGCCAAGTTTCCAGAACCTATCCCCTTCCGCCCACTATCTTCTTCAAATCATCTTATAGAGAACGATTGTCATTTTTCTCAAATTAAGATCATTATTGTCTTCTATTAAGGACCAAATGTTCTTGTTGCAGCACTTCATCTTTTAATAAAAGAGAAACAAAGTTTTAAAAAACTTAACCTTACTGTCTATCCTTAAACTAAAAGTAGAGTATTAATTTGGTCAATGTAATATGTTTAAATAAAACCACATTTTGTTGTTTCTGTGAGTCACTGAATTTATTTCAACTCATAGTGATCTGGTTGGACAGACTAAGAAAGCCTTATAACGTTTGCAGACTTCTGTGTGCTTTCTCCCACAATATTTGAACTGCTAAATTTTCTGTTAGACTATGAACACTTAACAAAAAAGTAGAAAACAACAAAAAAAATCTAAGCTCTTTATAGTCATATAAATATTTAAATGCTCAAGACTCCTTTTAAACTCTGAAACTAGAGAAAATAGTTAACTTGAGTCACAAGAATATTCCTGTTCTCCCATCCCCTCTCCCAAGCTCACACCCTCTGGCATTTCCACTTCACTGAATGTGCTACTGGTTTGTTTGTCTTGAGCTTCCAAGGGACATCCTGCCAGGGTCACAGCCTTCACTCTAGGGACCCTTGAGTTAAATCCTGGGACATCGGAGCTATTTCCATGTCAAAAACTCACCCTTATCAAGCTTTACATTCTGCCAGGCCCCAACAATCTAGCATCCTTAAAATGCACTCCTGGGAGGGACAGCAAAATCTGAGATAATGACTTTACATACAGTATACCTGCATCTCATACGTTTCAAGTGAGCACTGCTTCTTTATTAAGCATGTGCAATTAAAGTCTTTCCTTAAACTCAATTAAATTCTTAGCTTAATCTGTCCTTCAGCTCCCAGCCATTTGGTTATTTTTTTGCGATGGTTCACTCTATTTTACACTTTTCCTTCACTTGTTGAAGCAGGTGTTTTCTCTCCAACTCATCAGTAATGCTCACCAGCCACTACCTGACTCCAGAGTTCTTACTATTAGACTACACCTATCAAATCTAAAATTATATTACATGTGTGAGTACATCCTTTCCCACCTATGTTCTCTCAGAGTTTAACAAAAGTAAAATTCTTAGTAGTTGCACTGCTACAGAACATCAGGCTGTTATAACTTCATGTGCAAATAGAAATGGACCCCCACTGCCATCTGGCCAACAGGTGACTTGCTTCCTGGGACTGCTTCCAGTACCAAATGTTTTACATTGTATTCTCACAAAAAAGATTATGGGCCAATATTTCTGGTATAATGTTCTTAGGAGAATTCAGCTACTGGGGAGAACAGAGGAAGGAGGAGAATGGATCCAAGCAAGTATTCAATTTTATTGAGTTCTCAAGCTAAGCCTAATATTTTGGTGAATAACTCTTCCCTCATGCCTCTTCAGTCTTTTGTCCAATGAAGAAAGTTAACATAAAACCTACAAAAAAGATTCTTTCTCCTTTCAGGAGATGGAACACAAGTTTTGGAATTCAAATTATTCTGTACATTCCATAATAAAATTATTATCTAAAATCATATGGAGAATATAGGAACAGGCAATGAACCAAACCATGAGAAATTATCCAATAATAAAGGTAAGCATGTGCTTACCTACTAATCTATACAGAACAATTTCACATTTTTCCACATCAAAAATTCTGCTTCTATATTTGGATGACATCTGTCTCTCTCTCAGTCCCACATCACCTTTTCAACTCAACATTCATGACAAAGATTGAGTATCTACTAAGCTAGATGACCTTAGTTGTGCTTATTTACTAATCTGTATTGAGCAATTTCTGATGTAACACATGTGAAAATGTTTCCTATGGATAGCAAATGCAAATAAATGTGTGCTCACCTTGCTTACAGAGTATTCCACCTCTGAAATAATTAATGCAAAAAAAAGTATTTTCACTCTTAAATTTATATTATTAAAAAAATCCTGGCAGTGCAATGGTTAAACACTCAGCATCTAAGCAAATTTTCACCAATCAAACCTAAATGATAGGAAGACATGACAAGCTGCTCCCATAAAGTTTACAGAGCAGAAATCTATGAGGTGTAGTCTACTGTCTATCCCATCAGATCATTATGAGTCAGAATCAACTTGATAGCACTTATAAACAAGAGAGTAAAAATATTGGCATAAATGTTATTATAATAATAATTTACAAGTTAGATACATATTTATCATTCTTCTTTCATACTAAATCCTTTCCACATGATATCTCCTTTACAACCAAATGACACAGATACACTATGTTGTTTAATATACAAAGAATGCCAGAATGGTTACAAATTTCAATCTTAGGAAGCCTCACTTGTAATTGGAAGAGATAGTGCTTTCTAATTAATGACCTGACATCTGTAAATAATTCACAAGATTAATATGAAAGTGAATAAATGATATGTGGCTAGAAAGATGTTTATGTTAACCAGGAAGAGTAGACTAGTGCAAACATTCCTTATTCATTGCCATCAAGTTAAATTCAACACATAGAGACACTATAGAAAATAGCACTGGCTCATTCCATGATGCTCACCTTCCCGACACAATCGCTGAAGACAAAGCCGGTGCATAAGCAAATGTGGTGAAGAAAGCTGCTGGTGCCTGGTTATCAAAAGATATAGCATCTGGGGTCTTAAAGAGTTGAAGGCAAACAAATGGCCATCTAGCTCAGAAGCAACAAAGTCCGCATGGAAGAAGCACAC
>NW_022103908.1:29389619-29391057 GCF_000313985.2 Echinops telfairi | reverse complement strand
AAAAAAAAAAGAAAATAGCACTGCCTCATAGATTTTCCTATGAATTGGTATCTGTGTGCTTACAAGTCTTTAGCTCTTAAAAAGTCTGGAAATACACAATTCATATTTTTTCTTTATTTATCTATTGTCTACTATAATGGGGGAAAGAAAAAAAATCCAGCTATCTGACATTGGGGTAAGATAATTAAACTCCTCTACATAGTGTCTCTGTTTTTAAAATAAAGATAGGAAAATAGAAATTAGATGTTCCAAATGAGAAGAAAATATGCATTTAAAGAGACTCAAATAATGTTTAAGTCACAGGGGTTGCTCAGTGAATTATAATATTCGATATTATTACTCTATTTTCATCTAATAGCTCAGAATTTGAAACACAATATCACGGTTATGTAAAACATGAGCATTTCCTATTTAGGTGCAATTGCATTAAGGAAAAAGGATTCTATCGTTTATATCTGGTCTTGAGGTTTTGCACTGACATTAGGCTGCCTTTTCCCCTTTCCTTACTGAATGGCAAATATAAATCTGGTTTGTAGCTCCTTGGTATTTCAGTATATTGTCTAGGTTTGTTTTTAAGATTTTCCTTCATATTAAATATATCTGTCATAGACATTCTGTCACAGAATGTAATAGCCTCTTTATTTTAAAAATGAGTCACGCTATATTATTTCCTCATATCTCTAACATATCTCATTTTCTTTCTCTGTCTCTGTTTTAGTGATGTTCAAAACTGACAATTTAGTATAATAAGTTATTTTAGTTAAAAGCCTGTTTACTATCTTTCCTAGATCCACATGATTGAGGGTGTCATGGATGACTTTCTCAATATGAAACAAATTCAGTTGTGGAGATAGAGAGTGATTCATTCATGTCATACTGGAACCCCGCCGAAGGAATCTTCTGGTGGCTCTCTGTGATCACGAATCCATTTGTGAGTGTTCCTGACTGTTGTTAATTTTATAGAACTGCATTAAATGACAGTAAATTCATCTGAATTGAAGATATTTTTCATCATTTTATCTGCTCGAGAAAATTATGCCATTTTTTGATACAGCTTTTTTTAACACTTCACTTTAATATCCTGTCATATAAAAACAACAATAACGTTTGCAAACAATAATGACGAATGTTCATTAATAATTTAACAAATTCCAGGTTAAATACTATGACATACAAAGAGGCTCAAAAATTCTGGGATAAATTCTGATACCTTTTCATTTCATTTTTTTATGAACACCTTGAAGATCTCATACATATCCACACAATAATCTGGTGTGTGCGTGTGTGTATGTTTTATAACATTGAGGATATGACTACAGGGATTTTTCCATCAGTGTAATTCTCCTTCGATTCATTTAAATCTTTCTGTGCATAAATATACAGACACTGTAGAAGGAATGGAGGAAGAAAGGAAAGAAAGAAGGAAGGCCAGCCTAGT
>NW_022103908.1:29385794-29387342 GCF_000313985.2 Echinops telfairi | reverse complement strand
TGAGATATGGTGCCAATTTTGCTCAGTCGGTGTTTTCCAAGGTTTGGCAGTTAGGGCGTGGTGATGCCCCAGGATGATCTGCCAGTGTAATGAACTCTACGATGGGAGCTGCTATGGACAGCAAGACTGTTACAAGATGATCCGGGAGGAGGGAGCCTTCTTACTCAGGGCACAGCCTTAACGCAATTGTAAGAAAAGTTATTGAGGATTTAGTCTACTGCTATTTAAGCAAACTCTCTGGAAAGACGGCTTGTCTTGCTGGTCTGGATAATATCATTATCCTCAAGTTCTTTGGACTTGAGCCAATGACCTAGCATCTCACCTGTCAACCTTGAGAGCTGTCACATTGCCTGTCCTATCTTATCTAGGCTGGCAAAACCAAAAATAATGGGGACAAGAAGAAAACAAAAGATTGAATAAACAGAAAAGTAGAGAACAAAGAAAAAAAGAGATAATAATAATTAGGGAAAAAAACAACAACAATAATCAAAAGAGTATATATAATTCCCGGTCTGTTCCCTAACCTTTATGACTGCCTTCCACTGGTTCTGGGGGAATTCTGGGGACTGCCCCTCCTTGCCTGAAATCTATTTTGGGGGCTCTTCAGGGCTTTGTGGCTTTTCTTTGCTCTGTGGCTGATGTGTTATGTTCCCTTCTTCGTTTGCCCTGCTGTGTGGGGTTCAGAGTGGATTAACTGTGCACCACGTGTTCCCAGTGTTGTCCTCAGTTGTGGTGTGCTCCAGCAAGGGAGCCTCATGTCTCAGGCTGTGGTCGGTGCTAGAGTCCTCTCTGTGCCTTAGCGCTCTGTAGGATGTTGTCCTTTGGGCTTAGTGTGCCAATAAGGGGTCTTGACCCTCACTCTCTCTTTTTCCTTCTTAGTTTGCGTCCATATGGGAGTGGCATGCCAGCCACTCTCCCCAACCTGTAGATTTAGGAATTCAATTCCCTAATTTCTTCCTCAAGCCTCCAGTGGTTTTTGTTACCTGAGGAACTCTGAAGGAGTAGCCAATGCCAAGTGGGTTGTAATGAAGGATAATCTTTATTGCTGTGCCTGGACGTGGCTCAGTGGATTTCTATCCAAAGCCTGAGCCTGGAGACCTCAGGGAGGACTTCAACTAGAGAGCAGTGGGACCCTTGGGGCATTTCAAGAGAGGTGAAGGGTGAAGTACAGGGTGAGGACTGGCTAAATCAAAAGCGTGTTGGGAAGGGGCGGCACCTGTAAGGAAACAAGCAGTTGACAATCAGAAGCATTATTAATCCCATGACTGTTTTCTCCTAGACACGAGGTAGCAGCAAGATGTTAACTATAAAAACAGCTTAAGACTGACGTGGTCTGTGGACTCGCATCCCTGGAATGGGGTGCAGTTTTGTCTTAGTTTTGAATTCCTGACTTCACAGCTAGCAGCCCAATATTGAAGCACCAGACTTTCCCTTTGAAGGAAGATAAACTGTTGTATTATTTTTTAAAATTTTTTTTCTGTGGTCTTCAGAAATTAGAAAATTGTAGGCTTATCCTATTTGTAGTTTGCTCTGTTTCTTGAATATTAA
>NW_022103908.1:29375200-29385185 GCF_000313985.2 Echinops telfairi | reverse complement strand
CTCACAGGGAATAGGATCATATGAACATGAAAGCAGATTAGTAATTTAAACCCACCTGCCCCTCTAAGGGGAGCAGATGAGGCTCTCGGCACCGGTAAAGAGCTGCAATCTCAGTAGCCCACAGAGGCAGATCCATTCAGTCCTATAAGGTCATCACGAGTCAGAATTGACGCCATGGCTGGGAGTTTGGTTTTATCACTCATATTATGTACTATGTATAAAGTTATAGAATAAAATGTCCTGTTGTTACTCTCATGCCAACCCCCAAACATAAATAAAGGTCAGAGTTATGATGGTACTGATTCAAAGAGTAATGTGAGATATGGTGCCAATTTTGCTCAGTCGGTGTTTTCCAAGGTTTGGCAGTTAGGGCGTGGTGATGCCCCAGGATGATCTGCCAGTGTAATGAACTCTACGATGGGAGCTGCTATGGACAGCAAGACTGTTACAAGATGATCCGGGAGGAGGGAGCCTTCTTACTCAGGGCACAGCCTTAACGCAATTGTAAGAAAAGTTATTGAGGATTTAGTCTACTGCTATTTAAGCAAACTCTCTGGAAAGACGGCTTGTCTTGCTGGTCTGGATAATATCATTATCCTCAAGTTCTTTGGACTTGAGCCAATGACCTAGCATCTCACCTGTCAACCTTGAGAGCTGTCACATTGCCTGTCACATTGCCTACTGATCTTAGAGTCATTCAGCTCTGCAGTCATGAGCCTGACCGCTGCCCTTGGGTATCTGCCCTCCCTCTGCCAGCCAACCGGCTTCCTGCTTCCTGTCTCATCGGCTACATGTGTCAGGAAAGACCTCCCATTTAATATCTGACCCCCAATTGGAACTGAGCTCCACGTACCCACTTTTACAACTCTGGAAACCATGTTCTTGATAAAATTGTTTTCTCTATATATGTATGAGTATCACTGGTTTGTTTCTCTAGAGAACCCACTCTAACAGAGGCAATAATTGTGAAATCTATCAAAAGAAATCATGTATTTCCTTATATAAAAACCAGCTCATGATGGAATTGTCAGATATGACTTACATTTTCTTATGACTTGAAAAATACAACAACACAAGTGTATTGCTTTTATTTTTTTCTTCAAATGATCTTTGTTGATAAGATATATGATTTTCAATTAAGTCTGGCTCTTTGGGATATCATCTTGTGAGACATGTAATATTATTAAGCTTTATGTTTTATTTCCTTCTTATGATGTCAACTAAGAGAATTGTCAGATGCTACCTGATTATGACCATTGGAAATAAAAGGTCAAGGTCCTTCCTTGATCTGTACTGACACACAGGGGGGGGGGCACTTTGTTACTCCTCAATTGGAGGCAATACATCAAGCTGTCTTCCCGGCCTCATTGCTACTTGGACTTTGAGCTTCATTCTGCGGTACCTACACTACAGACACTTTGTTATTCACATTTCAGAATCTTATTAATTCCTCCCTTAATATATAGTATGGATCTTTGGTTGTACTTAATGGAAACAAGAGAGAATAATAGATATACTCTGTCTTTTCAGAACTGAAAATCTTATTAAATAGCTGTAATAAAGACATGCTTCTTTAAATATTGTCTGATTTCAAGATGGCTTAGAATTTGCCCCAAATACTTCACGAACTAAAGCACTAGTATGCACAACTATAACTCATGGTGTACACGAGCCTTTGTTTAAGGATCAATTGACACTGTGAAAATTTTCATAAAGCTTTACCCATGTGTAAATAGTACTTTGTCAAAAGGACACTCTCCGATAGTAATACATTACTTATTGTACATCAACATAGGTGTTCTGAAGCACACGTTTAACATAATGATGCAGTGCACTGGAAATTGCCGTTATTTGCAGATGCTCCTCAGTTTTTCCTGTTTAATGCAGGTCTTACATTTTCTGTGAGCCTACCCTCACCGTGACTACTCTTTCTATTTGATTGCTTTTAATTTCCCCAAATTACATCTTTCATTTTGTTACCCTGAAGTCCACAGACCCATTTCCATTTGGCAGAAACTCAAAGGCTACACAGAGATCTTAAGTATATCTAAAACAAGATTCACCCATTTCTAACGAGACCCTCCTTCTAGGTTCTCCATTTAAAATAATATTATTAGCATTGTCTTGTGATTTTCAACAATTCGGTGTTTTTTTGCATTTTACAAAGAGGAGGAAGTTAACTGTGGCCTACTCCTCTCTCACCTCTACAGGGGTTTCCAGTTAAATAATGTATGCTTTTTCATATGATACTTGCGTTCAAAGACTTACCTATGACTATTGGGAGCTTTACTTTTGCTGGCTATCAAGTGAGTTTTAAAGTTCTCCTTTGAGTTTGTTTGCTTGAATGAAAAGAAGCAAACGTAGTATCTGATCTTATTTTTTATTTTTTTCACATTAGTACTATTAGGCAAACTTAAAAAAAAATCTTGCTTAATATTTCATTCATGAATATTTCTGCAGTTGATTAGTAATAAGCAGCATTTTCGAGTTTTAGAATTATAAAATAAGTAATTTTCTCCAGTTGACTATTGTTCGTTTGTTTTACGTTTGTCGGCCCTCAGTGAGAATAAAGGACAGTTCCAGTGGGTGGCTCCCTCTAGTCCAAACACAACAGGACAGGAAACAGGAGGGTGGCATTTGGGGCCATCACATGAGCTGCTTCCAGAGGGCTGTATCCACCTCTGGCTGGTGTGGAGGACTCTGTGTCTGTGCTGCTCACGTTGCCTACAGAGATGATGCTACTCCCAAATTCTCTAACCCAGCCAAGGCAGCGTTTCCTTCTCTCAACTGTCATCACCCTGAACTTATCAGACATACGGTCCCAGCGCAGCAACTCTCCAAGATATCTGTCAATCTACATCATTTGCTAGGACACTTGCATATAAACACATTGTAATACTGGTCTACTAATTCACAATCAGCTTTTTCTCTTTATTCTTTTTGAAACAATTGCTCTACCTGTGCCCATTGTTCCTTAGAATGTGATGGGTGGGGGGAAATCTGTGAAGAAATCTCTAGTATATTTCAGATCACCTAGCTTTCATAAATATTTCCCATCTTATCCTGAAGGTAGAAACTTTTACAACTACATGACTTATTGAGCCTTAACCTGTGTTTTACAGAAGGTAATTGGATACTGAAACAACGACTCTGTGGTGTTGCTAAGCTACCTCATTGTACACCCTGAGTCTCAGCGTCATAAATGAAAATTAAAAGGTACAGTATTGATATACATTGTTAAAACATAAAATTAAAAGTTAGCTTAAGATATTAGCAGAAACATTTATATTCCACTTTCTAGCAAGTGTGTCTGTGCAAACACACACATCTTGGTGGACCTTGCTAATGTTTTTTCTTCTCTCATGTTCCACAGTTTGTGTGATTTACTATGGTACAGACTTCATCTATAATTTGTTGTAAAATATTTTGACTTATTTTTCTAGATCACTTGTTTTCTGATATCACAACTCTAAATTTAAAAATAAACCCTCCAGTTTATTAACTATTGTAATATGGATTTTTTTTTAAAGACTCCTTATAATAGTGTCTCTCCCCACAGCTTTGAAATCTGGATAGACCTTGTGTTTTGACCAAAATAGTTGGGCATGCATGATGGACAAATTGCGAAATGTTGCCTCCGGTGAGTGGCAGATTCCATTTCAATATTTTGAAGAGCAGCCTGGAGCTCAGAAAACAAACAATTGATAACAGACTACCTGGAGTGAGAGAAGCCAAGGGGAAGAAACCTGAGGCAAACCTAGTACTGGCCCACACTTTCCCGTCCAGCTGACCCCCTAGATAAAGGCAACCACAAGAATCAGCTTTGACAAAAACAACGAGAACTTGTTAAATCAGATAATAAAAAATAAAACTATATATGCTATGTGTTAAGCCACAATGTTTCGAGGTAGTTATACAAAAGTAATTAGCAGATTAAGAACAAGGTGCCAAAACTGAGAAAAAGACTCTATTTTTATATTCATTTTGTTTTTCACTAAATTTCAGAATAAATCAAATAGGTTGCTATTCTCTATTCCTTGAGAGTGTCAGTGGTGATTTGTTCCCATGTTTCATGTAACATTTATGATATAGTGTTTAACAATTACTATGTCATGATGCTTCTTCTGAAAGAATGAAGAATTAGGATACAATTCTGGGGAACACAATATAATTTTTATTCTTCCATTTACATGTGTGAAGATAATGAATCCCTTTTATATTTTAGAATTGTTTTGTAATTAATGATGTCATAAAATGACAGATGTATTGAAAATTGTCTTAAATGATCTTAAAGGCAGTATGAATAGTACATTATATACAGAGAGACACAAGCACATACAAACGTCAGAAGCACACACACACATGTAATTTATCATTTGTTTTTGCTTAAGGCTGGTCATGCTATGACAGTTCAGCAATGCAAAATTCTGCTCCGCTTCAGTTAATATCAAGTGAGCATAGCTAGTTTGCCCTAGAGTAAAGTATGGGCACGTGATTACTATGAAGATTTGTGGGAAGTGCTGCTTCTGAGTTAATGTGATTTTCCACCTTCACTCTTCAGTGTCATTCAATGTCTTTCCGTTGATGTCTGAATCCCTGAGTAGTTCGTGTGGAGCAAAGTACTCAGATTCGGGCATGTGGTGTAAGTATGAAATAAACTGTTGCTTTATGCTGAAGGATTTTGGGATTGAATCTGTTGACATTGCAGATTAATGTCACCGATACACTGTGGAAATGCAATAAATTTATTGAATCAGGTTTAACTTAGCTAAACATTGGTTTTATGGTAAATCAGTGTCATTTATTTTCCTTTATAACCTTAAAACCTTTTCACTTATGGCCTAATAAACTCATCATACTTAAATTGTATACCCGTTGCTACAGAACATATGAAGGCATAGAGGTAGTGTCATAATGAGCTACACATGACACTTAGGCAAAAGGAAAATTATTGATGACGTTGAAAATTAAAATTAAATTGTAAGTATTAACATGGACCAAAATTTTCAAAATAATGTCCCATATTATTTTTATAATAATATTATTTGTCTCTAAAAATCAAATTCTCTTTGTTTATATACATTTTTGCAGGGACTTCAAATAGTTCCTTGAAAATGGAATTTAAAAAAATAGCGCTGTTGGGTTTTTTTCATGAAAATTTTGAAACCTCCGTATGTAAAGCATTAGCAAAATTCATGATAAAATATTAATATATTTGGCCTTATAGCTATGTGTCCCAAATGGGATGCCTATTAGATTTTTTTCTAAATGTAGATTATACATTTTATGTTATTATTTTATAGGTTTCAACTTATATCAAAGGATTTTTCTATTTATAATTTGCTAAGCATTATGTCATAAATATGTGTCATATGTATCATATTGTGTTGTTTAAAAGCTGCCTGTATGGTTAAGTAGGATCCCGTGTGATATAGTCTCTTGGGTGTTGGACTGAAACCACCAGCCAGTCTTACAGAGAAAGATAAGAAGCCCAGTTCTACCCTGTCATGTAAGGTCTCTCTGAGTCAGAATTGAATGGATAGCAATTTGGTTTGTTTTTAGTATGATTAATTACATTGATACATCCTTTAATGAAATAAACTACTTGATCATTATTAATTATTTAAACTCATTCCTTTATAATGTTACTTTATATGCTATGTACACTTTTAAATGTTTATGAATAAGATATACATTTATTCACAATATATCCATTCGCATTTTTCTATTCCTTTATGTTAAGATTTTGGAGGGTTGAACATTAGTTTCCTAAATTATGCTGTGAAATTCTTCCACTTTCTATGATTTTTGGAACTATTTATGTAAAAGAATTTCTCTAAAATTTTAGAAATATCCATCTGTAATATTTTCTTAACTCCTCAGTTAAATATTTTAAGTAGTTTATACTCTACAACAAAGATTAAAATGTAAAGGGGGAGTTATACCATATTTATGAAAATAGAATCATCATAACAGAAATTATAATAATGGCTATACCTTATGAAGAATATAACTAAATTCACCAAACAACTGGTGTAGAAATTGTTGAGTGAGAAAATTTTCACCAGAAACACCATACAGTATCATTTTAACATCATGCTTATTTCTCATCAAAAGCAGCAGAGCCTGATGGTTATATGCTGGATCGTTTTCTCCACTTATTTGTTGCAATTATTCATGTTTTCTATTTTGGGGGCGCCAGCAATAATCACCTTTCTCACTTGCTTCAGCTGGTTGCCTTGCTCTGTGAATTCCATTGAAATATGGTGCAGTAGGTATGCATTTACAGTTAGTTCTGCTAAAACACAGCATATGCATTCCTAAAAATTACTACTTTATGAAAACCATGCAATAAAAACCACAGGACTAATGGAGGAAATGTGACTTTGTACTCCAGAATCCCATCAGTGATAAATTTAAAAAGAACCCAACAAAAATGTTAGCATAGTTTTACATATGTTAATTAATTTAGATATGCAGAAATATAGTCTTGTATCCTGATTTCCTGATTTAAAGCTATAGTTTTCATTGGAAAATGAATGTTGGAAAGACCACAGTTCATAATTTTTTGTGAAGTTGTATAAGAAGAGTTTATCTGGAGTGAGAATGAAAAGTGTAATACCAGATGTGGATGTCATTGCTCATATCATATATGGTGAACTTAGCAATTGGTAGTTATTAGAGCTATGCGTAAGTATCCTTATGTTGTATCTTTGTTCAGTTGGGTGTAGCTTTCTATGCCACCTACTATTTCTTGTAGATAAAATTTTACATAAGCCAAAGGAAATTGTGTTATATTTAAATGTTTAACAACATACCAGTTGGACAGAAACAAGTTTTCATTTTCAAAACAAGTGGTATTACAAAATCAATCATATTTACCTGGTTCTTTTTCTGTCTTGTAAGACAACAGGCTGCAGATTCTTGGTCCATCATTGAAGGTTGCATCTCCTGAAGAACAGCTTATAAGAGGATACAGTTACAGCATCTACTAAAAACTGCTTTGCCTGGGTTCTAGTAATTCATTTTCTCTTTCTCCACCAGAACAATGGTGGTAATGTCTCTGCTGGTCCTGGAGTGTTTTGTGTTATTTCTTTTCGTTTGTTTTCATTCTTCCCACATCCGGTTCATTTTTGGTAGGTGCCTTGAAGTTGGTTATAACTCATCACAATAAAGTATAACCAAGTACAATAGCATGAACCACTGAATGACATTGGATACTTGTAGCTGCTCCTACATTTGAGTCCATTGTGCAACCACAGTGTTAGTCCGTCTTGCTGAGGGTCTTCATTGTTGACACTAATTCAATACTTTATCAAGCACTATGTCCTCCAAGGACTAATCCCTCCTGATTTCTTCCAAGATAGATTTGAATATTCTGCTGGCAGACCATGGCAGTTTCAATAATATTTACAACACCATAATTCAAAAATTTTGGCCTGCCTTATTCACTGTCCAACTTTCACATGCATATGAGACAGCTAAAATCTGAAAGGT
Organism: Echinops telfairi; assembly: GCF_000313985.2. Lineage (NCBI taxonomy): Eukaryota > Metazoa > Chordata > Mammalia > Afrosoricida > Tenrecidae > Echinops > Echinops telfairi. The sequence goes on along the minus strand of NW_022103908.1, from coordinate 29,377,688 downwards.
GTTTCAATAAAACGGCTCTTGCCACTCTTGAAAAACAAACAGGTATAAATTAGTATGGAAAGATATTTCCTTGATGTGATTTTCTTGTCCTATATCTCAATTTAGTTTTCAATTTTAATTAAACTTCTTCCTAATACCTTTTAAGATGATCTCTTTTGAATGCCCCCAAGTAATCATCACAACCTTTGAAGAGACCCCTTGACTTTAATGGGCCCAACTTATTATCCCTCAAAGCCACAGCTTGTTGCGACATTTTTCTCTTCCTTTCCAAGAGATACTAAGGAGACTAAGGCAAGTGCGTTACTAAGAGAACTGTGTAGCCATTCACTGATTGCATAGATGTGTTAAACAAATTTTGTTTGAAATAAGACAGTTCATATATGAATTAGTAACAATATGTTCTGACTATCATATATTTATCTTGCAAATACTTGATAAATATCTATTCATTTCTAATATTTGTGTCAAAGATCTGATCTTCTGTGGATTATTTTCTCTTTCTCTCCACCCTACTAAAGAGTAGGGATAGAAATGTATGATTATTTTTCTTCATTTTCCATTAGGAAATTGACCAGGTTTCACTCTATGTAATTCATAGGGAAATATTAAAAGAGGAAACTTGAACAAAAAATTATTTTAGCTATTTTTGCTTTTAATTGTAGCACAATACAGTATATATGTCAGTCCTATATTGTACAAAGGGCTTCAAAAAGTCATGGAAAATGGAATGAAAGTAATTTATTTTTTCCACAAGTGTTTTTAAGTGCTCCTAATGGCTCTCTTGACCACTGCAGCCTCAGTGTTTGAGTAGAGAGAAGTATAAAACCAATTCAAGGATAAAGTTAGCAGTACTTCCTGACGCATCAGATTTAAGATGTAAACACAAATTTATCAAATCTTGGATTTGTGGTTTGTTTATCTGAGAATATATTACTTATACTCATATTTCCTGAGGGATAGAAAAGAGAAGGATCAATAACTGGTGAATCACATAAATTCAGCACAATTCTTTTTTTTTTTTTTTTTTGCTTCGTTTGTGTTCCTTTCTTTTTGCTTTCTCCAAAAGATGTCGTATATGCTATTTCTCATTCCCATCAGCTTAGATTATAGGATAGCGTGTATACTATCGGGCATTTACCCTTAGGATCCTTACTTCTCAAACTGCAATGTGTGTATACAAATTAGCTTGGGTCCTTCTTAAAATGAAAGTTCTGATTTAGTGACTTGGGCCTGACAGCATTTTTATAAACCTTTAAGTGAATGGCATGATATTTGTTCAGGTGAGACCAATGTGCTTCGGTAACAAGGCATTATATCAAAATGCAGTATCTGATTTGTTAGTTAACAGGTAGTATTGTGGTAGTTTATCTCATTAGTGAATTAATTTTTTTCTTATTGATAAAATAGACTTTACACAAGGAATATAGGAGGTTATAGGTTTAAGGAACTCTTTAATATTGTCAAATTAAATTCTCATAGCATATCTGTAATTCTTGGAGCAGGAGCCCTAAGTTGGTGACATGTTAGGTACGATGGCTGCCAATAGAAATTTTAAGTTCCACTTAACCTAGAGCCTCCTCTGAAGAAATGCCTGGTGACAAATTTTTGAGAACCAACCACTGACAACCGGATGAAGCACACTTCCATTCTGAAATGTTTGTGGTCCTTCTCGGTTGGAATCAACTCCTAGGCAATTGTTTATATTTAAAGTAATTTTCCAAGCTACTTCATTAAATATACATTTAGCAAGGTGTCAGAGGTTAATAAAATAATTAATAATAGTTTGTACTTTTTAAGTATTTTATGTTATCTCACTTTTCATCCATATATACAATTCAAAAGTTTAACCATGACATGAAATGCCATATAATCTTCACCACAATCAATTTTAGAACATCTCTTCTTCCTTGTACTCTCTGCTATTTGTGTTTGATTTTTAATTGTGGAGAAAATATACACAACAAAACATCCTACAATCGCATTCTTCATGCTGTACAATAATTATTGATATCCTTTTCCAAATCCTTCCTCCACCATTAACAGAAACTCAATGACTCCTCAGCAAAAACTTCCTCCTTCATCCATGGTAACCAGTGGCCAACTCTGGTTTCTTTCTTTCTTTTTCAGTTATTTCCTTGATATAATATTTCCATATCATAAACTTCTATATTTAAATCACATTTTAAAAGCGTTGTATACACATCATCACAATCAGATCAAGTGTTTCTACATTCTCCTCACCATCAGTCATGGTCTCTATGCATCCACTCCTTCTGTGATTCTTAAATTGGGATAGCTAATAGAAACAATAAAACACAAAAAGAAAATGAGAAAGAAAGTAATAGTAATTGCAATAAAAGAATAGAGATTAAAAGTAAGAAAGAAAAGATCACCAACATCAGATGGACATTGGGCCTCCACTCAAGCACTTACTCATTGCAAGAACACATTGTTCTTTTAAATTGGCATTCCAGGATGCACACCTTCC
>NW_022103908.1:29367992-29373751 GCF_000313985.2 Echinops telfairi | reverse complement strand
CCTAGAGCAAATTAAAATTCAGTTAAGAGGAAATTCGACTGAACAAGTACGGTATCTATTGTCTTATATCATGGTTTGATCCACCACAATCAAGTTCATAATATTCTCTGATAGGACAGTTGCTCAAGTTCATAGCACGTGGCTACAGAGGAGCTGCCAGAGGCTGCATCTGACTCGATACTTAGCAGTCGGATTTTGGGCACCCACTGTCCTCCATGGTTTTCTACAAATTAGGTTTTCACAAAGTAAGCTCTAATACCATTGTCTTCATCATATTTGGATTTTGTTATTTTCATTTTGAATCACACAGGATGGTGTGCTTATTTGATGTGGAACTCATTTTGATGGCTGCTTGTCTTAAAACATGTCTTTAAGACCCTAGACACTATTCCAAATGATAGCCTGGCACCATTGGCCTTCTTCACTACACTGTATGGTAGCACCCTTATGTGCAGTGTTCTATTCATGAGGGCAAGAATCAAGAAGGGGCATCTGCGATTGAGTCTAGAAAGAAGTGGGAACCAGAATTCATATGTCTATCCACAGTATATGAACAATTCCGGTTAGCATTTATATTATGACAAAAAACAAAGCACCAACCAAAAATAAAAACAGCAACCAAAAGAACAAAAGCAAACAAACAAATAAACAATCCAACAAAAAGAAAAACATTGTCATGAATCTCCCTGAGGTAGAAGGTGATTGCATTAATAACAAAAATAATTTATCCAATAGCATAGAATGTAAAATACTATTCGTCTGAAGAGTTTATGCAAATATAGCTCAATTGTGAGCTGCAGTGCATGAGTTGTTGCTTTGTACAGATTGATGTTTCATTTGTTTGGGCTCTGTTTACATTCAGTATAGAGGTTGATGCTGGGAGGGAGTTTACTGCAACATTTCTTATAAGCCTAGACCAGATTGCTAGTCAGATTAATACCTGTCATATTAATGCAAGTGGAGCATCAAGGTCCTAAATATATGGTGGTTCTGAGTCTTCTTTATTGGACACCCACAAAACCAGGGATCCCACTGTGAGTCCAATAATTGCCATTTCGACAATCTTGAATGATCATTCCTTGCTTCCTCTCCCATCAGAGAATTCCAATCCTAAATCCAAGGGCACAATGTGATTAAATTTTTCATCTCCTGGATGGCTTGAAATCATGAGCATTTTTTCATGTGCTTGTGTGCTAGTTAAGGTTTATTGTGCCAACCTGGCCGGTAAACACGTGTGGGATTAATTGAAGGGCAGAGAGATAAATGGCTCAGTAAGCCTTCCCTTTCTGGTTCTCTGGGCTCTTGTTCTCTGACAGTCAGACCATTGTGTGGCTGCCATAGCTAGTTCTTTGCCTTAGCTGGGCAGGCTCATTTCCTGAGAGACATCCTCGAGGAGAAGTCACAAGGACCTACCCCCTTGAGCCCTGGGTGCTAGAGAATTTGCGTGGTGGCCCTTGCCAGTGCTGAGATGCTTACACCGCCATTGGATTCAAAGACTTTCTACCCACTTGTCTGTGATCCTCCTGCATTCAGCGTCATTGCGTGTGTTTTGTGAGTCTGAGGAAGACTTTATAGATTGATGTCGGATATATGGGCTAATGTTGGACTTATGGGCTTGGACAGCGATGCTTTCTTAATGTACACTTACTTTTTATATAAAATTCTCTTTTATATACAAGTCTCTGTGGATTTGTTTCTCTAGTCTACTTAGACTAACACAGTTAGTCATTTTTACTTTTGTTTTGGTGAATGATGATCACTAGCCATTGAAAATTTTGCCCTACCTTCAACCCTCATTGTTTGTTTAAGAAGTGTGAAGTCACTTGCATTGTTAATCTGTACAAGTCAAAAAGCCTTGTACTTCGTTCTGTAAGACTGCCTTATACATGCATGCATTCCTTTTTCAACAGTGTTTGAATTTATATACCATTGGCTAAGCAATGATAATATCAATAATATTACCTTATATCCCATAGGGATTATCGAGAAGGTTCTCAAATAAAATAATAATACCTCTAAATTTAGCAAAAGCATATGTAAACTACAGATATATGAATATATTTTGAGATCACACTTGATAGTAGTCCTAATCTAAGAACAATTAGTTTTTTATGATATTGTCCCACTCTATACTTGTCCTCATGAAAAGAGCACTGAAAATATGGATGTTATACCAAAGTGAGGTGAATAAAACAGATGACAACTGACTATAAGATAGACTAGTGTCTAGGGACTTAATTTTTGTCTTAAAAGAAGCATCCAACTAAGTGATGTGTCAATTAAATCCACACAGAAGAAGCACACAGTCTCTCAAGCATACAAGATCAAAGGATTGTAAATAATAATATCTTAAGAACTCAGAGAAATAATAATATATTAAGAATTTCTTAAGAACTCAGTAATAAAAATCACTTTAATATCTTGAGATGGACAGAGTCTATTGTTAGGTGTCATTGATGCCATGTACAATGGAATGAAATACTGTCTACACCTGCTTATCCGACAGTTCTCACAGATGTTGTGTTAGAGCTCACTTTGTGGTCACTTCTACTTTCTGGGGGATCTTTTGCTTTACCAAGCATGTTCCAAGGATGTATACACTTTCAAAGGGTATGAAACACAATCTCATCATTCTAATTTCTAAAATATGATACAATTTATTAATAAAAATTCCTAGGTTAATGCCAGAGTATGATATAGGCATAATTAGGAAGACTTAGAGATTTAATGACATTTGAAGTGATAATTTTCATACGGAAAGTTTGGTTGAAAAATATTTGCCTGTAGTGATAAAGTTGATTAATCACTCAATGAATATCTAATTCTCTCAGCATATTATTTGTGTATGTAAAGAAGTACCTGGCTTTTAGGACTTACAAGCAATTAATTTTTAAAACCTTATCAATATATACATTAAATAACAGAAATAATTATTACTAAAACAAAGAAGATCTGGTATTCTATAAAACCTATTTTTTAGGTATGATGTTCTTAGAGCCATCTCTAATGATGTAATATTTTAGAAAACAGGCACATACATTGAAAGTGAAGTTATACAACATTTTTGAAGTTATTATTTCCCCGTAATCAGTTCTAACTCTTCACACAACAAAATAATCATTTCTCAGTCCAGCACCATCTTCAAACCTTCACTGTTTGAACCCATTGTGACTACTACTGTGTCAATACATCTCAGTGAACATGATGTCCTCAAGTGATTTTTCCTCCTGATAACATATACAAGTAGCTTCATTCTAGCTTCAAAAGAACATCTGGTGAGGAAACAACAGGTCTAACGGGACTGGGAGGACATGGGGTGGGGGGGGGGGAATAAGGGGAGTGTCAACAAACCCAGGGACAAGGGAACAACAAGTGATCTAAACTCAAAGGCAAGGAGAGCATAGGATGCCTGGTGGTGCTTATCAAGGGCATTGTAGCTGAGAGGAATTACTGAAACCTAAATGAAGTTCAAACATGATAGTGGGACAAGAGGAAAGTTAAAAGGAAATAGAGGTAAGAACTAGGAGGCAAAAGGCATTTATAGAGGTCTAAATACAGTCGCGTACATATGTAAATATATGTTGTATATGACCAAGAAGTTCCACCTGAGTATTGATAATTTGTTTTTGTGAGGCACTTGACAAATGATTGAACATCTTAGTATGTTCGCAATGGAATGATAGAAAAGAACTCTGCTATAAGGTTGTAATGGAGATTAGAACCTTGAGCAACTGGCAAAATTTCCCCATCTTTTATCTTCATCTTTCAATGGAAAATAAGTTGAAAACCTTTTATCCTAAATCCTTGGGGCTGCTTATATTTTAGACTTTTTTTTTTTTAATGTTAGATGTACCAACCATAAAACACTACCAAAGTGGCAACATTACAGCATGGCCTGTGGCAGCACCAAATAATCAAATATATTTCTCTCAGTGAAAACAGGTGAGTCTTCACACTCCTTGAGAAAATATCTCTAAGTTGCCTCGCATCAATTCAGGACAATTTTGCAACCATAAAAGTTGAGAAAAAGATCTTTCCTTACTGCTAATTTTGGACTTCAATATTCCCTTGAAATGAGTATGAAAGTTTATAAATACTCACCCCAGTCTTCCTTGTAGAAAATAGCAGAAATCAACTGTGATAGTATAATACTTTTTTAAATTAATCATTGTATTGGGAGCTCTTACAGATAGAATAAAGATGTATAATTCAGTTAGATCAAGTATAATTTTAAAATTGTGACCACCATCAGTTTCAAAACATTTTTTTCTTCTTGAACTCTTTGATATCAGCTCCCCTTTAATCCCTCCCTCCCCCACTCAATCCCCCCATAGGGATCCTTTTTATATTATTATTATTATTTAGCCATATCTTACACCATCCAATATATCCGTTCACGTGCAATTCTGTTATTCATTCCCCTCAAGTTGGGTTATACAACCATCATTGCTATCAGCTCGTCCTTCCCCTTCTTCACCCCTATCTCTTCCCATACTCTTAGAAAATCATTACTCCCATTACTGTTCTGAAGGGTTATCTATCTTGGCTTTCATGCATTGAATGATCTTAATTATTCAAAAGAACATGTGCCGCTCTAAAAGGTTAATGAGGTAAAACTAAGATAGTAATTCAAAGGGGAGGGAATATTAAAGAACTAGAGGATAGTTATGTGTTTCCTCAGGGCTATGCCACTCCGTAGATTTATCATACCTTAAATGTGGCCATTCTGTGAGGGACTGTCCAATTATCTTGCAGGTGGATTTTGGGTCTCCACGTTGTCCATGCTCCTTTAAGTCAATTTGATTGCTTATTTTTGAACTTCTGATATATTTCCTTGTTTTGACACCACATGATCACACAGGCCAATATGCCTCCCTGTGGGCTTTGTTACTTCTCTGCTAGATGGCTGTTTGTTTAACGTCAAGTCTTTACGACCCCAGACCCTATATCTTTTAATAGCCTTCTTCAACCCATTTGCTTATGCACCCATTTTGACTTCAGTGAGCGTGCCAGCAAGGTGAGTAGCATCCAGTTCCACATTATTATTACGGTTATTAGAACAAACCATTCTTGTACTGAGGTGAGATTTAAGTAGAGGCCCAAAGTCCAACTACTTCCTTGTTGTATTTACATATATATGCATACATAGACAATAAATCTAACTACATATTTATCTATTTGCATTTATATATATATAATTTTCACTTTCTTCTTCTTTCCTCTTTTTCGTTTTGCTTTCTTCCTGAACCACTAACATGTTTACCCATCATTCACCTCGCAGTAACTCCTCTCAGATACATTTCAATTTATTAAACAGGAACAGGAAGCCTACACCCTCATCATCATCAATTTTAGAATCCTTGCTATTCCTCTTTCCCTGTCATTATTGGCTCACCGCTCACTTCTCCCACCTCCTCCCCTCTCTTTATTCCCCACCCCCACCCCATGCATAGGTCCCTTTGCTGTCTCTGTGGGATTGCTTACCCTGTCTGTCCCAAAAGAAGGAATACATACATAAATAAATAACCATAGAAATAGTTCCCAGTCTAAATGCTATCCTCACCCAGAGTAGAGAGGTACCTCTCTGTTAAAGAGCGAGCAGTCCGATCCACTTTTCTTTCAGGGTTCCACACCTAACAGCATTTATGCCCTTTTGTTCCTCAGCATTCTTGACCAAGACATACGCCTCTTCCCAGTCCCCATTGCTCTTCCTGAGGTCAAGAATGGAGCAGTCTAGTGCCCCCACCCTCACCCCTACC
>NW_022103908.1:29354571-29367502 GCF_000313985.2 Echinops telfairi | reverse complement strand
GGGGCTAGATGTCTTTCAGCACAGGTGGTATCTGCATCTTTTAAAATTTTTCTTTTTAAGGAAAAATATATCATTTTGTTTTGTCTAGCTCATGGCAGAGTATCTGATCCTAAGTCTGGGAACTGTGTGGCATGTGTATTTTCCCCTATGCCCTTTCTGCTCGTTGAAATTGCCTCAGTGAACTCATGTTGTACTTGCCCTTTTGTGCTTGGCTGACTTTACTTAGCCTAGTAGCCTCCAACTTTTTCCAAGAGATGAGGTGCTTCATCTTTTCATCGCTATTTTTTAGGGAGGCATAGTACTCCATTTGTGTATTTACCAGTTTTATAATCCGTTGTCTCCTGATGGAATTTTAGGCTGCTTCCAGTTCTTTTCGATTGTGAACTGTGCTACAATGAACATGGAGCACAGATGTCTGGTTGTGGTCTGTTTTTTATTTCTTCTAGATATATGCTCAGTAGTGAAATTGCTGGGTCACAAGGTAATTTGATTTCCATCTGTTTTACATATTGCCAAATCATTTTCCACAATGGCTGTAAATATATATATGTATATTTATATATTTCCACAATGGCTGTAAATAAATATATATATTATACAACAAACACTAAATGAAAGTACCTATTTTACCACATATCCTCCAACATTTTTTTTTGCTTTCTGATTATTTGAACTGGGCTAACTTTGTGGGTGGTATCTCATAGTTGTCTTAATTTGTGTTTCCCAGATGACTAATGGTCAGGAATATTTTCTCATATGTTTATTGGCCATTCAGAATTTTGCCCCTGTGAATCTTCTGTGCAAGTCTGTTGCCCACCTACTCAGTGGGAGTAGCAGTTATATAACCTCCTGTCAACTAGTGAGAAATGGTGGAGTCTTACCTGTCAATCAGTTCATAGCTAGTGAGACCTCTGTGTGCTGGACCTTCTCCTGAGAATTCTGGGAATGCCTCTCTTCCTCCCTGGAGGTGTGACACACTCTCTTTCTGACACACTCTCTTCACATTCCTGTTGACAAGCCACATGGAGCTATGCTGATGGCAGTCAGAACCCTGCAGCTGGAGGAGCCATGCAGAGACTCACTTCAGCACTGACATGCTTCTACCACCACTGGATCCACAAAACTTTCCACCTACTAGTCTGTGATATTCCTACATTTTGCATCATTGCATGTACTGGGTGAGTCTAAAGAGGAATTTATGGACTGGTGTTGGATCTGGACTGGGTTGCAATGTTTTCTTTATATACAATTACTCTATGATATAAAGCTCTTATACATGCATGAGTGTCCCTGGATTTGTTTCTCTGGTCAACCCAGAGTAACACAGTGGGCGATCTTTCTTTATTGTAAATTTACAGGATTATGTAAATTTTAGTAATACGCCTTTTGTCTGATGCCATTGTTAAATATCTTCTCCTAGTCGCTGGGCTCTCTTCTTACTCTTGATGAAGTCTTTCGATGTGCACAAGTGTTTTCTCTTTAGTATGTCCCACTTGTCTATTTTATCTTCCTCTAAGTGTGTATCCTTCCTTCATTATTTCTGTTAGCACAGGTACTCCCTGCACTAAGGTTCTTAGCTTTGTCCCAATTTTCTCATTGATAATCCTGATAGTTTGGGGTTTTACCTTGAGGTCTGTGATCCACCTGAATTTATTCTCATGTATGGAGTGATGTAAAAAACGCTTCATTTTTCTGCAGGTAGATATCTAGTTTTTCTAGTATCATTTGTTAAAGAGTGTGTGCGCTTATTTGATATTTGGGGGCCCCTTATGAAGGATCAGTTGTCTGTATGCTGCTCTTTTTATTTCTGCATTTTCTGTTCCTATCTATTGATCCATGTATCTATCATTATACCAGCACCATGCTGTTTTGACAACTGTGGCTATATAGTAAGCTTTACAGTCAAGTAATGCAAGCCCTCACACTTTATTTTTCCAGCTTTAAAGCATAGTGGTCTGAGAAGGAAGTCTGAATGACCTCTATATGTTTAAATTTACTCAAGCTGGACTTGTGTCCCAGGATGAGGTCTACTTTAAAATATGAACCACTTGAACTTAAAAAGAATGTGATTGATATATATGTATATATATATTTGCAGTTGAGTGGAGATCTTTGAATATGTCTATCGGGTTGAGATGCCTGATTGTAGAGTTTAGTTCTGTAGCATCCTTGTTCGACTTCTTTCCCACTGATTTGTCTTTCTCAGAGAGCAGTTTATTGAATCTCCTACAATGATTATCAATCTTTTGGATGATTTGATTAGCTAATTTTGCTGGTCTCTCATTGAGTGCATATTATGTTTATTATGTTTTTTGGGTCTCAGTCCACAGATCCCTTAAACATTATATAGTGCTCATACTAATCTCTCATTATGTCCTGCATCTTGAGATCAATTGTGCGATGATAGAGTCGCAACTTCTCCTTTTTTTTACATTGCCATTAGCTTGATATATTGTATGTCGTTCTTTGACCTTCAACCTGTGTTTGTCTGTGAGCTTGAGATGTGTCTCTTGCAGATAACTAGATGGGTTTATTTCCTTATCCAATCTGCTAGCCTTTTTTCTTTTAATGGGTGAGTTGAGATCAGTGACGTTCAGAGTAACTACATCCATCTGTGAGTTCTTTGCCGTCGTCTCATACATCTCATACATTTTGTGTTAGATATTTTCCTCCCTCCCTCCTTAGCTGTGTGTTGTACATGTGTTGGGGGAGAGATTCATTCTTGGCTTCTTTTCACCGTTGGGTCAAGGACGACTTGGTCATAGCTTTCTGTGTGTTGACTTCTGGATAAGGTCACACTATGCAGTAGTATCATATCTGTGCTCTGTGGATGCTGATCATCTGTCCAAAATGAGTGTGAAAGTAAGATTTGTAGTGCTGGTTTGTTTTAAAAGTATTCTCTAAATGTTTCTTGATCTGGGAAAAATCTTTGGATGGAGAGTTGGAAGAGTAGAGGATTCTTGTGTTACTGTTATTCTCCTTCAACTTTCTTAATATGCTGCTCCATTTTCTCCTCTTCTTCATAGTTTGTGCTGATAAATCTGTGCATATTCTTATCTGATTACCCTTACAGATGACTACATTTTCCCCCTACCTCCTCTTGTGATTTTTCTTCTTTTCTCAAAGTTGCATCATTTGACTACTATTTATGTCTCAGTGTGTTCTTCTTAGCGTTCTGTCTAATTGGTGTCCCTCTGCTTCCTGGATGATTGTCTGACTCTCTTTCATAAATTGGTTTCTTTGTTATGCCTTGCTCTGGAATCCCAAGTATTCAAATATTGTTCCTCTTCATAGCATCGCTTATTGTCTCAGGTGTCCTTCAGCTTCTTTGATTACCTTGTTTTATTGTCGTTCTCCTTTGTTGCATTTTGCTTGAATATCGTTGAGGCTGTCAATGTGATTCTCCACCTTCCAGGCTCTTGGTAAGGTCTTTTACAGTTTTCTTTGCTTCTGCTGCCTTGTCCTTTAACACTTGTATTTCCCTTTGGTAAGTAGAGCCGATCCTTTCTATTATTTCATGCTTTTCCTGTATTGATTCCCTCGTATCCTGTATGTCTCTAAGCAGCATTCTGAAGATTTCTTTCTATCATGATTTAAAATCTGCTTCTTTTATGTATGTCACTAGGTCAGGTCCTCCTACAACATTGCCTATTGTTTCTTTTGCTTTCTTGCAGTGGGTGCTGCTATGAGTTATTGTCTGCATGGCATTTTGATGGAGCTCAGCATTATTTTTCCTGGGAGTGCCTGAGTTTTCTTTCTTAGAGGCTAGTAAGAATGATATTATGGTCTATCTGAAGCCTGCTAAACTGTGTGTATATCTCACTGGAGGTGACACTTTCCCTAAACAGAGGAGTCATCTCTTTGGAGGGCAATGTGGCTGGTTCTCTCAGGCAGCACAGGAATGGTGATCTCAAGCAGCAATGGTGCTGCTAAGCAGCCCGATTGCCCACAGTGTGACCTGGCATTCATGGGCCTGGCAGTTCAGATCCTAGGGGCCTGTTCAAGGGACTTGTGTGCAGACTGTGCACAGGCACTGATCAAGAGCTGTAGATCCAGTCTCATCATAAGCAGTGAGGGAGGCACTGGGCAGGCAGGGGGAAGGGGAACCACAGCATAGTTGCCCTGCTTTCCTCATGGTCAAGAATCTGGCTGGGGATTCTAAATCGCTTTGGTGGGGCTCTGATCTGAGTCTAAGTTCCAAGTTCCTTGTGTCCGCCTACTTCAGTAGGGTGGCAGGGCCTCAGCCAACACCTGACGGGGAATTTCAATGTCCCGGGAAAGGGAGACCTATGTTCAGCTATGTCCTCTGTGCTCAGGAATCAGAATGGGGAGTCTGAGCTGAATCTCACAGCACCGGGAATCTAGGCCCTACTTCTAGGTCCCCCTACTTGGCCTCCTTACCCATTTTCTGGGATTCACAGTAAGAGAGTTCTAAGTAGCAAGTTCTCCTTCAGCACTATCATCCTAGCTGAGTCGCAAAGCTCAGGTGAGTAATAATTTTAATGCTTCACAGATTTATTCAAATGGTAATATTTTTGGAATTAAATAATCCTTATTTAAAGCTTCATAGCTAGGAGGTTATTGTATAATCCCTAGAGAGCTTTTAATTTTCAATTTTTAAATTTTATTCATAAATATTTGCTAATACTCAATAAATGAGCATTTATCTTTTCTGTATAATTTATCTTACAATAATTAGATACCATATAAGGGGTACTTTTATCAGATTACCCATATATAATATGTTCTCATTTTTTGTCATTAGCAAAAAGTTTTAAGCTAATACTATGCATGTATTTCCTATTTTATATTTTTAAAACATTTACTAGTCTTTGTCCTTTTATACTGTGAACAGTAGTTGCTGTTTTGCTGTTTCAGATGTCTTAATATAGTGTTATGAAACTGAATTTGGTCATGATTGGCATGTTATATCAGACATTTCTTTTCCTTCTTTTAGTTCGCTGTATTTTTATGACCCAAATACTGAAACCCATAAATGAGTGTTTCAGTCCTCAGGCTATTAAAAAAAATTGATAGAAGCTTTCTCCAAGTTATAGAATTCTTTGGCAAACAAACATTTTACAAGGCTCTTGGGAACTCCAGATACCACATTTTGTTAACTATAGGATTGATTAACACTCTATTTTCACAAGTTGTGTATGTTTATTCTCACTACTTTTTTTCCACACCATAGCCACTTTGACCTACAATATACTATTCTGTGTAATGGGTTTATAAGGAATCAATCCGTGTGGGGAAAATTAAAATAGAGACATTGCTTAATATATTAACTAAACCCAGCCTGCATGACAAGTAAAATACAGATGATTGATTTTCGGATCTTGAATGTATATTAAATGCAAAGGACACCAGTACCTAATGCTAATATTAAAACTGTACTTCAAGATTAAGGATACTATACCACAATTACTCATTTTGTTTTTATAAAATGACTATTATCTTCCTCTCTTCCTTCCTCTGTTTCTCTTTATGCCTGTGATGTTTCTCTCGGTCAATGTACCTTGTCTACTATGTCTCCATGCGTATTTTATCAGCTTGGTCTGATTGCTCTTTCAACCTGTTCTTTCAAATATTGGTATTTTAAAAAAATATTGTATCTACTGAAGATATTTACTAAATAACTTAAACGTAAACTTTAGTAACACTGAAGTATACCTAAAATAATTATTATTTGATAGCAGTGTGTGCATAAATTTAAATATTTTTTACTAGTCTAACAAAATCAATATAAAAGAAGCAAATATAATGATATGAGTGTGATGGTGAGAAGTATGGATGAACTTGGTGAGGCTGAAATTCCTAATATTGTGTGATTATTTTCTATTTTATGAGATTATGAATTTATTCTCCATTTTTTGTGTTGTGAATCCTAACATATATATATCTCATTGGGGCAGATTTATTGTGCAGTGCATCCTGAGTCAAAGAATTACAAGAGAATATAACTCAAATCACATCCTTATTCAAAATCCATCCTAATTCAAAAACAACCCTTACTCAAATTACACCTTTACTCAAGTTGCAGGCTTACTCTAATGAAAGAGTAGTTTCCTTGGGGTAGTAATTCTTGCAGATTCCACAATAAGGGAAAATCTTAGAGCATCAAAATGTTTAATGGACTCTCCCTTATTCTAATATGCTATTCTACTAAGTATAATGTGAGCTATCTCAGAAGCAGGAATGAAGAATCTCATGATAATTAAGAATGTGATCCCTGCAGAGAAGCAGAAGCAGATAGCACATGGATCAGAGGCCATAGCATAAAACCCATGAGGTAGAACAGTGGACTTTTCAGTCCATGTAATGAATAAAGCTGAGTGCCTTCAGGAAATTGATTGGTGTGTTGAGTGGGATGTTCTTTGGGCATCTCCCTGTGCTTAAAGAGTTTGTAACCCTTGTCCAAGCAAGACACAAGGCAAAGGATTGTTTAGCTGACAGAAATTTACCTGTTAACATGATTGAGAGGTGGAACTACTGCAAAAATTAGTCTATGCTTAGCATTTCTGATTCTGCCGTGTAATCTATTAATTTTCCTAATAAATTATCATATTCTGAGTATTAATTTAATAGCTCTGTGCATTGACTCCCTTGATAATCCTAACACAATGTCCAACTTTCATATGCACATGAGGTGATTGAAAATACCATGGCTTGGGTGAGGAGCATCTTAGTCCTCACAGTTACCTCCTTACTCTTCAATCTTCTAAAGAGTTCTTGTACAGCAGATTTACCTATGGCAATGTGCCCTTTGATCTCTTGACTGGCACTTCTATGAGCATTTGATTGTGGATCCAAGCAAGACAAAATCCTTGAAAACTTCAACCTTTTCTCCATTTATCATGATTTTATCTACTGGTCCAGTTGTGAGGATTTTAATCTTCTTTACATTGAGCTATAATTCATACCTGAAAGCTGCAATCCTTGATTTTCATCAGTAAGAGTTTCAAGTCCTTCCCACTTTCAGGAAGCAAAGTTGCATCATCTCATATCACAGGTTGTTCTTACACCTCTTTATGTAGCCTCTTCTTCATATAATCCAGATTCTCTGATATTGCTCAGCATACAGATTGTTAAGTATGATGAGAGGATAGGAGCCTAGCTAACACTTGTCTGGATTTTAAACCATGTAGTATTCCCTTGTTCTGTTCTTAAAATACCCTCTTACTACATCTACAGTTTCCACAGGCGCACACAATTAGATGTTCTGAAATTCTCATTTTTCTCAAGGATTTCCATACCTTTTAAAGATCCACAGTCAAACGCCTTGCAGTAGCCAATAAAACACAAGTATTCATCTTTTTGGTATTCTATGATTTCAGCCAAGATCCATCACCATTGATATCCCTTGCTCCACATCCCCTTCTGAATCCAGCTTGAGCCTCCAGCAGCACTTAATTGTCAATATACAACTGCAACCATTGTTGACATCTTCAGAGAAATTTTACTTGGATATAATATTAATATTATTATTAAATTTGAACACCCTGGTTGGTCATATTTCTTTGGAATGTGTATGAATACAGATTTCTTCCAGTCATTTGGCCAAGTATGTGTCTTCGAAATATCATGGCATAGATAAATGAGTACTTCTAGTGCTTATTGAAACATTTCAATCAATATTCCATCAATTTCTGGACCCTTGTTTTTGGCTAATGCTTGCAGTGTAATTTTAATGTCTTCCTTCAATACCATTGGTCCTTGCTTATATGTTACCTAAAAAAATGGTGGAATGTTGGCTTTTTTTTTTTTTGGGTACATTGACACTGTGTATTCTTTCCATGATCTTTGGATACTTCTTGCCTCATTCAATATTTACCATCCACTATTCCATCCCTTCGTTTTCAACTTTACATTCCAATTGCCAATAATTATCAATGCATCTTGATTACATTCTTGATCATTTTCAGACTAAAGATGTTGCAGCATTTTTCAGTTTCTTCATCTCTAATATTTTGGTTGGTGCAAAAATTTGCATAATAGTTGTATTGTTTGAATGTCCTTGAATGTGGGTAGATATACTTATATCACAGACAGCATTCTACTTCAAGATAGATCTTGAAATGTTCTTTTTGTAGATGAATGCACTCATTCATCTTGATTGTGTCTTTCCCAGTATAGTAAGCCATGTAACTTTCTGATTCAAAGTGGTTGATACCAGTCTATTTCAGCTAAAAAAAATCCTAAAATATCAAATATTCTGTGTTCCATTTCATTTTTTGATGACTTCCAATTTTCCTAGATTCATACTTCATGCATTAGAAGTTCTAATTATTAGCAAAATGTTGTCACTGCTTCTTCTCATTTTGAGTCATATACCATCAGCAAATTAAGGTCCCAGGGGGATTTCCTCTGGCAGACTTTACTTCATTCAAATGATTAATGTCAGCTTCACTTTGAGAAGGCACCTCTTCTGTAGTCACATTTTGAGTGGCTTCTGGCCTGAAGGTCTCATCTTCTGGCACCATATCTGACAATGCTATGCTATTACTCATCAGGCCTTCATTATCCGACAATGTCTGCATGCGATGCAGAAGGTTTTCAAATGGCTCATTCCTCTGAACTGGACAGCAGATTCCTTCTTCATATTCTGTTCTTAATGCCGGAGTATGAAACACCAGTGACATACCTGTCAGTATCGCACAAACACACAAAAGCAACCACAGTACAAGTGGACAGACAACTGAATGGTGTTACACTGTAAAGACTGTCGTGTGATTTCTGTAAAGTAATAAGGAATGAGTATGAGAAGCTAATACAGAGTTATTTCAAAGTATTTATGTCATTAATAATCAATCACAGAAACAGTTTGACTCTGGCCAGAGATGGGAAACTGATTACAAGGATCTACATATAACCTCCTCCCTGAGGAAAAGTGGGTGAAGGGCAAGTAGAACATCATAAGATATCATAAAATAATAATTTATAAATCATCAAGGGTTCATGATGGAGGGGGGAGCAAAGAGGGAGGGAGAAAATGAGCTGATGCAGGGGCTTATGTGGAGAGCAAATGTTTTGAGAATGATAAGGTTAACTAATGTACAAATGTGCTTTATACAATTGATGTATGTATCGATTGTGATAAGAGTTTTATGAGCCCCCAATAAAAGGTTTTTCAAAAAGGATGTAAGTTAAATGACTTTTTCTATAACTCTGCCACCTCCCAAATTGCGACACATCAGAGCACATTCATGGATATAGACATATTTGGGGGATTCTCTTAATTATACTTTAATCCTTTTGCTACTGGTGATACATATAAGTATCACTTACGTTTGAACTCTGATGGTGTAGTGGTTCCTTGTTTGGATATCAATTCAAAGTTGAAACTCCAGCTGCTTCAGGGGAGAAAGATGAGATGTTTAGCCTATAAGAATAGCAGTCTTGGAGACACATGAGCTGTTTTGCCCCATTCTACAGGGTTGCAGTGAGTCTGAATCTACTCGATGGTAATGAATGTGTTTTCCACTTTTGGAGGTACTTGAGAGGCTCTTTCCCATTTATTGTGAATGCTGGCATCAGGGAGGGACTTACACAATTGTTTAAAATAAAAGCAAGTTAATCCATGCCATATTACTGTATTGAGATGTTTTGGTATGGCTGTCCATCCTGGAAGAGCGATTGCATAAAACATTTATATCTTTATCTTTTACAATATAACACATAACTTATATGCACATAAGCGTTCTTGTATGGAGCTTCACTGCTATATTCTCTTCTTAAATTTGGTCTTGTAACTAATTTACATTGTGGATTTATAAAGAAGATGGTGTGATCAATTGTCCTGAGGATCTATTTCATGAGGCAGTTTATTGTGGGTTGGGAAAGAAGAGGAAGATTTTCCTTCCTCATCAAGAACAAGGAAGCGGTGAGACACCAAATACTATCTGGTTGGTTCTGCTAGATTGTAATAATGTACATGCTGAGGGAACCAGAAGGAAGCCTGCAGATGATATACCAGTAAGAAGCAGAACTGACCAATAACTGCGTTAGTTAGCACGGTTGTTATCCCTGGTTTACAAAGCTTTTACTCAAAATTAAAAAGTCAGAAATCCAGGGAATTTCTGCCCCATAACTAAAACCACATAGCCTAACTCTAGAGTCCACTGGGGCAAAAGAGTCCCATATTACGTCTACCAAGATACATCTTGCCTAATCAGAATTGTAAAACACTCCATGATTCAACATGCATTTCATTAGTGAGGAAATTTAAAACGCATACAAAATCTTCGAAACAAAAAAATAACTGTAGTTTTTAAAGAGTTAATTGTCTAAAATGCTGTATAAATTTGATTTATCCATTTTGTGATTTTATAATTAAATAATTCAATTCTTGACTTTCATCATGCATATATCAATCCTTGTGCAAACTTGTTGATGTTTGAAGGTTTATGAGAGATATTTTTCAACTCTCAAAGTTGAGGAGACCTTAGGTGGTACCAACAGCTTGCCACTAAAAGCAAGGTTAGTGATTCAAATCCACTCAAAATCTACTGCCCTCGGGTTGATAACAACTCATTGGCACCTGTTCTCTAGGGTTTCAAAGAATGTAAATCTTTCCAAGAGTAGTCAGTCTCATTTTTCTCCTGTGGAGTGTGTGGTGGGTTCAAATTTCTGATCTTTCCGTTAGAAACCCAATCTTTAACCCACTACAATACTCACTCGCTCACTCATTGTCGTGCACTTGATTCCAACTCAGACAGAGCAGAGTCAAACTTCCCCAGGTAGGTTTCAGATACCTAAGCCTCCTATTTAAAATTTAGAGCACCATCTGGTTTCAAGCTGCTGACCTTGAGGTTAGCAGTCCACTACACGACTGGGGATTCTTAAATCTACTTTTTAAAACCAACAAACAAACTCACTGCCATAGAGTCTATACCAACTCATCGTGACCTTATAGACCAGGGAAGAACTGCCCCTGGGAGTTCCCAAGACTGTGACTCTTGATATGAGTAGAAAGCCCCATCTTTCTCCCTTTGGACAGGCTGTTGGTTTCAGACTACTGACTTTGTGTTAGCAGCCTAACTTATATGAGAGAGAGAGAGAGAGAGAGAGAGAGAGAGAGAGAGAGAGAGAGAGAGAGAGAGAGATATGAGAGAGAGACTGTCCACTTCTGAAAGATCACAACTATGGAAAACCCCACAGAGCACGGTTGGGGTAGCCATATATTTCAGAGTACTTTTAGGGTCAACTAGTTTATTTTCTTTTGTCTTATGAAAGAAAGACAAACAGCTCTGTATGTAAAAGCAACCATTAATTATTTTGTGATGCTTTTAAAGGAAAGTTGTAAGTTCTTATATGCAGTTTCTTCTTGTCACCTTCATGCCTTTAGTAAAAGGCAACAGTTGAATCACTGTGGATTTCTCATTTATCGTGCCAGTAGAATTTTCTTTATGTTCCACAGTAGAGCAAAAGATATATCTAGTAACAGGACTTCAGTTAAATACAATTTCCATAAATAATAAAGAAGATTAATATCTTAGGTAATATCATAGTTGCAGAAAGAAAAATGTCCTGAAGTGGAAACAATGTAGACTCCTTTAGGCAGCAGGATGTATTGCTTTTTAATTTTTAGTTGTTACATGTTTAATGAATATGCATTATTATTGAGTGCTTAGAATTAGAAAGCAATATGATTTAGTGGATAAGCCGAACACCTAACCTTTTTAACTACATTTACTCCTGATTCACTGTAGAGACCTAGTACAAGTCACTTTATCATCATTACCCTTATATTATTATCATTATATTTTTATGACTCAGATGAATCTGGTTTAAACTCATTATACTAGTACATTCCTAGTGGCCCAGCACACTGCAGTAACTAATATTATAATAAGAATCGCCTAGTGATATTCAAATGTTTAAAAATGCTGATGCTGAATTGAAAAAATATATATTTTAAATGCTTAGTTTTATTCAGATAGCCAAAAATGCGCTCAAAATTATAATGACTTTGCATTATTTTTTCATTTCATATATTTATTTCAATAAAAGTTATGTATTATTTATTTAAATGTTAATTATGTACTTTTAACTACAAGATAACTTATTTTATAATAAACCCTATTTGCATTACATTTGTTGTAAAATAATTAACTTTATCTTTCTTCTTTTACATAAATTTTAACTGATGTTATGTTATTTTTTAAAATACATATAAGTATTTTAAGAGTAGTAAAATATATTATTCTAATGTTATGGCATTATTTTATTGACTTATTTTTTTGCATTTATTAGCAATTTTGATAATCTTAGATATGTGAATGTATGGGTAATCACATTTATTTATTTAAAGAAATTGAAGTTTGCTTGCAATTATGTAATTGAATCTTAAAAGCATTATTTTGTATGTTACGACAGAAATTCTAATTTTTATTAATTTGTGGATAATTGTAGATTCATAAGCAGTTTTTAAATACTAATAAAAAGTCTTTATTAGTTTTTTGAGGTTTTCCAACAATGATAGAAACTTGTTAAACTGTATAACAATATCCTCTCCTCCTCACCCTCCCTTCCCCCACCCTTCTGATATCACTATTCTCATTCCTGTTCCTGGATTCCATATGCCGTGAGCTTTTATCTCTTATCGATTCTTGTGTATTTGCTCTGGTCTACTCCAGAGTGAGAAGCAGCACCTGGGTCATGATAGTGGGGGTGAGAAAGGTTCAAGGAACCAGAGGAATATTGTGTGCTCTGTTGGTGCTTTACTGTTCCCTGGTTGATTCATCTTTTCCCTGCGACCCCTCTGTGGGGGGATTTTCCATTTTCTGCAGATGGGCTTTGGGTCTTGCTCTGACCTCCCCTCATTTTGAACAACATGTTTTTGTTTGTTTGTTATGGATCTTCTGATGCCTATTACCCGGTCCCAATGACACCTCATGATTGCACTGGCAGGTGTGCTTCTTTCAAG
>NW_022103908.1:29351179-29353786 GCF_000313985.2 Echinops telfairi | reverse complement strand
TCTTTTTCCTTTTTCCTTTCTCCTGGCCTACTGTCATGTTTCCCCTACTTCTGTCTCTTAGTACTTCCTCTCTGCTAGATTGCTGTTACTCCAACACCCACAGGACCTCTACATCCTCCTTGTTTTTGATTCTAATTCCCTAGTTGTTTCCCTGTCTATGGCGTTGTTTGCTCACCACACCCTTCCCCTCTTCATGTTTTTAATAGCCACACCTAAGCCACCCTGAAATTGCCTGCTCATTACATTCTAATAACCATTACTCTGTTCTCTATTTCTATAATATTACCATATAAGTGTACTCGTAAATGGAAGGCTCTTATGATGCCAAGATAAAATAATTCTCTGCTTACCAAAACGTCAGTGGTTCCACCTATCAATTCCTCTATGGAAGAGTTATGTGACCATTTTCTTCTGTAAAGAATCAACTTGGTGGCAATGGGTTTGTTTAATTTGGTTTTATTTGATTTGTGGGGAGAGATAGTCTATATAAGGATTCTACATTATGAAAACTTGGCACATTGGATATTTTCAAATTAATTCCTGAAGATAGAGGCATTTCAATAGTCCCTTTTTTTCACTTTTGTACATAAGCAATCCATTTTGGGTAAACCACAGTTTATTTAACTGACAAAGGCATCTTATTTATTTCCATTTTTATTGATTATCACAAATAAAATAAAAATAAAAATTTGTGCATAGGATTTTATGCAAATATAAATATTTATCTGGGATAAATTACCATGGTATCAAATATCTAGATAATATGAAATTTGTATGCCAATCTTTTCTAGAAGGCCTGTAGAAATTTAGATTCCCACAGTATATGAGTAATTCACTTTCTTCACATTCTCATCTACTTATGGTGTCATATTTTGTTATGCATCAATTCTTACAGTTGTGTACTTTAGCTCTCTAAGGGCTGACTTGAATTTTTCTAATGACTATGTTAGACAACTTTTTCTATACTTATATTTTGTCTCTGAATCTTCTTTTGTTCTTAAGTCTTTTGATCACATTTTTCTTCTTTAATATTGATTTTTGGTAGTTTTTATAGTCCTTATGAGTCTTTGGTTGGTCATTTAGTCTGTAAATATTTACATCAATCACAGTATATATTATGATGTAATTTTTTAAAAGATTGGTTACAAACTTATTTGTCAATTTTTCCTTCTTTCAGTCATGCTTTGGGTATCACAGTTAGTAACTATATTAATAAGTCTAGATTCTGGTCACTCTATTAAATTTTCAAAAGGGTTGCAATTTTCCATTAATTAGTAGAGAAGATTTAAGATTGATGTCAAGAATCTCCCCTCCACCCCATTTATGTCCCCGATTTCCATAAGTATGTTTACAAGGTGTTGTATTTCTTTAATTAAATTGATTCCATGGCTTAATCAAATTCAGTTGAACATAGGTGTGTAGATCTATTTATTTAGTTAGTTATCATTTTCCATCGATGCGCTTCATCTTTCCATTAATACCAAATTCTTGATCTTGGCTATAGATTCCTGGGTTATATGAACTCCTCACACATATCTTTATGGTCATCTTTCCAGGTTCATTAAATTCTTCAAATTATAGGCACATAAGCCTTGCCCAATTTTGGAAGTATTCTGTGATTACATTTTAAGATTTTAGATTTAGATTTTTCTCTTTCTTTATTGGGAATGCCCAATTGATCAATTCTCATAGAGTCAATTCTAAATTATAGTGATTCTATAAGACAGAATAGAACTGCTCCCAAGCATCTGCATAAAATGTTCTTTTGTATGTGGGTTTTATTGATATATAATTCACAGATCATACAATCCAATAGTTCAATCATATTAAAAAGAGTTGTACAATCATTATCACAATAAATTATTAGCTCCCTATTTCCCCACAACCTCCCCTGCCATACCCTCCAGGAACCTTTAATTCTGTTACTGTATCAGTAGATTTACCTATCCTGGATTTCATATACATAAAAACATACAAAACCACAACAGGAGCAAAATAAAACAGACAATAATCTGAATTGAAATAATAAAATGTTAAAAAGAATAAATTCCCTACCACAGGTTCTGATATCTGGCTCCTTAGAAAATTTTGACTATGGATTAAATTTTAAATAAATAGTATTAATGTTGATATTAATGATAACTGTTTGCACCAAGCACTTCACATCATTTTATTTCAAATCTTTTTTTTTATCATTTTAATGGGGGCTCATACAACAACTCTTATCACAATACATACAAAAACATCCATTGTGTCAAGCATATTTGTATATTTGTTGCCATCATCATTTTCAAAACATTTTCTTTCTACTTCAGCCCCTCATTTTTCCCCTCCTTCCCCCGACCCTTACTCCCTCATGAACCCTTGATGATTTATACATTGTTATTATTTTATGTCTCTCTTCACCCACTTTTCGGTTGAGTTTATAGTCAAGGGCAATAATTGTTTGCAGTACCCATGGACCACTTCACAAAAAGTTAGACCTATGTTAAAATTTATTGTGTGTGTAATACCACTGGGGTCCCACATGCTGGAAGATAAACAAGGGGCCATCTAACTGAGAAACAACAAAGCCCACATGGAAGAAGCACACCAGCCTGTAAGATG
>NW_022103908.1:29349731-29350646 GCF_000313985.2 Echinops telfairi | reverse complement strand
AGAATGATGAAGTAAACATATGTACCAAAGTGCTGGACACAGATGACGTATGTACAGATTGTGATGAGTTGTATAAGCCCCTAATAAAATGGTCATTTAAAAAAATATTGTATGGTCTGAATGAATGTTGTGGAATCAATTGTTTCTCCTGTTACAAATCCTAAGGCCAATGCCAAATAAAAGTATTTATTTTGTAAGGATTTTAGTACATGACTGGTTGCAATGAGGTGAAAGTGAATAATGTACCAAATGGCTGACTTCCGAAATGCTGTATCACTCCATAATTCCTGATATCAACCACCATTCCTTCCTTCAGTTTTCATTTTGCTATGTCATGGTTCTGAATGTCAGTGGAAAATCTTCAAGAACTCATGAGCCATCAAGAAAATAGCTCATGTGGTTGTGGAAGTTCGCAAATCCACAATCTGAAGAAATCCAGAGGCGTGTCTGGAGGCTGCTCCACATTCAGACCAAATGAGGTTATTGACTCCCAAGGGGACAGAGTCTGGTGAAGCGGTGGGAGACTGCCGGTTCCAATGCCAAAACCTGGAGCAAACTAGAAATAGGATTTAGTGACAGTGAGAGAATATTTTCAAAGTGGCAAAGGGCAGGTCAGGGTAACTGCCCAGGCAAGTCCTGGGCAAGCAATGTCCTTAGGGAACAACGGATCCCGGATTGGCACTCTGATTGAGCGATGCTGCACTTGGAGTCGGCGCACGCTCAGTTAGCAAACAAGAACTCATAAATACCCGGTGTTCTCCATGTCTAGGCTTCTTGGTGGTTTTCCCTTTCTGACATGGAAGTGTTAGGTGTTACCTAGCCATACTGAGTATCTCTGCATATCTTAAGGTGCCCAGACCTAATTTCAGGCAGTTATGTGACCTCACACTTCAGCTTTTTCTTTTTTTTTTTTTT
>NW_022103908.1:29344451-29349233 GCF_000313985.2 Echinops telfairi | reverse complement strand
AAAGTGGGAAGTGTGACAGCCGTAGGTCACTTCCTACAGGAGCTGAAGCAATTTATCTTGGTCTATTGAAGCCTTGCTTCTGTTCTTCCACGTTATTTTTTTTAGAACGTAGGAAGAACTAATACAAGAAAGTAATGTTTCCAAATTTCTTCAAGAATTATTTATTTACCTAGGGGAATGAAATTTTTCTATATCCATTATATCTGATTAGTTTAAATCTGCTAATTATTTGGAAACTTACATTCAGGATGAACCTCCTTAGAAGGCAGAAGCAGGTAACTGATATCACAAGTCACTGCACAAAGCCCCCATCCTGAGGACACTGAAGTCTGTTCAACTTTTATTTCTCTTATGGTTGATTCATTTTGGCAACTTGGGTTCATTGTCTGTTATGAATTTTACATGTGATGAGATGTAGTCAATTAATGTGGCCTTTTTAACCAGAATTCTTCATGTTATATATTATAATTCTAGAATCTGTGCTTCTGGCTACAGTCCCCTTTTGGAGGGAGTTATCTCCTGTGCTAACTCAAAGGATTAAGGTGGGATTTAGTTTTAATTTAGTAGAGGTGTGAACCAAGTCCCATTCTTTGTTTCCTTGGCATTATGATCTGCTGAAAGACAAGAGTCACACCTCAAAATCTCTGTATATAAGAGCCATGTCTGAAGCAGAAATAAATCTCAGGACCATTGGAAGTGGGGCACATTTAAAAGTGATGGAAGCATAGACCAGAGACACTGGAGATGATGGCAAGAAGACCACAGGAGGAGTAGCATCCAAACTAAGAGACCATGAGGCAGAATGGTGGACTGTCTTCATGACTCATTAGGCAGAGGCTAAAGTAACTATGCTGCTGAGAGGCTGAAGATTCAAGAGGCACTACCTGCTGGTTGAGTAGAGGTGTTGTTGTGGAACAATGGCTGTATTCTTTTTCTCCATTAAAAATAATTTTAATCATTTTATTGGGGGCTCTTGGAGATATAACATTCCATAGTTCAATCACATCAAGCAGTATTATACAATTGCTATCACAATCAGTTTCAAAACATCTTCTTTCTTCTTTAACTCCTTGAGATCAGTACCCCTTATCCCCTCTCTCACCTTCCTACCACCCAGGAACCCTTATTTATCATTCAGTCCTCCTATAATTAGTTTTTTTGGGGGCCATATCTTACATAATCCAATATATTCAGTCACATAAAATTCTGTTATTCAATTCCATTAAGTGGGGTCATGCAGTCATCTTTGCTATCAGCTCCTTATTCCCTCCTCTCTCCCCTCTCTTCCCACACCCTCAGGGAAACATTACTTCTGTTACTGTTTCTGAAGGATTGTCTATCTTGGCTTTCATGTACCTAACAATCTTAAATATACAAATGAACATAAGCAAATCTAACACGACTAATGAGGTAAAACAAATAAAAGTCATAATATTAAAGAGAGGTAATATTAAAGAAATAGAGGAGAGTTATGTGGTTCATCAGTGATATACCGCACCCTGGATTTATAATCCCTTCCATCTGGCTCTTCTGATAGGGACTTCCCAATTATACAGGTGGGTTTTGGGTGTCTACTATATCCACACCCCTTCACATCTATTGGGTTGCTTGTTTTTGAACCTCTAATACCTCTTCCCATGGATATCTCTTCCTCACCTGGGCTGGTGTGCTTCTTCCATGTGGGCTTTATTGCTTCCCTGCTCAATGTTTAATGTTTTCTGATTTTGGCTAACCCTTCTAATACCAAAAAGAAACAAAAAGCATCACCATCAAACTCACTGACCTCAAGTCAATTCTGACTCACAGCAACTAATCCAAGTACAACTTCTAGTCTGGGTTTCTTAGACTTAACTCTTTATGGTTGTTTTGAACTTCAAACTGTGTAGTTAGCTCCTAATAATCCATAACTCTCTGCCATGGAGTCATCGTGACCCTCTGAGCGTTGTTGATGAAGTCTGTGTGGCTGTTGCAACAAACTATGAAACCCAGCCAAGAAGTAGAGTGTCATGGGAGGGACCATTGGTGTGAAACTAGGGTACAGAAGGATGGAGACTGGGGGCTTGCCTGAAGCTTGTTTTGCAGCCAGAGGAGATCAGATACGGCTCATCCATGCCATTCTTACCACTTATTTGCTTTTTTCATACTTATTGCCTTTGTCTTATTTATGTCTAGATTCTGCATATTAATAAATTTCCTTTAGTAAATGAAAGCTATTGAAATTATTGTTTCATGCCTTTTTCTCTTTTTAAATACTTTTTCACCATCACTTAAATTTTATAAATTTGCAAAGGTAATTATTTTCATATATTTTAATTGAAATAATGTCCTTTTAATTTTTCTCTTTAGTATTTTAATCTATACTATTCACTGTATTAATGGTGCTCATTATAATTTTTTATTAATATTAGAACTATCAAATGTTGTATGAAGGTTATTTCTAATGTACGTTCTTAAAAGCTGATATGCTGCCAATGAAGTGTATCACATATATTTAGAGAAGATATATTCCACAGATGTACTTAAGCTCACACTTTGACGCTCCTGGTTCTGACAATGTGACCCTGATGCATACTTCCCTCACAGTGTGTTATAGTAATACCTGGTAAAATAATTAGATCATGTCATGCTACAGTCAACAGCAAGGGGGCCATATCTAAGCTCCTCTGTTTTCACTATTGATATGAGATAGTAAGCAGAATAAGATTTTTGCAATGGCCATATAAAAATCACAGACACTACTCACAATTATGGGGGTGATTTGGCAAGTTAATGGTTACAACAATTCAGGATCTCTAAACAATAAGGATACAGTCAACGGTCCAAAACATTGTGTTATCTCAGCCTGCAGCCAAGTCACTCTGCAGTACGCAGCCTCTCAGTCAGATGGTTCCGGTCTTCCTCCTCTGTGATCCAGGACTCCAACCCTTCTGTTGATTTATCTCAGAATCCCATAGTCTCTGGCCAGATGATAAGAAGGTACCCCATCATCTCAGCTCTGCTACTCTGAGTCTCCATGTCACCATCTCTTGTTCTTATTGTCTTAACCTCTACCACTTCAGAAGATCTCAAACATGTTTTTCCAAGAGTCCTGGCATTTCTTTCTCTGTATAATATGGTCCTTGTACACAGAAGAATGGCTTTGATATATATATGTTTTTTGTGTTTTAACTGACAATGCCCCCAAGGATACAGAAGAACATTATCTTAAGTCATGCTGACTAGAAAAGTAGAGTCAAAAGATTCTCCCAAGGAAACAAAGGGTGTGAATTTGCTCATAGCCTCTACTAAGATTGGGATTTAAATCCACCTCAATCTCGTCCATTAGTATAGCAGACAACTCCCTCACAAATAGGATTATAGCCATAGACCGAGGGTCCAGAATTACAAGATATAAGAAGTAGTGGCTAGAAGGACCACATTAATTAATTACATCTCAAGACTAACAAAAAGCATATTGTGTTTGTTCTTGAAAAATTTGTCTAAAGGAGCCATTAAACCATTCATGTAGAAGAAGGCACACCACTGTCATCAAAGAATTATAAACAGAATTCATAATCAGAGGAAGAAATGTATTACATCTTAAAATCAATAGCCATAGGTTTGTGAAAGACATTAATATACAATGGGAACCCTAACTCCATTTTGAGTCATGGCAGAAGTTGGGACACCATTTGACCTCTTGCTGATCATTAAACCAGCAATTGCGCTAATGTTTAGACTAATTTCAAGGGGCCTGGAGAAAGACAATTTACTTTTAGGCTGAGTTGAGGACTAGGGAAAGCTCCTGGCCTTACTCTTAATGATTTACCAAAATTAGGTACACATTATCTATTGAAAGTGAAAGTTGGAGCTCTGATGAGTAGAATTTAGGGCCACAGAGTCATTTGACATTCTCTGGTCATCATAGAGCCAGGTAGACAAAGGTCCCAAATCAATCATGAACTCTTTTAAGCTGAAATTTTGAATGCATACCAAAAGTACTGCTTATGATAGTGATTCATTGATCTGCAACCAATAATGATTTTTGTGATGATTTCCTTTCTTTCCTGTAATAGATAATTAGCCCCATGACAGTGAGCAAGATAGTTCAATTCAGCTTCTGTACAGAGTATATGCTGATGATTTCTCTCCTCCAAAATGATTATGTTCATTTAGTCTTTGTCAGGTTTAAGGCTTAGGAAAATGATGTGCTTAAGAAAAAAATGCTATCAGTTGAGTAGGGCAATAATTTCATGCTAGAAAGAAATGGAGAATGATATTCAGAGCACAGAAATAGATATTACTAGTGTAGCAGAGAAGCAGTCAAAGACATTTGGATATAGTGAATTAATGGTGATATTTAAAAATTCACCATTTGTCTGCCAGTTTGTAGTACTGTGGTGTCTTTGTGTTTCTGTGATGCTAGATTCTATGGTATTTCAAATGTCACCAGGGTCATCTAAAGTGAACAGACTTCAACTGAGATTCTAGATTAAGAACAGATAATTAAAAAGGCCTCAACTCCCCACTTTGAAGGAAGGAGCCACTGATATCCTTATTCACAGCTTTGACATATTGTCAGAATCTGAAGGTCTAATAATGGAAACCTAACATTGTCAAAGATAGTGCCAGAGAATGGGCCACTGAGGTGCTCAGTCCTGAACTGGTACTGAGGATGTGCTGTTTTCTCAGAATGCAGTCCACCAGGGTGACGTGAGTCAGCGAAGCCCATGGGAATGAAACTTTCCTGTTCTTCATTTGCTGATGGAGCACCACTCAAGGTAAGGAGAAGCAACTGTGAAA
>NW_022103908.1:29341739-29343172 GCF_000313985.2 Echinops telfairi | reverse complement strand
AGACTAACACAATGACTTTGTTTTATGTACTTTGGGAATACTGTCAGGAGAGGTCAGTCCCGGGAGAAGGGCATCATGCTTGGAAAATGGAGGGACATCAAAAAAGAGGAAAGCCCTAATGAGATGGACTGACAACAATGCTGCATGGGCTCAGGCGCAATAGTTGCTAGAATGGCTCAGAACAATGTGGGGTGCAGTTCTGTCATGCTGAGGGTCGCTGTGGGTTAGAACATATTCTATGGCATGTAACAACACAAAAACTACAAACAATATTTCCAAATAGATCATGCAGCCTTAAAGAACACTTTTGTTGTTGTTGTTGCTGTTATTGTTGTTGTTAGGTGAGATCAAGTCAGTCCCAACTGGTAACAAGCCTAAATATGAGTGAACTGAAGAACTGCTTGCTCCTCTGTCATCCTTAACAATCCTTTTTATGTTTGAGATCACTGTTTCAGTGACCGGGTCAATCCAGCGATTGAGAGATGTTCTTCTTGTAACTGAATCTCTGCTTTACCAAACACAATGTCCTCCTCCTGAGAATTGTTCAAAGGAATGTAGCTAATATTGCATCACAAATTTGGAATGAACAATATAATTGAGATCCCTGTCCTAGTTATAAACTTTCCAAACAAAATTGTCCCTGAAGCGATCCCTGCAGTAAATTTGAGGGAAAAATTGTCCTGGTTTTTATCCTGGATTTGGGACCCACATACAATTTACAGAATACTTCATATTCTTCTCTGATTGACAAGAAAATGGCAACATTTTCTAAAGTACTGTACCACATTTCCGCAGAATGCTCTAATTTAAAATGAGAGTATGTGGCAAATACACAATCAACAGACAGCAACTTAATGGGGAAAATGTTATCAATTCACTCCGATTCTTGATATTTGTTCATATTAAATTGAGAAGAAAGGATTGTCTTAAGATAACTTTCATATATTAGTGGGTTCAGTATTAAGACTTTAATTCCTCAGAATCAAAACAATTCTGCAAAAAATGGGTGTATATCAAAACCAGGTCAAAAGATGATGTAAATACCAGAGACCTTGGAAAGTTGTTTGAAATACATAGTCTTAGTTTGTAAATAATACCCTAACAACAGAAAAAATTCAGTAATATTGGATAGAGATTTCTTTTAAAAAAAATCATTTTATTAGGGCTCATACAACTCTTATCACAATCCATACATACATCAATTGTGTAAAGCACACTTATACATTCCTTGCCCTCATCATTCTCAAAATATTTGCTCTCAGTTTGGGCTCTTGGAATCAGCTCCTCATTTTTCTTTTCTTTGGTGTCTGCTACCTGAACCCTTCAACACCTCGTGATCACACAGGCTGGTGTGCTTCTTCCCTGTGGGCTTTTTTGCTTTTTTACAAGGTTGGTGGCCGCTTATTTACCTTCAAGCCTTTAAGACCACAGAC
>NW_022103908.1:29339047-29340475 GCF_000313985.2 Echinops telfairi | reverse complement strand
GTTATGGTGGGGTCTGTATGCACATTCCAGTTCTGTGGGGACACAACCAATACCCTCTCACTGGGTGGATTAGTGCCTCTTCCACCCATGTCATCTTCTCAGTTTCTCCCCACCCCGATTCTCCCTTCTGCTGCCTCCTTTCCCTTTTTTTTATGTCGGACTCACATATACCTCCCTAGGTGTTGTCTGCCCTCCCCCCAACTACCTATGCTTCCACCTGTTTATTGCGAGTTAAGTGTCTATTATTCTATTTCTGCCATGCTGATTATACTTACCTTAGGGGACTCATGTAATACCTGTCCTTTTGAGATTAGCTTACTTCACTTAACATGATTCCTTCCAACTCTTCCTATGAAACAATGTGTTTCATGTGATCGTCCATACTTTTCTGTGCTGCGTAGTACTCTGTTATGTGTATGTGCTAGAGTTTACTAATCCTCTCATTGGATAGAGATTTCTTGATATAAAAATAGTCCTTATTAGTAAATGTAAACCTTTGACAGGCTTATGACGTCAGTTGAACTCTGTGTCAATTAATTATTAAATAATCCAATAAATCCTCAATTTACTGGCATTTGTAGTTACTTTTGATAATTATTTTGGGGGAATTTGTGAAGTCATGCTATTGTTTTATCTACTTCATGTTGGTAATTTTATGTAATAAATAATTGAGTGAGTAATTTTCTTAAGGGGCAGATCACAATTATTATTATTTTAGTTTAAGTAACTGTTTTCTAAGCTGTTGTAAAATTCATCAGATAATTTGGTGACTCATATTAATATAACTATGCTTTTACCAGAAGCATGGGGGTTAACCCATTCCTTCCTTATCTGGCTACTGACATTCCTTGGTTGCATCATTCCAATCTCTGCCTTGATGTCACATTGTTTTTTCCTCTTGCTTCTTAACATTTGGCACTCTTATCTCTATTTAAGGATATTTTTAAGTGCATTTTGGGCCTAGTCAGGTATAAACATCAAAACTCACTGCCATCAAGTGGATACCAACTCATAGTCAAATATACAGGATAATAATCAAAGTCCAAGATTCTTAATTTGAGTGCTTTTGGGGGAGTAATACAATGTAATATCTAACTTGTCCCCACATAAAGTGATTTTCACCTGTCCTAGAATAAAGATCAAAATATCACAACTGAGTCTGTAATAATTCTTTCATTCCAAGCTATCAAATTTTGCACTAAGCTTAAACAAATATGAAAATTTCTGATTTGGCCTATATTATAGAAGATTTTTTGTTATAGAAAACAATAATGAATGCATTCCCTGATGGTATTTTTAATTGCACAAGAACAAACTTATATTCAGATAAAAATGAAAATGTGTACCCCCACATGGAGGAACTATTTGAGTAAAAAATAAGAATATTGATTTACTTAGATGGCAAGTAATCACCAGGTTCACCTTTTG
>NW_022103908.1:29335991-29337839 GCF_000313985.2 Echinops telfairi | reverse complement strand
TCTTTTTATCTTAAATAGTTGCTTGTTTGACAGCAGCAGTGAGTTTAATTCCCCTTGTCCTCTAAGGTATTCCACCTCAGAGTGACCCTAAAGGGCAGAGTAGAACTGCCACACATGGTTTCCCCGTCTATAATATTTACAAAAGCAGACTCTCATAATTGTTTTCCTGAAGAGTGGGGTTTGAGCCACTAAATGATTGATGAATGCTGTGTGTTTAATCAGTGGCCCCAAATTATATATATATATATTTTTCCCCTCTCTGGGATATCAGAGTCTAGCTGATGCCAAATAACTAGAGAGTGAAAAGCAGGGTACCTTAGAGTCTGTGAAAGTGAGGAGACTAATAAAAACAGAAAGAAAAGTGTACATTGATTAGTTGAGAGAACTCTGGTGGCTCAGTGGGTTACATGTTGGGTTGCTGGCCACAAGGTCAGTAGTTTGAAACCACCAGCCACTCCAAAGGAGACAGATGAGGCTTTCTACTCCCAGGAAGAGTTGCCAGCTCAGAAACTCACAGGAATAGGAAATCCATAGCGACAGCAAACCCACAAGGGCAGCTCAACCATCACAGAGTTGCTGTAATTTCAAAACTATTTGATGGCAGTGATTTTCAGTTTTTGATTGATTAGTTTGGCATAGTCAATTTTCCATGAAGACTCCAAAGAGAGTCATTCTTAAACAAGACTACAGAGTAGAATCACTTAGAATTGTTTTTTTTTTTTAAATCCTAGAAACAGATTAGAAACCTGAGGAATCATTTGAGAATCTCTAAATGCCAAACAGTAATCAATACTATTTAAAGATTCCCACATGATTCAATGGATGTTAAATTTAGAAGCATTGTTAAGAAGTGTCTCTTGCTAATATATATATATATATATATTCCCCACTCTGGGATATCAGAGTCTAGCTGATGGCAAATCTAGGGTCACTGAGTGGCACTGCCTTCATTGCACAGGGATACCAATAGTAATATCCTCCCAGTGGTGTGATTTTGTGAAATGAGGAGGGATTCTTGTTTTGCTTTATTCTAATGCCTAGGTTTCGGTAGTCAAGGATTTATTTTCACTAAACAATTTATTGCTAAAGAGCTGACTCAAAATTTGTGTTAGTCTTTCTTCCATACCTAAATTCAAGGAATATAGACTTATAGGAAAATTAATAAACTCTATGAAATATACCAACCTTTCAAATGAAATCTGTAATCAGAACCACAGAATATGTAGAAAATATGTGTTTATAAGGACAAGGAACATATAATAAAAACTTCATATATTAAATATAAGTTAAAATTATTGACAATATGATTTATTAGAAGATGAATATTTTCAAAAATTAAATATTTTAAAGAAAACAAATGTACATGAATAATAAAGAGTATGGGAAGAGGAATAAATGAGAAAAATGAAAATTATCCCACAAGTATCAAGAAATGTTAAATTAATAAAAAGTGTGTAAGATAAATGAACATAAATGTAGAAGTATTACTATCTGGGTCATAGAAAAAATACTTGAAAATTGAAAATGTTTGTGCTGATGATGTAATCAAATATAGCAATAAAATAATCCATATAAAGTTTGAATTTTAAATATTCCTTAAAATGCCAAAGATAAGACACAGGAAAAAAAATCACACCTAGATAATAACTTCTGAAATATCAATTACAAAAATAAAGTTCTAGCATTTTTCAGAGGAAATAACATTACAATTGCACAGAAATAAAAATCAAAATGTCATCAGATTTTTCAGTGATAATACTCAGCAAAATAATACTAAAATATCTAAATATTAAGAGACTACAAGTTAATTAAGCTGTCCTTAAATTATGAAGTAATATTAAAAATATT
>NW_022103908.1:29333068-29335255 GCF_000313985.2 Echinops telfairi | reverse complement strand
TCTATGGAACATGATCAATTGTGTAGCCTAGAGATTGATGTGTTTGTTCTTTAGACAGTCCATGGAATTTTCAATATTCTTTGTCCAATAAAAATCATAGAAATATTTATTAAATTAAAATATCAAATAATGATGCTCCTCTTTTCCAATGTCTATTTTTTTTACATCTTCTTTTTTTCATTTAATAAAACTTCCTCCAAAAATTCTGACCTAGTCTTATACCACTTCAAAACAATAATTTTGGTACACTCGAGGGATTCAAATGTTTTATTTGTGTGTGTGCTTGAATTTTGAGAATAGAATGAAGCCTGAATGGACAAGATTAGAATTGTAGGCTGGGTGAGGTAAGGATTACTAAAGTAATTCTCAATGGTCAGCCTTTGCTAGCTAGCCTGAAAGAATCAGCAGAGACATTGGTATAATAAATGAGGGGGGGAAATTCTGACGGTAACTTTCCTGCATTTTATCACACTAACTCAGTTTTTAGTTTTCTTAAGTCTTCCTCATAATAAGTCTTCATTATAATCCTTTGTCTGTTTAGAAAATCTATTAAGATTTATCTTTGCATTCACATCAATCTCCCCACCAAAACCAAAACAAAGCAAAACCCAGTAGCCTAACATTCTGAGCTGACCTCTCTGCTCATTTTTTTTTTTAATTGGGGACTCTTAACAGTTCTTGTCACAATCCATACATAAACCCATTTTGTCAGACACATCTTTTCATATGTCCTCTTCATGTTTTTCAAAACATTTCCTTTCCACTTGAGCCCCTGGCTTCAGCTCCTCATTGTCCCCCTCCCTACCCCACCCTCCCTCCCTTCCCCAGGCCCCCTTGATAATTTAAAAATTATTCTTTTCTTTATTTTTTTTATGTTTTACACCAACTGCTATCTTTTTTTTTAATGAATTTATCTTTGACATCTTCCCATAAACCCATTGCAATTTTCAATGATTTAAGAATATGTATATTTCAATTTAAATTTTTTTGAATGTAAAAATCTGTTAGTAACCGTAAGCTCAAAATTGTGTCATCTCATTGCACCAAAATTGTCCTATTTTTGTACTTTGAAGACATCCTTATGAGAATCTTTAAAGTATGTTACAGAATGAGTGTAAATGTAACTATCCACAAATCAGAGATACATGTTAAAATTTGATTTGTTTGTAATAAGTTCACGCATTCAAATATGAACTGGAACCTTAGTAGCAGTATTTATTAAATTACTCATAAATATATATTAAAATATATAGATAATATATGTTATTATAATATATACATACATTTCTAAGTATGGAAAAATGTTTTACTATTGAATTTCAATGTATACACTCCTGCATTGATTCTTAAATCTGTATTCTATACTAAATAAGGTTGAACATATTTAAACACATGCCTATCAAACAATTCAATGAGAGTAAAGATACATTTAATTTTATAAGTTGTGGAAATTAATTTAATTGCACTCATAAGAATTGAAAATGATAGAGGTACTAAAATAAATGAAAAAAGTTCTGTATTCAATAGCACTGTTACATGTCAATAACATAATAAAAACAGAAAATAAATTCCATAAGATAATATTTACTATAATTTTATGCTGAAAACCATATAAAATTACAGACTTTAGAATACAAATATATGTGGTAACATGATGGATAAATACAAATTGGTGGTAACTATAGTTATAGTATAAGGTAAGAATTCTGCTGAGGGGCTGCAAATGAAGTGTTTTGTGACATACATAGGAGACTTCTAATACTAATTATACTCTATTTCTTGGTAATGTGAAGTTTTTAAAATTAGCTATTTATTCAGTTACATTGCCTATATGTTTTAAATCAATAAATTAAACATCTTTTGAATGTTAGGTCTCAGAAATATATGCAGATGTGAAGATGTATTGAGAAAAGCATATAAGAAAAAATTCCTATTACTGAGATGAACATATATATATTACATATATATTCTATAGATATGTACCATATATCTATAGAATGTAGGCGTTTCATTCTGGGTTGTATCATTTGGGAAACAATATGTGACTTGAAACTATAATAGAAGCATTCCCCCTTCAATTCATTGCCAGACCTTTGTTTGGGTTTCGGAAGTTTAGGACAGCTATTTGGGACACCTTCATAGGTTTACACAATTCTCTTTGAGAACAATAGATAAAGAATTTGAATT
>NW_022103908.1:29330273-29332538 GCF_000313985.2 Echinops telfairi | reverse complement strand
TCTTAATGTATACTTACACTTTATATAAAACTCTCTCTTATACATATGAGTTTCTGTGGATTTGTTTCCTTAGTTTACCCAGACTAACACAATCTTAATAATTTTTATTTCCCCTTTTACTAATCTTATCTTTGGTAAGGCAAATTCTAAATTGGTTTTAGAAGTGTGCCATTCTACTTCTGTACATGATACTCCAGAGTATTTGACAGGAGTCAGATAACATATATTTACATGTCAATTAATCAAGTAAATTAACATTTAAAAATAAATTAAGCCATTTGAACAAAAATAAATATTAATATTTTATTTCTATCTAATGGTATTCGCGAACTATTAAAATTAGTCATGATTTCCAGAGAAATTGATCAGCATGGGATATCTGAGGGAGCTCAGAAGATTATGGAAAAACAAGATAAAAAGATAATGGATTTTCTAAAGAACATTTTGAAGCCCACAGATCTTAATCTGGGTTCTCTAGAGAAGCAAAAACACTGGAGTCTATATAAACACACAGACACACACATATATCTATCAACAAGGAGATTATTTGCAAAGTTGTACAGGTGGGGAAGTTCCTAGTTATTAGGTCAGGTGTTAGGTTGGAGGCTTTTCCTGCCTAACATACCTGCAGAGGCTGTTGAGGCAAATATCAGCAGCTCAGACAACAGGTTACTGGCTGCAGAAGTAAAACCGTCAGTGGGTCAGGTTTCTGGCTTCAAAGGTGAGTGAATCCCAGGGTAGCAGGTAAGATGACAGGCTTCTGAGGATTCCTAAGGTCAGCAGGTAATATTGCAAGACGTTATCTCAAATACAAAGAACCTGAGGTTGATAAAACAGATACAGGATCCAGATTCAGCAAAAGAGAAAGTAGGCTTTTCCTGTTTGTCCACTTTTTTGGAAAAAGACCCCACCCTCTGACAGACCTCATCAAGAAGGATGATTAGGTCATAAGCATCAAGTCAAGCAGAATATAGCTCCAACAAAGCTGATAGAAAACTTTAACTATCACAACATGTACACCAATACATACACAAACACATATGCCGAGGTAGCAGAAATAATAGTCTTGGATCTTAAAGGCTTGTCTTCAAACCAGTAGCCATCTAATTAGGGCATTAACTGTGTCCGCATAGAGTCATCAGCTTGTGTAATCCAAGGATTATAAAAAATAAAGTCCAAATCTAAAGGAGGGAATGGTATCAGAGTTTAAATTGTGAACATTTGCTTTACAGAGGCCTATAAATAACAGTGCAATCCTAAAATTCATTTGTAGGGTAAGCATATAGATTAAGCCCAGTGAGTATCATCTAACCATACTCAAATGATGTGAATATCTTCATTTTCAGACAGAGAGGATTATAAAGTAGATTATGGTAGACATATTTATGTTAAAATATGATGTTTTATCATTTGATCTCCCTTTTGACACATTTAATAGTCGCAGTTAAACATTTAAAATGGTGAAGGGGAAACACAAGTGGATTGAGCCCTGTGATTCCTTCTGACCATAGACCGGGCATATGAAAAGACTTGCTATCATGCGGAGTGCTTTGGAAAGTGGATTATTACAGAGGTAGTTTGCTTAATATTCAATATCTTATCATTTGACTTCCCATTTGATTTATTTTAAATTTGTTCTAGTTTTTATTATGTTCTTCTTGATTGAGACTTTTCCTTTTTTCTTTGTTGTTTGGGTTGTTTTAGTATGATTTTTATATATGAAATAAGTGATAGGTAAATCTACAGAAAGAGTAACTATATCATGGATTACTTGGGGGCATAGAAAGGATGTTGCAGCTAAATGGGAAGCTAAAAATAATGAGTACAAAAAAGAGGAAAATATTCTAAAATTGATTGTGGTAATGATCTTATAGCTCTTCCTGATATGATTGAATGATTGAATTGTGTAATGATTGATATGTGTATCATGGGCCAATTAAATGGTTTTTTTTTTTACTTTAAGTTATTTTAATTAAGCTAGTTTAATCAATTTCTTAAATTACTACCCACAAATGATAATATTATTTCCCAGAGTAATGTTTCGGGTGGAATCCAACCTTTGAGTCAAGTAGTGTTGGGTTATGCACCGGATTGCTGGACTGCTGGACTGCAGGACCAGCTGCTGAGAGCCTCCAGTTGCTCCTCAGGAGAAAAATCTGGGCCTTTCCATTAGGCCAGGTTGACTAGAGCCACAGGTCTAATAACACTCAAATATGTGTGAGAAAGTGCTTTACATCAAGAAATAATTATATATCAAGAAAACAT
>NW_022103908.1:29311663-29330036 GCF_000313985.2 Echinops telfairi | reverse complement strand
TGGGCCCTCCCTATGAGAAGGCCATGCCCACAAAGAGGCACCATTAGGCTGTGACCTGACTGACAGGTTGAATAGCACCCTTACCTTTGTATAGCTCTTCAAGTCGGCGTGAAATTGTGTAACACCCCCAACCTTCTACTCCCATATAAAGGTACAGTCTTAGAAACTCACAGGGACAGTTCTACCCTGTCTTATAGGATCACTGTGAGTCAGCATAAGCTTGACGACAGAGAGTTTGGTTTGGGTTTTGTTAATGGTGTGTACAGTAGAAACACTGCCCAGTTCTATACCATCTTCATAATTGTTTCTACGCTTGAACCTGTTGATGAAGACATTGGGCAGTCCATCTTGTTGATTCTTCCTCTTTCCAATTACTCTCAGCCAAACAGTTTTTGTTTTTTATAATATAGGGTTTGGTCCCACCTGATAACTCTCTTATCAGAATCATGATGGCCATGCTGTTTCTACCACAGAGTAATGTGTTCTTCTGAGCGCCCATATATTTTTTATATTCTTCATCAATACCATAGTGCAAGCTCCCCACCAACAAAGCAATGTTGACTCTGCGATTGTATAGTCCACATCCCCGGCAGAACTGCTCTTATGAGTTTCTGAGACTGTAACTCCTTAAAAGACAGAAAGGACGATCTTTCTCCTACAGAGAAGCTGCTGCTTTCAAACCGCTGACCTCAGAGTTAGCAGTCCAACACAGAAGCCGTACCCCGCCAGGGCCCCTTCCAGAATGCAAAGGGACCAGTTTTCTCCTCTGCTCCTGACTCACGTTCCAGCTGTCAGTGCACACTGGAAAGCTTATGGCTTGGCAGGGCGCATCTTAAGTTGTCAAGGGTTACCTTTGCTTTTTAACACTTGACAGAGATCTTTTGAAGCAGACTTTCCCCAATGCAGTGCATAATTTTATTTCCTTGGTTATTTATTTATTATTTTATTTTATCATTTTTTGGGGGGAATCCAAATTATTTATTTATTTATTTAAAACTATTTTATTAGGGGTTCTTACAGCTATTATCACTATCCATACATATATCCATTTTGTCAAACACATCTTTACATATGTTGTCATCATCTTTTTCAAAGCCTTTTCTTTCTACCTCAGTCCCTGGCATCTGCTACTCACTTTCCCCCTCCCTCCCCAACCTTCCATCCCTGCCCCCTGCCTTCTTGATAATTTATAAATTCTTCTTATTTTTTTTTCATGTTTTACACCAACAACTATCTTATGTCACCCACTTTTCTGCTGTCTGTGCCCCAGGAATGGGGGTCATATGTTGATCATTATGATCGGTTCCCCCTTACTCCACCCCCCTCCACACACAACCTTACCCTCCTAGAATTGCTTCTCCCTTTATTGGTCCTGAGGGGTTTATCTGTTCTGGATTCCCTGTGTTACCTGTTCTGGATTCCCCGTGTTTCGAGCTCTTATCTGTACCAGTATACATGTTCTGGTCTAGTCAGACTGGAAAGATAGAAGTGGTGGTGGTGGGTGCATTGAAGGACTGGAGGAAAGTTGTGTGTTTCATCGGTGCTATATGGCACCCTGCCTGATTTTTTGTTCTTTGATGCCTGATAACTGATCCTAGTGACACCTTGTGATTGCATAGGCTGGTGTGCTTCTTCCATGTGGGCTTTGTTGCTTCTCAGCTAGATGGCCACTTGTTTATCTTCAAGCCTTTAAGACCCCAAATGCTATATCTTTTGATGGCCAGGCACCATCAACTCTCTTCACCACATTTGATTATGCACCCATTTTGTCTTCAGTGATCGTATCAGGGAAGGTGAACATCACAGAGTGCATTGTTTGTAGAACAAATTGTTCTTGTGTTGCGGGAGTACTTTAAGTAGAGGCCCAATGTCTATATGCTACTGTAATACTTTATAAATAAATATATGTACATAGCTCTATTCCCCTGTATTTATGCATATACATGCCTGTATTTAAACCTCTATAACTCTCCTATGCCTCCCAATACTTTCCTCTATTTCCTTTTGCTTTCCTCCCTTCCCACTATCATGTTTGGCCTTCATACGGGTTTTGGTAATTCCTCTCGGCTACATTGCCCTTGATTGAGCCTCCCTGCAAGCATTCTATGCCCTCCTGCTGTTCCTCTGAGCAATAATTGTGGTTCCAAATAAAATATAATGCTTGGAAATTTATATAGTTCCTCTTCTTATTATGATAATGCCCACTGATCCAATTATGAGGATTTTTTTATATATTGAAGTGTAATCCATACTTAAGCTTGTAGTCCATCATCTCTATCAGTAAATACTTCAAATCCTTGTCTGATTTTAGCAGCAATGGTGTGTCATCTGCTGCTCTGGTTGATCTTGAGTCTTCTCAGGTGCAGAGACTGCGTGATTTATATAACCTCAGTTCTCGGATTATTGTCTTGACATCCAGATTGCATAAACAGCACCCCTATTTTAAACTGCACAATGACTCTTCATTCTGTTCAAACGGCTCCCTCTTGGCTGATGTCTAGGTTTTGCATGAGCACAGTTCTGGAACACTCGTTCTTCTCAGTTTAGCCATAATTTGCTATGTGCCACACAGGCATATAACTTGCTGGTGTGTCTGATCTCAATCAAGAACCATCTGATATCAGCGGTGAGAAATCCAGTTCTATATAGTCCTCTGAACCCTGCTTGAATTCCTGGTAGTTCTTTGTCTAGATTGTTGCAATTAAAAAAAGTATCTTTAGTAAAATTTTCTATAAACCATCTGTTAAGGAAAAATAAGTGAAAAGAACACAAGAGGAAGTGTAAATATTTATATGCCCTATGATTTATAGTTAGTAATGATATCAGCAAGAGTAGCAGAGTAAAAAGCTCCCCAAATCCTCTGCCATGAAAAAAGCAATTAACACATTAGAAAAAATGTCAGGGCTAACTTTCTGAGTTCTAGAGATTAATCTAAAGTTTATGGAAATCTGGAGAGCATTTGCCATGAGGTAAATATCTGATTTTCCAAATCAATAGATTTCATGGCATTCCAATTTACCTTAATCATAGTCTTATCCTTTCTTTTAAAATCATTTTATTGGGGTCTCATACAACTCTTATCACAATCCATCCATCCATCCATTGTGTGTCAAGCACATTTGTACGTTTTTTGCCCTCATCATAGAATACATCTTTTTTCCCCAAGCACATTTGTACATTTATTGCCCTCATCATTCTCAAAACATTTGCTTTCTACTTGAGCCCTTGTGATATCATCTCTTCATTTTTTCTCCTCCCTCCCCACGCCTGCCTCATGAAATTTGATAATTTATAAATTATTATTATTTTGTTATGTCTTACACTGTCCATTGTCTCCCTTCACCCACTTTTCTGTTGTCCGTCCCCCAGGGAGGGGGGTTATATGTAGATCCTTGTAATCAGTCCCCCCTTTCCACCCGACCTCCCCTCCACCCTTATCTTTTTCAAATGATGAAGACCTAGTTCCATGTTGCTTAAAAACTCAATTTATCTTAAAAAATGTATCTTAAGGACAAAAACTTTAAAAGTGTGCACTCATAAATCATAATGAAAACAATAACCTTTTAGCCACTGTGAGGGTACACTGCTGTGAGAGATTTTTAAGGACCTATTTTTCTAAGTCTACTATTATTTGACCTGTTCGGTGGTTTATTGTAAAACATTCCAAGATATAACTTTATATGATCAGATTTGCTACTCCAGAAGTGCAACAGATATGCCGGTACACTTGTTCAAACACAATTGGAAGCAATTGTACAATATATGCGGTGTGTCAGATGCTATCTAACCATTCATGCAAATAGTATTGTTGTTGCTGCCACTTCTGATTCATGTTGCCCCCATGTGTTAGAGAGTACAATCGCTCATTAGGATTTTCTTTGTAATCTTTCTGGACATTTTGTTTTATGATATCACAAGGTGAATTCAAACCATCAACCTTAATATTTTTAACTTAGTGCAAACCATTGTGCCACCCAAGGCTTTCAAGAAACCAATAGTTTAACCAAAACATTTAATGGGAAAATCTAAGAAATAAAATGTCTATAGGAGTTTTTGAAGCTCTGAAATAAGAACCGGCATGCTTACTGTGCACATATCTAATCTTGTACATGTGCTTGGGAAAAATGTAAGATGACTCCAGATTCTTTGACTGACTTTTGGCTCTGAGGAAGCAAAGAGCAAGCCCAGGGCTAGGTTTTCCACCTTCTGGCTGAGTGTGCAAGGCATGCCTCACCAGACTGTGCCCTTGAGCTCTTGGAAACTTATTTGTCCCAGTGGCTTAATGAAATTTCTGTCCAGTGTTTAGCTGGAAATTAGCTGAGCTAAGTAGAGATCTTAATGGCCACACATGACAAAGAGTGAAGGCCTTAAAAAGTCAGTTAAGAAGAGTAATTAAATAAATGAACAAAAAGCAAAACCAAAAGTCCACCAGGAAGAGGAGATGATGTGATACAAACAACATGCACATTGTATTGTTGAAAATATCTAACTGAAAGAAAAGACGACACATGCTGTCACCCCCCCCAATAAAAACAACAATAACAAGAATACAATTTTCCTATATACTTGGGAAAATCATTAAAGGCATTTTTTTTCCAGCGGAAACGCATACATTGAACTTTCTAGACAAAGATTTTAAATCATCTATTTTAAACATGATCAGGTAAGTTAAAGAACAAATGGCTATATAACATAAGGGCGGTAAGAGAGAGTTGTCTAACTAAAGAGGGAATGTCAAACAAGTTATTGAAAACATAAAAATTAACTAACTAGAAATTCTGGTGTTCAAAAGAAAAATAACTGAAGTGGGCAGTTCACTAAAGTGTTTTAACATCAGAGCTGAGCAGGTAGAATTAAAAAGCACTGAACATGAAGGTTAATTCAGATTAATCTGTCTGAGAAACAGGGACAGAAGAATACATATACTGAAATGTGCCTCAGAGATCTGTAAGGCACCAATCAGTGCACAAAAATATAGAGCACATGAGTTCCAGAATTAGAAGGCAGGAATAATAGTGTCGGAAAAAATAATAGCTAAATTATGATTTACTTTGTGTAAAACATTAGATTAGAATTTGAAGATGTCAAATACACTCCAAATAAGGAAAACACTAAGAGATGAACTAAAATGTTATATAATCAACCAATCTTTG
Source organism: Echinops telfairi (assembly GCF_000313985.2). Taxonomy (NCBI): domain Eukaryota; kingdom Metazoa; phylum Chordata; class Mammalia; order Afrosoricida; family Tenrecidae; genus Echinops; species Echinops telfairi. The sequence goes on along the minus strand of NW_022103908.1, from coordinate 29,324,883 downwards.
GAAAGCCATAGATAAATAGAAAACCTTAAGAGCAGCAAGAAGAAAGGATTCATCATTTAGAAAATTCTATTGTGGATTATATTCAGATATTTAAAGGAACAGAAAAATTATGATAAGAAAGTTTTTATCGTGCAAAACTCTTCTTAAATATAACATGCCAAAATTTGTATGAACTCACTTTATTTTCCTATTTTCGTAGAAAAATGTAAGCTACAGCATTTAATTTATAAAACTAAAGCTATCAAATAACAGTTTAATATTTTACCTTAAAAACTTAATAACAACTAAAGTATTGCAAGCAACAGAAGGAAGAAATAATAATTAAAAAAACAAAAGAAAAAATGTATTAAAATGACTGTACAGTTTATCAATGAAACTGTAGAGTTTTTCAATGTGGATGATTGTTTGAAAAGATTATATATATATATATTTGCAAGAAAAACAGAGAGAAGACTCAGAATGTTAAAAGTAGAGGGGAAAAATTCATATTACTATCAACAATACATTAAAAAAATAATTAGAAGGGATTACAGTGAAAATGTGAATGTCAAAATATTAAATCAAGTTGAAGCATTGGATATTTTACAATGATGTAAACTACCTAAAGTGACTCAAAATAAAAATAAACCCCATTTAATTTTAATTGTTTTGCTTTCTTTTACCATTTTTTTAAGTTATCTTATTGGGGAATGTACCACTCTTATCACCATCCATACATCCATCCTTTGTGTCAAGCACATTTGTACATGTGTTGCCATCATCATTCTCAAAACAACTTCTTTCTACTTGAGCCCTTGGTATCAGCTCCTCATTTATTCCCTTCCCCTCATGCCCCCTCTCTCCCTGAACCATTGGTAATTTACAAATTATTATTTTGTCATGTCTTACACTGTCCGATGTCTCCCTTCACCCTCTTTTCTGTTGTCCGTTGCCCAGGTGGGGGTTATATGTAGATCTTTGTGATCATTTCCCCATTTCTACCCCACCTCCCCTTACCCTCCTAGTATCACTACTCTCTATTGGTCCTGATGGGTTTATTTGTCCTGGATTCCCTGTGATGACACCTATCTTAATGGACTTATAGCAGGTGATGATGACATGACTTAGATGGAGAGTAGGAATGTCCCATAGAGAGTGTGTTTCATCTCTCTTACTTTGTACATCTTATCAGGCACAATTAGGCCCTGGAAAAGGACATCAGATTTGTAAAGCATCAGTTTAGCCAAAACAGGGAAGTTCCCTCAAAAAAGACAGATTGACAACAGCACTACATCAATGGACTCCAATGTACCGAACTTGTAGAGATGCCCCAGGATGGTTTTGCTGTGAGCTGGAATCAGTGCTGAACAATAACAAGGGATGACATTAAATTGGCACTGAGATGTTTTCATGAAACAAGTCTCTGGCTATAGTGAATTAAGCCAAATATTCAAATAACACTTAACTAATTTTTCACAAGATTTCCAAATAATACAAGCGAGAACATGTCCACCCTATTTTATAAGGCCAATATAATTTTGATGCTCCCCCCAAAAAACATCGCATATACATAATGTCATTGTTCCACAAATATTTTGAAGATATATATATATATCTTTAAATTTTTGTGGAAAATTTTTCATTAACCCTACATTCGATTTTTCCATAAAGTTTTTCCAAATCTTCAAAAACAATAAATCTCTCACAAATAGAGATGCAAAATTCCTCAAGAAAGTATTATCAACTGATTTAATTAGTGTTTAAAAGTTGTTATACAACATAAGCAAATAAATTTTTTTCTTGAAATGCAACTCAAATATATCCTATGATAAAACACTATACTTTCCCATATGAATTTACTCAGACAGTCCCTGCATTGCATCGATGTAGATTCATAGAGACACTCTTGGGCAGGGTAGAAATTCCCCTGTGGATTTCTGAAATTGTAACTCTTTACAGGAGTAGAAAGCCTTGTCTTCCTAAAAAAAAAAAAAAAAAATCTAAAAAGCAGGCACAAAGGACATTTAGCAAAATCATAGTGGTCATGCGTGGGGCTGCAATTTGCCTGGTCACCAGTTCAAAACCACCAGCAGCTCTGCAGGAGAAGGACCGAGCTTACTATTTTCGTCGTGAGTTACAGTCTTGAAAACCCACAGGGTTTTGCTACAAGTCAGCCATGACTCCGTGGCCAGTAGTTGAGCGAGAGCATACATATGTGCCCTAATTCAATAATACCAACAGAGGGGCTGCACAAGAATTTTTAAGGTGTTATTTTGAGGATGAAAGTGCACCTACCCCAAGCCATGGCATTCTCTCCATGGTATCATATGCATGTGAAAGTTGGACAGTGATTACATAAAGAATATCTGCCTTTAAATTGTGCTGCTGGAGAAGAGTACCTCAAGTCCCATGGGCTGCTGGAAGGACAAACCCATCTGTCTTGAAAGATGTAAGACCAGAGGATTTTCTAGAGGCAAGGATGGCAAGACTTCATCTTACACACTTCAGATACATTGTCAGGAAGTCTAGTGTCTTGAAAAGGACATCATGTTTGGTAAAGTAGCAAGAAAAAGGAGGAAGGCTCAATGAGATGGATTGACCAGTGGCTGCATCAATGGACTCAAGCCTAAGAGCAATGGTGAGGGTGGCAGCAGACTGTCTGTGTTTTGCTATGTTGTGCACAGTCGCTATGGGTCAGAGCCCACTTAATGGTGCCTAAGTGATCATCCTTATGATGCTGACTATGTTGGAAGCCATTGTTATAGCCACTGTTAATCCACCTCATTGACAGTCTCCTTTTTCCTAACCTTTCTCTTTACCAAGAAGAATGCCCTCCTAAGACAGACTTGTTCCTTCTGTTAGAGAATGTCTTATTCAATATTCGTAATCAGCATCACAATTAAAAGGCATTATTTATTCTTCAGTCTTTCTTATTTATATTCCATCTTTCACTCATCTATGAGGTGTTTCAATATACTCTTGCTTAGATAAGGAGCACATTAGTTAATAAACTGAAATTAAATTAAACTAAAATGTCCAAATTGCCTTTGAAGATTTACAGATGTATTTCACAGCTAAATTACCCAATTGGAAATTTATACAAGAATGAATAAACTGCAAAAGTTTAATATTAAAATGGAAATATTCTCAAATTGACCTATAATTTTAATCAATTCCTATCATAGTTTGAGCTACTTTGCTAGACCACATTGGTAAACTGAGTCAAAATCAAAAACAGAAATTCAAGGAACCCAAAATAATCAAATCAATATTGAAAAACACAAATAAAATCAGACTCATAACCTGGCTTTTCAAATCTTAAAGGTCACATACTATACAATCCAATTTTTGTGAAATGTCTATAACAGGAAAACTTACAGGGACTGAAAGTAGATACATAGTTACCAAGGAGAGAGGGAAATGATAAATGAGGTATAAATAGAGTCCCTCTTGAAGTGGTAAAGATATTCTTGAATTAGATAACAGCAATGTTTGCAAAACTGGGCAGATACCAAATAACAATAAATTGTGTGCTTTAGAAGAGTGATCTTTATAACATGCAGACTATGTTTCAAAGGGGAAAACAGAAAAGGAACTGCAGGATTAAAGAAGGGAGGTTTTTTAAAGTAACTTTATTCAGTTAGTTATTTAAATGAAATATTAAGTGATCTACTTTCTGAAAAGCAGGGATCATTTTTCTGTTGGTTTAATTTTCAAATGACATATAGTATGCCTCGCTGCCCCCAATATAATAATAATTAAAATTTCCTGAAGGAGAGTAGGAAACACTATTATTTTGAAGATTGCAATAAATTGGGCTAATTTACATATTTTATATATGTGGTTAGATTCCTTAAAATAAGCTAAAATACATGATATTCATAGAACCAATATATAATTTCTAAAGGTGAAGTGTTTTAAAATATTAAAGACAAATAATACATTTTATATCATAAACAGCACATTGTTTTCAACGTTAACCTTTTTGTGTTTTTTTTCTTGAAAATATATGTAATTAAACACATAATTTCATAGCAAATCCGTTATATATTAGAGGTTAAATCTCTGAGTACTGATTTTGTGGATGCCTACTATTTACAGTGGAAGCCCAAGACCCATTTATGAGTTTTGGCATGATTTCAGTCTCCATTTGACTATTATGATAATTAGCCAACTCTATGAATGCCTTTGCCCTCATGAAAAGTGTATTAATATGTGGTTTACTGTCATCCCCCTACCATTGCAGGGAGGAGTGGCATCGTTATTAGGGACTTGCTTGGGTGATATCTTGGTGGAAATTCAGGGCAGAGTCCTCTTCTCCTGGTTTAATCCCTGCCTTGGTCAGAGGGCCCTGGACCACTTTTGTATGGCAAAGCATAATATCAAAAGAATTATTTATCTCCCTACATAAAGTATATTTCCTAATCATAATCCCATTCCTGATTCTGCCTGAAAATATGATGTGTTGATTTGCTACCAGCCATGCTTTTGTGACATTTTCCTTTACACTTATTTTCCCTTTAAAGGTTCTGAGTCTTTACAAACCTTAAGATACCATTAAATACAGCCACTCTGTTCTTGAGATATTCTCACTTCCATGGAAGTACAGTGGATACAGCCATTATTAAAATGTATCACCAACCACAAAGCTTTTGAGAAAGAAATAGAAAAATTCCACCAATGTCTTCAGTTTGAATTTGATCAACATGCCTTCAAGGTACATTGATAAATTATTGGTAATGGGAAGGCAAACGTTTGAAAAAAAAGGAAGAGTGTTTGGAAAATATGGCATGGATATCACATGATAGAATTTTGTAAGATCAATTATTGTTTCATAAGACGTATGTTTTTTGCCCCACAATACAAATGGTGACTACGCACATGGACTTCTGCAGATGGGATATACGAAAGTCAAACTGAAAAAGGCTATGGAGCAGCTCAATATTAGAAGCAAAACAAGGCCAGGTGATGACTATGAAACAGACCAACAATTTCTCATATGTAAAATCAGGTTGAAGCTGAAGAAAATTAAAACAAATCTACAAGTCGCAAAATTCATTCTTGTGTATATCCCACCAAACTTAGAGAACAGCTCAAGAACAGAGTTGACAGTCTGAATACTAATGACAGAAGATCAGGAAAGCTGTAGGATACCAAAGCAAATATCACACACGAAGAAAGCAAAAGATAATTAAAAATCAGGCAAGAAAGGAAAGGCCAAAGGCAATGTCCGAATAGACTCTGAAACTTGATCTTGAACATAGAGTAACTAAAACACATAGAATAAATAAAAAGTAAAAGAGCTGAAAGAAAAGTTGAAAGGACAGTTCAAAAATACAGTGCCTACCACTGCAAACAAACGTGCAAAGACTTGGATTTAGAAAACCAAAAAGGAAGAACTCAGTAAGCATATCTCAAATTAACAAACTTGAAGAAATATTTCAAGCCTCAAGTGGCAGTTTTGAATGATTCCACAGGCAAAATATTGAAGGAGAGAGGAAGCAGAAAAAAAATGATGGAAGGAATATGCTAATCACTATATTGAAAAGATATGATTGGCTTCCACATGTTTAAAGAGGTAGATACTATCAAGAACCTGTGATATTGAAGGAAGACGTCCGATGTTAACCGAAGGCAATAGTGAAGGGAAAAAATGACTGCAGGAATGGATAAAAGTGTATGATTTCACATGCTCATGAAAAACTATAAGTACTAACTCTTCTTTTTCAAACTATCATTTTTGGAAAGACAGTGACCCAGTGTGTTAGTCCTGGTAGGCTAGAGAAGGAAATTTATAGACACTCATGTATATAAGAAAGAATTTTATATACAAGAGTCATTGAATATTGAGCAAATGTGCCAGCCCTGTCCAGATCAAGTCCCTAAGTTCGATATTAGCCCCTATGTCCGATAACAATCCATAAAGTTCTCTTTAGACTCACAAAGCACATGCAATGAAGCCGAATGCAGGAAGATCACAGGCCAGTGGGTGGAAACCCCATCACTTCACTCTTAAAGTCTCAAATTGACAACAGATTATGTAACTACCACACCCAGTCAGCTAACTAGAAGGGACCTATATTTGTGCCAATTCCAAAGCCAAAGAAAAGTGGTCCAACTACGGAAATTATTTGAAATGTTATTAGTATCACATCCAAATAAAATTTTGCTGAGAATAGTTAAAAAGTTGCTGCAACAGTACTTTTACAGAGAGCTGTCAGAATTTCAATCCAGATTTTGAAGAAGGTATAGAATGAGGGATATCATTGCAGTCAGATGGGACTTGCCTGAAGAAAAAGAACACAAGAAAGATATTTGTTTTTGTATTATTGTCTATGAAATATAGTTAACTGTGCAGATCATAACAAATTATGGATAAATTTGAGAGGAATGGGAATAACAAAACTCTTCATTGTCCTCGTGCAGATCTTGTACATAGACCAAGAGGCAGCAGTGGGAACAAAACAGGGGAATACAATGTGGTTTAAAGGCAAGATGTGCTTCAGAGTTGTAACCTTTCAACATATTTATTCTGTATGGTGAATCAATAATCTATGAAGTTATAATATATGCAAAAACTCGTATTTATCATGGAGCATGGTTTATTAACAACTTGTGATCGGGAGGTAGCCCAACCTTGCTCGCTGAAAGCAAAGAGGATTGAAACACTTGCTGACGAAAATCAAAGACTGCAGTCTTTAGTATGGATTGCAACTCAATGTGAATAAAGCAAAAATTCTCATGACTGGACTACTAGACCACATCACAAAAAATGAGGAATGTTATCCAGAAGGTTATCAAGGGTTTCATTTTGCTTGGATCCAAAATCAAAGCTCATGGAAGCAGCTTCCAAGAAATCAAAGGACATTTTGTATTGAGTAATATGCCTGCACACGTCTTCTTTAAAATATTGAAGAGCAGAATATCACTTTGAGTATTAAGGTGTGGCTCGCCCAAGCCATGGCATGTTTAATCATCTCATGCACCTGTGAAGTTGGAAAATGAACAAAAATACTGGTAACTAATTGATGACTTTGAATTATAGTGTTGGTAACTAATACTGAACATACGTGAATTGCTCCAAGAGCAATTACATCTGTATTGGAAGAAATACAACCAGCATGCTTCTTAAAAGGGAGGATGGTGAGATTCGTCTCAGGTTCTCCGGACATGTTATCAAGAGAGATCAATTACTGGAAAAGGATATCATATGTAATGGAGGTTCACTTGGAAATAGGAGGAACTCAGCAAGGTGGTTTGACATGGTTTTGCAACGATAGGCCCAAACATATCAACAACATGAGGAGGCCACACGACTGGTACTGTTGCATCCTGCTGTATAGATAGAACCAGTACGAGATGAAACTACCTGGATGTCACTTTCAAGTTAATAAGGACAGCCAATTTGTGTTTGTTGTCATATTTGATATTCTATCTGAAATCTTATCCTTCAACTGGATTTATTAGCTTTAAAAAGAATGCTTGTATTTCACGTAGATTGCAACTCAATGTGCGTACATGTGTGTCAGAATAGAACAACGTGTCATAATATTTTCATGACCTTTCAGAGGCTAATCATCAGTCTTATCTTTCTTGGAACATGTGGGAGTATTAAGGCTGAGATTTCTCAGAATTTTAACTATTTAAGTCCCCAGAAACTCCAGTTCACTACAGCTGTAAAAATTCTTTTCTGCACACTCAATTCTATTTAATTTGTTTTGATGTGTGTTCTTATACCAGTACTATTTATTTCAATAACTGGGTTTTTATAGTATCATTTTTAATGGAAAAGGTAAGTCTTCTTTATTCCTCTTCAAAATTACTTTACCTACATAATGTCCCCAGCCCTTCCATGTACATTTGAGTATTGGCTTTTATGTTTCTCTAAAGAAGTCTGTTGATTTTTGATGGAGAGATGAAATCTTATTTAATGTTTGGAAAGAATGTACAATATCATTAGAGTTAAGAAAATTGATGGTTACAGAAAAATACAAAGCATTAAAAGGAACATTTAGTAAGATTTTAAAAATAGATTAGCATGGATATCATGAAGTAGTTAAAACAAATTTCACAAAAAAGTTATCTAAACGACAAAGATGTGGTATAAATGTTTTCAATTTACAAGGCTTTAAGATAAACCTTTTATTTCTATTAGAACTATATTGTGTTTCATTTTTAAATTCAAAATTCACAATAAACTTGTAATCATAAAGTGTTTATGAGAAGTCCAGAGAGAGGCAAGGCAGAAAGAATATCATTCGACCGTGTCACACCTTTTTCATCTATAACATTACCTTCAATTTTTTATCATGTGTCAGTTGTATGCCTGTTTTTGTATTCTAAAATAAGTAAATAATTGAAATTTCTATTTCTATTACAAAAGGCTTTTCATGCTGAGCATTTACACAATACAATAGGGAAATTCAACTATAATCTTAAATCATTGCCCGATGTGCTTTTTGAAATATGGTAAGTGCTTTAAATGATGATGTTAACAAACAGAATTTCCTACACTAAACCAAGAAGTTTCATTTAGATTAATTGATGCATTTCTCATTCATTTTATTGAGTCACTACGACATTTATTCTATTGTGCTGCAGATGATCAGGCATTTTATGGAGATAAAATGAACTTGGCAATGTAGTCTTATTTTACAGTAAACAGTTCAATGTTAGAGTCCGTTGCTTTCCAGAGGAAGGCATGTTGGCCTATCTGTTTACAGGAGTCTATGTCTTATGATACCAGAAATTACATTGTAAGTAACCAAGAGTATAATGTTCATATTTGTGTTTCAATTACATATTCTAAATTTTTCTACAATTTATTTGCATAGTGTATTCAGAATCTGCTTGAGAAAATTCATACTAACTTGTATTTGTTTTAAAGTATTATTTCTTTACCAGTAAAGGGTACAAATTAAAAGTGTTTAGAGGGACAATGGTCTATATACTGCTTCATAAATTTAATTAAATTAGAGCATATTATAAATATCAATCATATTATTTGTTATACAGCTATAAATATTGATACTTATTTTATTTTCAAATCCATTTGTTTGGGAGCTAATACAAACATCATGTCATTCCATATTTCGATCACATCAAGCAGTATTGTATATTTGCACTTCTTATATTAAAAGCATTTCACCGAATGTTATTAATGAGTTTGAATTTGTGTTCTGTTTGAGGGTGCATGCTGATTTTACAAAGAAAAATAACGAATAGCTAGTATTATATATAAGTATACCAGGTATCATATCCTTGACCTATATATCCTTTTATGCTTTCACATTTATACCTGAGGGACCGAACATTAATATGAATTCCCTGAATATTCTGATTAATTAAGCTAGTGTGTTGCCTGGGTGTAAATGCAGCAGTTTTAACATGCAAACATTGACACATTAGTATTCAATGATGTGTTCTGAGCAGAAGAAACCTAATAAACCAGAAGCATGCAGACAGAAGATAAAAGAATCAGCATTCATTGTTTCAAATAATTTTAAAACATTTGGCGAATTTCCTAATTCTTGCTGTCTTTAATGAAGTCAAGAAACTTCTGTGCCTCACTGCCAAGGAGCAACCGTTACACTGACACAGAGCTGCTTCCCATTTCATTTGCCTGCAGCAAGGTTTCAAAAACAAGTAAAATGTTTTATGGAATGTAAGAAAGTGGTTTTCCTGTTACTAATAAATGTCTTGTTTATAGCTCACTGATCAAACTTCATCTTTGCAGCAATGAACGAAAAGTTTATTGTTTTGAATTGTCTTCCATATTTTTTGTGGTGTCCCAACACAGTATGGAGAAATATATGCCATGTATAAAACTTTTATCATATATATATATTTATATACCAAATCCAGGCATTTGACTGATATTTCAAATTGTGCTGTTTTAGTCATGTCTCATTTTAACAATGATCTCTGAAAGTTATTAATTTATGAAGTTCCTTTTACTCCTCCTATCTGATACTGGCTGGAAATAAAATGTGCCCTCTGGATAATTTTTTTTTTTCTAATGCTTGGATCCGCTTGTTGTTAGGTGCCTACTCATAGCAACTCTGTGTAGAAAAGAAGTTGATTGTCATTTGATCTCGTTGTGAAGATTTGGGTTTCCTCACATTGCATCGCAATCCTTCCTGAAGACTGCATTTCTAGATTTCTACCAGCCAGCGTTTCAAGTTCTCTTTGTGACAACAAGCAAGGTTGTGTCATCAACATAAAGCAGGCTGTAATTAAGCCAGTCCTGATGCCATTGCTGTTCATACAGCTCAGGTCCTTCATTTAGTTGCTCACCATAGGGACAGAGTATAGTAAAGGCATACAATTATGAAGCACGCCTCTTCTGATTTTAAAACACACAGAATCCGATTTCAAGGTTTGAATTATGGCGTCTTGGTCTATGTACAGGTTCCACGTGACAATGAAGAGTCCTGAAATTCCTATTCTTTCACATTTATCCTTAGTTATTTTTTTATGATTCACAAATTAAATCTCTTTGCATAGTCAATAAAGCCAAATATACATCACTCTGGCATTATCTGCTTTCAGCCAAGATTCATCTGATGTTAACAATGCTATCCTGGGTACCAAATCCTTTTCTGAATCTGCCTTGAATTCCTGATAGCTCTTTGTTCACATACTGCTGCAACGGTTGTTGAATTTTCTTCAGCAGCATTTTAGTTGTATGTAATTTTAATGATATTGTTTGACAATTTTGCAAAGTGTTGGATGATCTTTATTTGTAATAGTCACAAATTGACCTTTACAGTTGTTTGGCCAGATAGCTGTTTTTCAAATTTCCCCCCACCCCTAAATGTTTATGTAAAATTTATTTGACCGAAATATAGAAAAATATATAATGTTATATGTTAGCCATTTGTAAGAATATTAAATAAAAATGAACATCTTAAATTGCATTATTTGCTAGTGTATGTACTGGGTAGTGTAACACAAGTCTGAATGAAATCAAACTGGACTGGTGACTTTTTCATCTCTACTTGATTGTCAAAGTGGTGTCTTCTGACCACGTTCTGTTAATAAAAAAATTAAAAATCTCTTTGGTGCTTGTGGGTGGCTGGCATTTTTTTTGATACAGCAGACATGGGTAGAAGTGAACTCCACCACATTTATTCCTGCTGAGTAGATTGTCTCATATCAGAGCTGACAATCATGGATTGTGTTAGGTTAATAACTATTCTCAAAGGTCAATTTTAAAATTTTTAAAAAAATTGCAGAACAGTGTAACATCAAAGATTGTTGAGAAAATATTTGGGCACTTATTGGGACTATTTTCCAAGCATTCTCATGCAAATGACTAGGAGGATGTTTTTCTTTTTCTGCCAAGGTGTGAACAGGGCCCAAGATGATTGGATTTATGTTTCTGATAGTCTGCTATAGTCCTTGTCCTGGCCCCTGGTTCTGGATATTAAGCTCCACCCATCCTAACATTATGGCCCTTGGACTCCGGTAATATGATTAACAGTGACCCCAAAGGCTTTGATATCCAGGCTTTGATATCAACACGTTATTAGATATCAAGTTCATGACTTAAAAGTGTGGGATTTGTTTCTTCTCCCAACAGCCAAGTGAAAAGAATATACTCAGTATGGATTACCCTACCTATTTTTGGAGTAGATGTAACTTCAAGATTCCGGGAACCCAAAAGGCAAGCGAATTTTGGGAATGATGAGGGCAACAAATGTATAGATGTGCTTTACACAATTGATCTATGTATTGTGATGCATTTTATGAGCCCCAATAAATTGATTAAAAATAATAATAATAAAATAAAAAATAAAAAACAAACAAAATAAAACTAAAATTATTTTCTAAAAAAAAATTATAGCTAAAAAAGCTAGTGCCTTTTGAAAAAGAAGGAGTCAATCAGATTTAATTGGTGCTCAAAACTTCTCTGATATAAAATAATTGGTAGTGATATACTCATAATTCATTGGACATTTCGATCAAGTTAAAGATGAAAAACATAAGAAATTTCTTACAAAAAAACATTCTTTCTGCAAATTAAGTGCTAGCCTCAGTCTCATTCAGCTTGTCAGAGAAGAGTTTACTTTCTTATTATTTATCCTCCTTTCATAATACTGAAGCAGCCTCAAACAATTCAAGATTGTTGGTAACCTTCTTGAGTTCTTCTCTCGGGTCAATGGTGTCCATTTAGACTCATTCACATGCTCTTCAGTGACAGCCTGCTCAACCTCAGGGAGGCCAGAATAGAGGAGAACACCTTTACTTGGTGGAGAGGATTCTTCCGTGATATACTTGAACTGTATCTCCTGCATCTACTGAATCTGCATCTTACACTCCTCTCTCATGACCTAGCTTCTATCACTTTCATGACTCTCTCTCTCATCCAAAACCTTTGCTGCCTCCTCCAGCTTCTGCAGATCGGTGACCCGGCACTATTGGGTGCTCTCCAGCTCTTCCTTGAGCTTGTTAAAACATTTCTATTGGAAGTCAGTCAATCCCTGGAGCTTCATTTTTGCTTAAGGCAAAATGCAGCTTAGATTTAAATAATTTAGTGCAGCTTAGATTTAAATAATATTGGTTCTTGATCACATGCTACCTCTAGAAATGGTTGAATGTTGACCAATTATTTTTGGTACAGTAATTATGGGTACTTACTTTTTCCTTCTTCGATCGATAATTCCTACATAATTCAATATTTAGCTCACATAATCACTCAACAATATAATTTGAGGCTTGAAATATTCTTCAAGCATTTTATATGCTAAGTGAGTTCTTACTATTTGATTTTCTTAATCCAGCTTTTTTTCAAATTTCATTACACTGTACTTCGTCTTCTTGAGCTGTCAGTTGAAAATTTCTCTTAAGCTTTTACTTCATCTTTTTTACCATATGCTTTAGTGACTCTACTCAAAAGCAGGATTCAGTCTTTTCTAAAATTTATTTTGAACTTTTCTTTCTTCTTTTCAATAATTTCATATTTCTTAATATATAATGTTCTTGATTTCATGATACAACTCATCAGATATTTTATTAGTAGTATATAAGACATCAGGTCTGTTCTTGAAATTCTGGTGGAGTATATTCAAGGTCATATTCTGACTTTCATAGAATATTTTAGTTTCCTTCAACTTCAATCTGAACTCACATATGAGCAATTTATAACCCCGTCCACAGTCAGCCCCTGGCCTAGTTTTAGCTCCTGATATTAAGCTTCTGTATCATTTCTTCCCAAGGATATAATAACTTTTATTCCT
>NW_022103908.1:29302623-29310192 GCF_000313985.2 Echinops telfairi | reverse complement strand
TTTTTTCATTCTAATACCAATAATTAATAATGCATCCTAATTGTATTTTGATTAATTCTCAGACTGATGATGTTGGTAGAATTTTTTAAATTCTTGATCACTGCCTTTAGAGGTTGTTGTATACATTTGCATAATGTTTGTATTAATGAGGATTCCTTGAAGGTGTATAAATATTATCCTATGACTAAAAGCATGGTAACTCATGGTAGATCTTGAAACGCTGCTTTTGCTGATAAATGCATATTATTTTGGTACCACATCAGTGATGTTCTGCTACTTACTATTCATAAGACTAATACCTCAGAAATGAAAAAGAATCATTTCTTCTTCAAAGTCTGTTATTAGTTAGGAGGTTATCTGAAACACTGCTAACATACCTGCTAGCATCAAAGCAATCAGCAAGCCATCATAGTAGGACAAAACCACAGAGAAGTGATGGCTATTTATTATATAATCGTTAAACTTAGTTGACCAGCTTCTTTGCTCCATTTTTGGCAGATTTATGTCACTCAAGAACTTAATGTTAATTAAGGCTTTAATGCTGCACTAAAACTATGCTAGTGTCTAAGACACTGCAAGAGTTTCAATACTTTCCTGTATATTTTCTTATATTTAATAAATAAGACTCTTTTATGGTTTATATTGAATAATACTTACATCATCATGTAAAATATGTTTAATGTGCTTATATTGATAAAATCAACATTCAAGATGAATCCAATTTATTCTTTTTCTTTAAGTACCACATTTTGACTCAGCACTAAGAACTTTAAGATACATGAATTCTAGTTCATGCACCATTGGATGGATCAAGTCTCCAGAGGACATTTTTATTCACCATTATGTAAGTCATGAGAGGTAAATTGTGGGAAAATTCTAACAAAATGCAAAAGGAAAAAGTTTTATTTATGAACAATGGTTAAAGAAAACCTAAATGGTAGAAAATGGACAATAATATGCACATTCTATAAACTTAAGCTTAAAGATCAGAAAATGAAGTACTGTAAAGTACTGATCCTATTCAATTGCCCGTGAATAGGAACAGATATTTGTCTCAGATGCGATCAGACAGCAAGAGAACTTTTGGTTAATATTGGTCCTCTCATTACTTATTGGATAAAGTAACATTTAATAACATGAAATGCTATTTGTTTCCACAATTCTCTGTTCTCTGTGCATAGTGTGAAACCACTGTAGTTTTTTTTTCCTTTTCCTTTCATAAACAATTATTTTAAGAATCTTTATAATGATGAGTGTGTGCTAAGAACAAAAAGATTAAAATTCTCAATATTTACATCAAAATAGATGAAATTATTCCATTTATCAATAATACAATTTTGAGTTAAATATGTTAGTTGCTGCTAAATAATTTGTTTAGCACTACCATAATAACCTGAAAAAAAAAAGATAGTTTAGAACACAGGTTCATGTATACGACTGTTCATTCCAGTCATTATGAATTAATAATCTGATTCTATATCAATATATAATATTTTTACTTACTCTGAAGCATTGCTCTTATCACATCCTTTTATGGATACCTTAATGTCTCCTGAGACATTTATGACCAGAATTTTACCAAACACAGTAATTTTACAGCTACTCAGCATTCGCCACAGGGTAATGTAAAGGTTACACATGGGCTCTGATCCACCTGGTACTAAGTTCAAGACTACCCGCAGCTCTGCATTAGAAAGACTGGGTTTCTATGGCAGTAAGCAGTTACGTTCTCAGGAACCCACAGCTGGATCACTATGTGTCAGCATTAACTCAATGGCACTTAATTTGTGTAGTTAAGCAGTTATATCCTAGAAAACTTCATTCTTTAACACTAGTTAAGTAGCAATTTCACTTTTTTCTCAATCTTTATTTGCTATTTTTTTGCTTGTATTCAAATGCAGAAAACTCCCTTTCCATATAGCCTCTTGGCTTATACCTTTGGGCACTACACAAAGTGATCAGTTATTTAGTCAAAAGCAAAACAATTGCAAAAAGCATGTTGTACCACTGAGCTTGCTAGAATAACCAATTCCTTAGTGTCTGTGAAGCATGGAATTCTCAGGGACGGGCTTAGGAAGAAAATCTGACACATATGGAATTAATACAGGGAGTTATATTATGTGCAAAAGAAATGCTATATAGAATTTGACTCAATAAATGGGATTTTTCAGGTAATATTATTTCAATTATGATTGTTGGTCTCAGAAATAGATTTAAATACTAAGCAAAGATTTTTAAACTATTGCAGTTCCATACATTTGTTTTTATTTTTTCTTCCCAGGTTTCTAACGCTGGAAGAAAAAAGAGCTTAAGAGTCAATTTGTCCCAGACAAATAGACTACTACTGCATTCTTAAGCTGGCACTTGGGCTATTTTATCTATCAATAACTGAATTTGTGTTGATTTTCCAGTACCCATAAATAGATAAGTGTAAAGCAATTTTAAAGAATAAAACATAAAGCAATTTTAAAGAATAGCTATTATAAAGCTAAATTCAGTTATAATAATATGTTCAGGAAAATGAGTATAATTATAAAAGTTTAGGAATATCCCTATATATTTAGTTTCTGACATCAAAAAGCCCTATGTATCAATACTCACATTAATATATTTACTTTTTATGTCAAATTTGATTAAATAGCATATTAAAGAAAAGTGACAGAAACATTATAGAACGATGAGTATAAGTATCTGGGGGTATAATATTCTACAAATTTCTCTATTATCTTTGGAAGCAGGTATATTGTTCAGTAGCTGTATAAACTGAACTCACAATATATTCTTTTGAATAAATAATATATATTTCTTAGCTTGGGAATAACTGCATATAAAATATGTAAATGAAATTAAAGAGATCAAGTGTAATTTAGTCTCATAGAGTCACAGAACTGAATGAGCAATTTAAGATCTTTCTCAAACTCTCTTGTTTTATTTGCTGGTATTCTATTTTAAACAATATCTGCTTTCCTCAACTGGATAGTTGATAAACCAAGGTAAACAGGTGTTTTGCAAACCATCGTTTCTTATATGGAGAAATCCAGAGAAATCCAACCACTTGCATTCTGGTTCTGAAACATTTTAGAACTATGGTGTTCAAAAGTTTCTGTTGGAGGAACTAAAAGAAGTGTTATTGATATAAATTTTGACTTAAAGCTAAAAACCCCCTGGAGCATCACAAATGTGGAATATATAAAAATGAAAATTCATGAATTGTGGTAGGAACTAAGCCCAACACAAAATAGACATAATGGCATCAGTGCTATGTTTCATATTTAGGAGTTTATCATGCTCATAAATTTAACAAGTAACAAGTTAGTGATAAATATCTTTACTACTAATAATTATATAACTATATGCTTATTTCTTTAATATAAATTCAGCAGTACTTCCAAAATGTGTGCCTCATTACAAAAGAGTTTGGTAATAAATGAAAAGCTGTTCAGAGAGAATAGGGAAGAGAAGCATAATGCCCTATCACTAACATTTTAAATTCTAAAGTGACATTACGAATTAGATCCAAATATGTTTACTATATTAACAACTGTATCATTATCCATATTTCCACCCCATCTTATATATACATAGATACATATAATTGTGCATATTCACACATATATATTTTATAGCTATGCCTTGGAGAATTCTCAGTTTTATAGATTTATATTACTTCTAAGTCCTTAATATTCAAATCAATAATCATTCCAAAAACATTTATAATATTAGCTAATACTTAAAAATGAAACTGAATTATTTAATAATGATTTTGCTCCCTGCTAGCTAGCTTATAGTAAATTAAAACAATAAGTTATTTACTCTTTTTCTTAAAATCAATAATAATTTATAATTCTCTATTACAAATATGAAGTAATTTTTAATTGTACTTTGACTATGAGGAGACATATAATAATAACTTAAATTCAAAACAAGTAAATATTCATGCATAGCATAAAGTTAGATCAGTCTAATCTTTTTAAATTCTCAAAAGAGGCTTTAGAAGATTGTATTGATTCTAACATCTACCATAGCAAAGCAATTTAGCAGCTCCTCAGATTAAAGATGATAAATGATTGCTGCCCATGTAACATTATGAACAATTGTGATTTAAAACTTCTATAGAATAATTATAATCTTAAGAGGAAAGATATAAAACAGAATTTCAAATGTTAAAGAAATCTAGAATTTCTCGACCCATGGAGGTTGAATGAATGCCTAAAACTATCTGCAATATGTGAAATCTTAAACCCAAACATGAATTTGGCTTCCCCTGTAAAGCTTGGCTGATCTATATATCTGGGGTACTCTTCATAACAATTGAGAAGGTTAGATAAGAAGTTTATGGAAAAAGAGAGAATTGTCTCACCACAGAAATCATATAATCAATGTCATTGAATTGTGTATCAATAAACTGTATAATTGGTGTACGTTTTTTTTTTACCATGTATATTTCTAATAACAACAATAAATTATAAAAATCGGCTATGGCATTGCATAGTATAATAGATTTGGGTTTTAACTCAAGTTCTTATAATAATATTTATCTTAAAAATTATAAAATTATATACATCTAAATATATTTGAAGTGTGACAAGTTTACCTTTAACTCTTCTGTACATGTAATGCAGTTAGATATTTTGAATATTAAAACAATCTTAAAATAATAATTATTCTACATATAATATATTTGGAATTGTTTATGTAAATATCTCAATTCTAAGAGATTATAAGCTATTATTAGGTTAATGCTATTTTTGTCACATTTATATTGTTAAAACATCCTATTTAGAGATCATTGCTATATAAAAGCTCTTTTTCACAAACATTAAGTAAATGGATTTATTGGATTATTATGCTATAGCTTACCTGACTTAGTTTTAGATTCTCAGTATTTTAAATTATTTGATTATAAGTTTAATAATGTAATTACTGCTTTAAATGATTAATGCAATTTCCATTTGGATATTATAGTATTTAATATTTATAATTTTAATTATATTATTTACTTCTATAATTTATATTATAGAATTATATGACTTATTTTATAAAAATAATTATTATGGGTCTTCTGTAAATCAATGTAACATATTAGACCTAGTTTAATTATCTTTTAAACAATAAACGTATGTTTTTATATGCAGAGTAGAAGTATTAATTTATGCAAAATAGTAATATAATAAAGTATTACCTATTTTGCAATAACTTGGCATTGCAGTACTGTTTAAAAACATATAGGCATGATAAGGTTTTTTTAAAAATGGTATGACTTTCACAGCATGGTGAGAAAAATAGAGATTGGAAATACCAAAATCGAATTCTCATTGGAAGCAGGGAGAATGAGATTTCTTCTCACATATTATTGGGCTTGTTATCAGGAGAGGTCTGCCTCTGGAAAAACAAATCATGCTTGATAAAATAGAAGGCCAGTGAAGAAGAGTAGGGCTTTGACAAAATAGACTGGCAGGGAGTGCAGCCATGGTCTCAACATCACAGCAGTTAGGAGGCTGGTACGGGACTGGCAGTATTTCATTCGGTTGCACATAGGGCCCCGTGAATCAGAACTGACTCAACATCACCTAACGCCAAGAAGACAAAATAAATCAAATTCAATGTCAGCTTCACGAAAGTTCATGTTTTGAAAGAAATGTAAGCTGACAGATAATACATTACCTATGATTACAAAGTATATATCTATTGATCCAGGAATGAAAAAGTCAAAATTTCTGAGTTAACAGTCTATTTTGCTGTGGTTATAGTTCTTTTTTATTGGGCACATGATTTAAGTCTAAATATATTTAGTAATGTACATGCATTTGCTTAGCAGTGTTGCTAACACAGCTCTCACTGAGCACATGGCTATAGAACAAAGAACTTGATAGGAGGGAAAGGAGAAAGCATTAGTTCAGTTGTTCCAGCAAAGAGCAATGCTGAGATAAGCCTAGGCAAGCTCTCCAGAACAGAAGATTCGCAGTTTTAGAAATAGACACCTGGAAATTTAGAAGATTCTTGAATAGGCAATGGTTTACCGAACGTCTCAATTTCAAATATTACACCATTTGCTCTGGTGATGTCATTGTGGCAACCTTTTGTTCCTCGACTAAAATCCTTTCGTTCCAGGGTTACCTGTAGGCTATGATTGTCCCGTCTGTGCATGTGCAGCAGGCACGCTCTGGTGATATTTGACAGTTGCTGTGGTGAGAAATAGGCTGTCAAGAACTAAAGAACAGGTTGATTATGCCATTATATTATATGAGATACACATGTTAACGTCCTGTGACAGGATCTCATCTACCCTAAGGGTTGGTTCACTGGGAAAGCTATGGAATTTGCAATGTTTAACAGGGCAAATGAGGTTGGAGAGTGGTTGCACCCTCTCCTCTTGTAGTGGAAATCAAGTGAGACTGGACCACAAGGAAAGAGAGAAAGTGTATTCTTCAGTTAATACTTCCAACTGAACAGGGATAATGAATTTAAATTTACTGATCCTTGATAAACACTTCTTACAGGTACTTCAACATTGTACCGCAATGAGTACAGCATGTTTGAATCATCTTGTGACAGATTTTCTAGAATAACCACTTTACTGTCACCGCCAGTATTCTTCAGCACAGTATGCTCTGGAGTGCATTCAAATTTGGAAGCATTTTTAATATGTTGTGTCTAGCATACAGCTTTAAAAGATTTTGAGAATAAATTCTTGATCTGACCTCAGTTTTCAAAGCCTTCTCATATCACACATCCTTTGGCAACTTCTAACTCTCCCCTGCATGTAGACACCATGTTCTTAATCGCTTACCCTTAAATTATATTCTATCCGTAAGTGTTATTATTCATTCAAAAGGCTTATTACAGTTCTTTGTGTCTTTCAACATCCAGAACAAATAAAAATTCACTTATGAAAAATTTTATCCTAACGAAATAAAATAGCTCACTAGGTCCCTAAAGAAAGTTAATACTAAAATGCATTTCATTTTTTTGTTATCACTGTTTTTAATCATATTACTTTCTCCATTATACTTTAACCACCTTCAGAGAGAGAGACTGTATTTATTAAGGCATCTCCTGAGGACAATAGCTATTGGCTTTTCAATAAATTTTTCTTTGGTTTAATTTGGGCATTTTTCTTTGAAGGTATTATCTCGTTAGAGCAACATCATACTTAAAATAATTTATTATAAAAATTAACATGATTTTTTCCTAATATGAACATCATTCAAAAGAAAATAAAGAATTTTTTTTGTATAATAATACAACCTATTATTAAACATGCAGAGACCCCTGGGTGGGTTATGTGATGATTTGGAAACTTAAGCCCAATATAAAATATTTTCAAAACACAAACATCAGTGTATATAAGCTATTGTAGGGTGTAATAGAGATCCAAAGTACTGAATGTAATTTAAGAAAACGTGTATTAACACAACATGACAAAGACACGAAAAGGCAATGACACATCATCTGAATGAAGGAAACCATTAGCATAAAGTCAAAATGGCATCCAAGAGTCTATAGAAAACTTAAATGAGAAATGGAAGGTAGAATTTGTGTCATGATAGTGGGAGCAGGGAGGAAACA
>NW_022103908.1:29293952-29300814 GCF_000313985.2 Echinops telfairi | reverse complement strand
CTAATGTATTGTCACTGCATTTGATAGATAAGTTGTATGGCTTGAGAATGAATGGACAGAGAAGAAAGTAATCCTTGATTGGAATATAATCAATATTGACCTTGAAATTTTAAAATTGTTCTTGTCAATTAAGGTTATATTAATGGTCACTTGTATAATCATTACTCTTTTTTGTGATAGTTTTTCTTCATTTTGTTCAATAAATTAGTTATAAGTAAATATAATGTCATTCATAGAAAGGAGATCCTCTGTAACCTTGCTGAAGTGCAGGTCTATTAGATCTAGTGTCAAATTCAAAGGATTGCGCTCAGATTGTATTTAATTTTATCATGTACTAACTAGATAAGCAATTATGAATAGCCTCTTTATAGTACAGCAAATTATGATTTTCATAAAAAAATCCACTTCAATAAAGCATCTGCATATGTTATGAGCTTATTATTAAGTTTGGATAACACAAACATATGAAAGTTGAAAATAGGCATTTAATCAGTGTATTATTAACATTAAAAGAAAACTCAGCTAGTTTAAAAATTAGTGTTTATCACAATTCATTATAATTTTTAGCACCCAATTAAAAGATTGAAAATCTGTGTCATTGTAGTCTGTAAATTGAGTGTATTTGAGGATATGTAATTAGAAACCTACATACTTGGAGATATTTTCAACTCTGCTTTATGTCAAAGAACATCTACAATTGCACAAGCAAAGGAAAGAATGCAGGAAAAAAGCACATTTAAAATGTCACCTCTGATGTAAAAAGGATGCTCCAAAGACTTATGTTTGAGATGATTTAAATCTTAAGTTGATCAGAGATTTAGAGGAGCTTAGTAAAAGGGTCTAGTTCAGAAAACTGTTGGCTTAGTTGTGATGAAACCCCATCTTGAGTTTTAATTTTGGATTAGGATTTTGATTTAGATCAGACTGCTATTGCTAAAACCACCCACTGAGCAAATACTACTTTGTGTGTTCCACAATCACCACCATCCCACAAAGTGCGGAAAGACACTACTTTTTTTTAGATGATTGAACTTTCATTTTTCACACCTCCTTCAAATGCAGCTGGAGTGGTTCAAAATCTCAGTAATAGGTTTGATTCATTACTGCTTCTCTGTAGACCATATTCATGTTTTCTTTATTTTACAGATTTTCACTAACAGGAAAAAAATATGTAAGAAGTTCATGTCTTTCAGGAGGCATTTCATATTATCATTGATCTATTATCAATATTAAATTCCTTACTAAAACATTCTTAATGTAAAGAAATAAAATTGTCATGATAGTCAAACTTTCTTAGCTGAGAGGAAGAGTAGCCATTCTGTGGTTGTGTAAACACAAGGACCCAGTCATGGGCTCATGCACACTTTACTCAAAACCTCTTTCAGTGGTGACAAGTTTGCAATAAATTATTCTCTTCAGGAAAAATAGAGCAATATATTAAATCCAATGACAAATGCATATATATTTTAAAGTTCATGTTGTATGCATGAGAAGACTTCAAAAATTCTCTGGAAAATTCTATTATCTTTCAATTGCTTTATCCCATGAAGATCTCAAAAGCCCCTGTAAAACCATGCATGCATATTATGTTGTATACACATGCATATAGGACAGTCCCTCAATACACATGTATGTTACACAAATGTATGCCATACACTCATGTGTCATGTGTGTATCTGTGTGTGCATGTGTATTCAAAATTAATTAAAATTCCTGTGATATGGACTCAACATGGATTTTAATGGATTGATTCTGACTTCAGTCATCCCTAGTGTACACCTATTTATATGGATAAAATATTAAGTTAAGTCTAGGAGGGAAAAATGTACATATTACTCCTTCTCTTTAATAAATTCACACTGTCAATTAAATATTTTCAATGTTAAGGTCAAATACTATAACTTAGTACGAATATTAGTGATCATGCTGTATATTCTATAAAATGCACTTATCCTTAATATCCAGATTTTCTGTCTTCAGGAAACATCCACAATTCATCTTCTACAAATCATTATGATGCTAGACTTTTCTGACTAACAATTTCATTTAAACATTAAATTTCCATTTCTTTAAAGACTTAAATACAATTACTGAAAAGAAACAACTTAGAGAGCAGTGTTTTCAACTATATTATTTAGAGAGATACTCATTTACTTGCAAATCATAACAGTAAGCTAAACTATTTTATTAGGTTCATTTTTAAGCTAAATTACAATATGATATTTTATACAATATAAACCAGTAGACAGACTTTTACAGTTATATTTTATATGAATTTATTTACACATATGTAACTATATTAAGATGTGCGTGGTCAGCCTGTGTTTTTTGTATAGTTCAATATTTGATCCAATGGAAGACATGAAGAGTTTAATTACTAAATAAGAAAAGCAGTGGGCATTAGTTCACTGCGATGAGAAATTTGGCCAGGATTGAGTGATGATTAACAGCATGATTGATTTAGTTGGAATACCCTAATTGCACACCTAAAAATTTTTAACTGGCAAATGTTATATTAAATTCATTTTTACAACAGTAAAAAGAAAATTAGCATCTTAATTACAAAGTGCTATAAACTAGATTTATATACAATGCTATTTATCACAAACAGTAAGATCATTTTTATTTTACTACAAATATAACCTTTGGCATAGCTGTGATCAAAAGTTTGTAACTATATCATGTATATAGTGAATAATATAGGATAATTTATGGATTGCATGTATCATATTTTAACCAAATTTTGTCAAGCCACTGTTCTATTATTATAAGACTCTCTGTATAACACAGATAATATATCTGTCTTGTTCACTGCCAGCATGCTTGGTATTTTCCAATTTTGTTAGGTGTCTGAGTTTTGTTTTCGAGAAATAAAATTTAAGTATTCCACGTTCTTAGAGGATATCACCATAGACTAGATTTTCATCCTTATCTCTGTATCTTTGAAAGCAGTAACATTATGTATGGTTTATTCCTCAACCTAAAAAATTATTTGTCCTGTCTTTTCATGTCTTTGATAGACATCCTAATAAGATAAAAAATTGCTTTACCAACTGGATATTCATAGTGATATTTCTGCTCTCTCAAGATATGCCAAATTAATATTCTGGGCATCCCATAAAATAGAAAACAAAAGGCCTAAATGTTTCATAGAATACAGAACTTCTTTTCTTTACATATGATATATTAATCTCTTTTAATTTGAAAATTTATTATATGTAATGTGGCTTTCAAATATCCCAATTAATTAATTTGTCTCAATCTAAGTTATAAAATATATATTTTAGGTATTTGTAGAAAATATATTTTATTATTCTAATACATATTGAAATCCTTTATGGTGATATTATTGTCTATTAAAACTGTCAACTAGGCAGATAATTATACCATACATGTGTTTATGCCTGTGACCACTGTTTTGTGATGCACTTCTATCAAATGTAATATAAAAACTCTCCCATTGCTTCTGGGAGTTCGAAATACCACCACCGTGGTTTAAATTAGTTTTAAGGTTTTTCAAAAATTGCTCATAAAACTATTATAAAGCCCAGCCACTCCATTCTTTAGTACATACACAGAAGAAGTATTGCAAACAGCAGTATCCATTGCAACACTTTAGAAATAACACCAAACTGGAAAAAAAACAGTGAAAGTTGATGTTCAGCGTCCACTTGGCTAGGTCAAGAACCTCAGTAAACACCTAGAAATCCCCCACTTCCTAACCTAAAACAATATGATCCCATCAGCTGTGAACCTCCATAATGAAATAAGATTGAGGTAGACTACAATAGTCCTCATGCAATCAATTGTTTTGGTGCAGTGGCCAGTTTCCTACATAAA
Organism: Echinops telfairi; assembly: GCF_000313985.2. Lineage (NCBI taxonomy): Eukaryota > Metazoa > Chordata > Mammalia > Afrosoricida > Tenrecidae > Echinops > Echinops telfairi. Next base: position 29,296,974 of record NW_022103908.1, on the reverse strand, counting down.
TAGAGTCTGTGCACAGGTTTTGCCATTTCATTTTTTATTATTTCTAATTTTTGGAAGCTTATACTTCATATATTCCAAGTTCGAATTATAAATGGATTACTGAAGTTGCTTTCTTCTCTCTCTCATTTTGCATCTTGCCCCATCAACAAGTGAAAGAGCCAACGGCTTTACTCCCAGAGGTTTTGCTGCATCTACTTCATTATGATGAGTTCTATTTTGAGAATGGAAGTGCAAGCGAAACAAAGGCATACTGCTCGGTACCTTCTCACCACTTATTCAATCTGTATGCTGAGCGAATCATCAGCAAAGCTGACTTGCCCCTACTTGAAGAAGGATGTGGCATCAAGGTTGGGGAAAGGCTTATTAACAACCTGTCATATGCAGATGACACATCCTTGCCTGCTGAAATGAGGAGGACTTGAAGCACTTGCTTCCGATGTGATTAAAGATTGCAGCCTTCAGTATGGATTACAACTCAATGTAAAAAAGACCAACATCTTTACAACTGGAACAGTAAGTAACATGACAAATGGAGAAAGAGCTGTCAAGGATTTTGTTTAGCTTGGATCCACAATCAATGCTGATGGAAACACCTGTCAAGAGATCAAAAAATCTCATTGCATTAGATAAATCTGCTGCAAAAGACCTCTTTAGATTATTGAGGAACAAGGAAGTTACTTTGAGGCCTAAGGTGAACTTGATCCAAGCTATGGTATTTTCAATTGCCCCATATGCATGTGAAATTTGAATATTGAATAGGGAACCCCAAAGAAGATATGATATATTTGAATTGTAGTGCTAGAGAAGAATATTGAAAGCACCTTGGAACAATATACGGACAAACCAATCTCGTTTAGAAGAAGTAAGGCCTTAGAGGCAAGGACGGAGAGACCACATCATACCCACTGGTCAAGAAAGACCAGTCCCTGGAGAAGGACATCATGTTTGTTCATGTAGAGGGGCAATGAAGGAGAGGAAGGCCCTTAACAAGATGAACTGACACAGTGACTGCAACAATGGGCTCAGGCATAGGAACACTTGCAAGGATGGGTTTCATTCTGTTGTGCATGAAGTCACTATGGGTTGTAACCAACTTTATGGCACCTAACAATAGCAACAACTACTTTAAGAAGGAAGCTCCTCCTCTGTCCTATTTTGATCGATTTCTGAGCCGAGGGGATTATTTTCTGGCACTCTCTCTCTCACAACCATCTGCTGCTAGTAACGAGGCTTCAGGATCTGACAGTGTTTTCTTTCTCTTCACAAGGTTTGCAGTGGCTAATTCCTCACCAGTGGACAGCCTACACCTTCTTCGTCGTTCGTCGTCTGGATGCTCTGCTGAACTCTGTTTGCCCAGGTTTGAAATACCAGAAACGTAACTTCTAGTATCACAACAACATGCAAGCTACCACAGAAGAACACACTGATGGACAAGAGGTGGATAGAAAGAGGTAAAGAATTTCAATTTTAAGATTGGACTCTTCTGTCTGAAAATAATGTAATTAAAATAGATACTTACTAGTTTCTTCCAAGAACATATTTCTTCCTATTTTGTTTTAGTAATCTAGTGCTAACTCATTCTTGCCCGATTAAACAATTCGAGGAATTAGCACACATCTTGTGTGTAAGAATTTTGGATTATTGATTACATAGTATCTCTTCAAGTACCTAAAAGTGTGCTTTCTAAAAAGATAAAAGTTAGCAGTGGTTGAAAGTTATTTTTCTATTCTAAGGTCAAATTTTTGTTTGGTTTAGTTTGATTTTGTGTTTTTGGAGTGATCAAAGTGAGAAAATAATTGTTTGCAAGGATGACTATGGATTTATACAATGAACAAAAGATATATGTATGTATAGTTGTTTAATATGCTGAAGTAAGAAATATGTGCAAAAAGGAACAAGATTTGAAAATAGAGAATAAACAGCTGTTATTGTGATCAAAAAGGAACTATAATTATTTGAGTAGAGGGATAAAATAAATATGTTTTACAATAAAAATTGTATCTCTGAGTCATGAGTTAAAGATGGTAAAAAGAGACTGGGAAATAATAACTTTTGCTAACACATTGAGCTACTAACCACAAGGTCAGTGGGTCAAACCCACCAACTGCTCAGTGAGAGAATAAAGAAGTACTCCACTCCTATGAAGATTTAAAGTCTCAGAAACCTAAAGGGAACATTGTATGGTATATTGTCCTATTGGGAAAGCATGAGTCAGAATGGTTCAATGAACACGAGTGTTTTCAGTTAGAGGGCATGGTCTAGCAGACAACCATATTTATTTAAATATAAGCTTGATGGAGATAAAGATAGGATTCAAACAGTTAAAAAATAATTTATATTTGGTCTAAATGAACAACCAAGCCTCCTGCCATCAAATGGATTCTGGCTCGAAGTAACCATATACAGAATTTGGGATGGCATCATTGTGGGAGCAGACAGCCTAGTTTTTCTCCCACTGAAAGGCTGAGGGGTTTGAACTAATAACCTTGTAGATAACAGCTCAAAACTTAACCAACAGTGCCACCAATAGGTTTTATTAATTATTTGCATGTATGAAATGAATGTATTATACATAATAGTTTGTAATATATTAATTTAATATTAAGTTTGAAGGAAAAAAAGGCGTATGGTTGTCATTAAGGAATTCCTGGGAATTTCGATTGGGTTCTTTAAGCCATTTTCATTCCGTGTTCTCAACAATAACTTGGTTAGAGAACATGACAGTTCAGCTATAGGTATCGTGTAACTCATAGTGAGTTGCTCAACATTCACATGGTGTGAAAAAGGCATACTACGAAAGTTCTGCTCTGCCCAGAGCAATTCTGGGATGTTTTTGGAAGGCCCCTCATATAAGCATAGCTTTAAAGAATTATATTTCATTTCTAGAACTGATATAAGTAGTTCTGTCTAACATCCAGAAATATTTCTCATAAAAAATACTTGAAGGGACTCTTAAATATTCATTTTGCTAGTACTGTTATGAGGATTGATTAATAACTGAAATAACATTGCATGAAAAAAA
>NW_022103908.1:29289136-29293716 GCF_000313985.2 Echinops telfairi | reverse complement strand
GGTGGTGGTGGTTATGTGTCCATCAATCACTGAGATTGATTCCCACTTCCTCCCCTCACGCACCTTCCCCCGACCCTCCTGGTATCACTACTATCATTTCTGTTCCTGAGGGTTTTATCTGACCTGGATTCTGTGTGTCATGAGCTCTTATCTGTACCAGTGTATATTCATACTCCAGTCTAGCCAGAACTGAAAGGTAGGACTGGGATCATGATAGTGGGGGGACCGTGAGGAAGCCTAAAAAAATCAGAGGAATAGTGTGTGTTTCATTGGTGTTACACCACACCCTGGTTGACTCATCCCTTCCTTGTTATGATGAATACATGATATATATAAATCCTTCTTTGTTATTTAATACTAAATATGCTCTAGTGCTTTAACATTTCATGGAGAATGCACAAATAGAAATTTGTGTTCTTGATTATTAGTGGGTAGCAAATAACAGTACATTAAATAACACCTTTCCCCCAAATGATCTATCCTTATTCTCATCCCTGGGCCCAATATATTCTTCTTGAGGCATGCAAATAGTTTGCAATCAGCTACTAATCTTTCAGCATAGTAGTTACTCCTTGGGCTGAGAACCATAAGGTCAGCAGTTTGAAGCCACCAGCTGCTTCCCTGGAGAAACATGAGGCTTATTCTTCCTTCTCCCGTAGAAGGAGACAGCCTCAGAAATCCACAGGGGATGTATCACTCTGTCTTTTGGTTGCTATAAGTCCGAATCCACTCAATGGCAGTGAGTGAGGCTAGTGAGTGCTAGCTAACCTGAAGATTGGTGGTTCAAACCTACCCAATAGCTCTGAAGGAAAAAGGCCTGGAAAACGACTTCAATAGAATTTTACAGCCACAAAGATCTTACAGAGCAAGCAGTTTCCCTCTGTAAGACATCGCTCACCGTGTGTTGGGTGCAAACTCCATGGTGGTTCATACAACAGATGAATGAATCGATGCATGAACCAAACAAAAAGATTCCTCTAGAATTTAATTTCCAATTAATATCCTATTGAATTGAAATATTTAGCTTTTCTCATTTGGTTTTACTTTAACATATCATTTTCTAGTGGCAGTTTATAAAACTTGATGATTAATGAAGTCACCCCTAGTAAAATTAAAATCATGACATTTGCTTAGTTTTACGAATGGTAAAAATCCAGGAGAGGGAAGCATATTACTAAACTGGACTGCTGGTTTCTGGATTTAAAGAGAACACTGTGGGTCATGTACCAATACAAACGAGGTCCCTGGGTGTTGCAAGCAGTTAAGCATCTTCTAGCTGGGAGGTTGCTGGTTCAGGCTCACCCAGGATGCCTCTGGAGACAGGCCTGGAAAAGCCCATGGAGCAGTTGTGTTCTGTATGCCTGGGGTTGCCATGAGTCAAAATCAACGTCATGGAAACTAACACAAGGAAATATAGGCAGTAGTAAGAATATACTCCAAAAGTATGTAGCCTTTAGTATCTCTTCAAATGATATTTTGCTGCATTTATAATGCTTAGATTCATTTCTTGAAAATTACCATATGCTCAGAATATTAAGGTCAATTCAATATTTATTCTATGTTGAGAAGGCCGTGCATCATATCAAATTCTCTACTTTCCTTCTTCAGAGCTTTGCATACACTTGGAAGAAAAATTACGGTCAACTTACTAATTAGGAAATGTTTTGCCAACATTGTATATAGCATTTCTTTACACAGTTATCATTTTCTAAGGATCCTTTTAAACAGGTTTTCCACATTTAATGCTGCATGCAGCTACCGGCATCATACATGCATATGTTTGGTTATCACATACTTGTTTGTTTAGATTATTTCATCTTAGACATTCAGAGAATGTTATGAAATACTATCTTGTCTTCTTGTATTACCTGCCCTCTTTGTGGTTTGAGTCTTTCAAGCCGTGATACAAACAATAGCTGATGCTTATCAGCAGCAGAAGTGATGTTTCTTTCACTGCTACCCAGTCCATTCTGACTTATAGGGTAAGGTAGAACTGTATCTCTGTGTTTCTGAGACTGGAAATTTTGAAAGGCCTAGGAAGTCTTGTCTTTTTCTCACTGAGCAGCAGGTGGTTTGAATTACTGTCCTTGGAATTAGTAGTTCAAATCACAACCACATACCACAAGCGTTACTCCAACAATTTCACACATTTAATAACTACTTCTTCATTAGCATATAATTTACTTTAGCACAGGTCCAAGATTTTGCATTTTCTAAGATAGCTACCTAGTATTTTGAAGGTGCCAATGTGAATGGAAATGAATATCTACAAATGGAATATTTTAAATATATTTAGCTATATTATTTTACATTCTGATATCACACACTAAAATTATTTCTAAATTATACTAACTTTCCTGAAAAGGATTACTTATTTGATTTGTAACAAATATAAGTTTATATAAAGCATGGTAATTCATATAAAATGTATTCTAAATTGTGGATTGTATAATATCCATACTAAAAGTTCATTTAAGTTTTATCATAAGTTAATCCTTACCAAATTCAAACCATTCATTTATATTTGGTTATTATCAGAATAAAATGGCTTATACAATTGATTGCCAATTTTTAAGAGCTTAATTTATAGTTTGCATTGCCTTCCATTATTTAGCTTGTTAATATCTTACTCTTATGAAAATTATATATTGCAGAATTTCTCTCAGCCAAAGTAGGCACCTTTTTAACAAGGTAAACTCCTTTATTTGGCTTCGACATAATTCTTAACATTCTTGAACCATTTGTAGGAGCTAAAATGAAGCCATTTCAACAGACTCTTTTCACAAGATCAATGTCTTTTAAACTGCGTTTTGGGTGTTAAAAATTCCATTACCTGTTGATAAAGTGCTAGATTTGATATGTATATTTTCCAGTTTCAAGCATCACCATATAAATGTCTATTAGTCTTGAATGAATATTTTTGACTTGTGAAATTTTATTAATGTTTTCCTTAAATTTTTGTGGAAATACGCATCCTCAATATTATTTTCCTTTTAAATTTCACACATTAAAGACATCATGAGTCATAGACTATGAGAGTCAGCAGTGTTGTTGTTGCTAGGTGCCATTGAGTTAGTTCTGACCGATAGTGACTCTATGCACGACAGAAGGAAGCCCTGCATGGTCCCCAGCCATCCACATAACTGTTCCTATGCTAGAGCCCATAGTTTCAGCCACTGTTCCCATCCATCATTTTGAAGGCCTTCCTGCCCCTCCTTTGACCAAGCATGATCTTCTCCGGGGACAGGTCTCTATTGGCAATATATTTCTGGGAAATATTCTTTTAACTTTAAAAGGCCCCTGTTTTCTTAATTTTGTCGTCTTCTTTTTTTTCTTTTTCAGATCCTTTTATTGGGGGCTCTTACATCTCATCACAATCCATACATCCATCCATTGTGTCAAGCACATTTGCCCATTTGCTGCCATCATCATTTTCAAAGCATTATCTTCCCACTTGAGCCCTGATATGGGCTCCCCGTTTCATCTCCCACCCTCCTCTGCTTTCCCTCTCTCACTAACCCTAGATAAGTTATAGATTATTATTTTCTTATCTTACATTGTCCTTCATTGCCCTTCACCCACTTTTCCATTATTCATTCCCCTGGGAGGGGGCTATAGTTTGATCCTTGTAATCGATTCCCCTTTTCTCCCCACACCCTCCCCTAATCCTCCTGGTATCTCTACTCTCATTGTTGGCCCTGAGGGGGATTTATCTATCCTGGATTCCCTGTGTTTCGGCCTCTTATCTGCAACAGTGTGTATGCTCTGGTTTAATCTGATTTGTAAGGCAGAATTGAGGTCATGATAGTGGGGAAAGGAAGCACCAAAGAACTTGAGGAAAGATGTTACCTAATATATGTTTTTTGATTGTATGAATCTATGAACCTTATAGGTAAACATATGCATAGATTTTACATAATTATGGACTAGTTGTGCCCTGGTGCCATGATAGGTTGGGCTGCTAACCACAGATCAACAGTTCAAAACCAACCTGGTCCATAGTAGAAAGATGAAGCTGTCTGCTCCCAGAAAAGCTACTCTCCCAGAAACCTAAATGGCAGTTCTGCTGTCTTAAAGGGTCACTCTGAAGTAGAATCACCTTCAGTAACCTTTCTGCACCTCTGTTTAGACATGTCCAGAACTTATGTTTTCAGCATCTTTTTCTAAAATGGGGAGCCTGTTCCTGCTGGAGAAAATACAAGTTACAAAGGGACAACATTAAAATTCTATCTTAACTATTATCACGTCGGTAACATTACTATTTGATTATGTGCTGTTGTCTTCAGTGTTTGCTACATTTTTTTTCATTCCTTTTCATGTTTGCCCCCAAAGTTCCTTATTGAAATCACAGTCTTCTTCCCACTCTGAGAATGAGCTTCTACATCTCCTCCAAGGAGATTTCAGACAGCTATCGCCGGTATTTCTTCAGCATAGACTATCAATGCTTGGTGGGGCAGCTTCACTCCTTTCCTTACGTTCCCTTACTACTCATTGCTTTCCTCTTCTCATTTGTTTCTGATAAAATGCACGCCTAAATGTGCCTCTCATTAGTTACTGCATTCTCTCTCAAACTTTCCTCC
>NW_022103908.1:29283723-29287016 GCF_000313985.2 Echinops telfairi | reverse complement strand
ATTCTGTCTGCTTCTGCTTGGCTTAAGGTCTCTATTAGTTGGAACTGACTAGAAGACACCAAGCAAGTACAACTTATGGCTTCTCCAGAAATGCTTATCAACCGAACTTACTGTGAATCCATTATACGTTAGAACCTGAGAAGTGATTTCCAAGCTCTCCCACTTCAATACTTAGGGCTTGGGTGTGTTGAACAGACAAATTAGTAAAGGCCAGAAGACTTAGCTGTGAAAGCCATTAAAAATCAAACTCAATCATTAGAAATGTATTTGTAAGCTTTGAAAAGTTGTTCAGAATTTATCTAACACCTCTTTCTTTTTACATTTCCTAAAGAAATGGTTGTTGTGCTAAGGGATACTTTCTCAGGGATGGTCATTATTTGTCACTTGAGAGTCAATTGAACTGTGAATGGCAATTGACAGTACTGCACCTTAAATTTTTTATTTTAAAATTCATGAAGCATTCAAAAAAGTCAGTGTTAGAAGGGACAGCTTATGTTACAGTTAAATTTTATAAGCCAACTGAATTTTAGTGAACATTAATCTGAAAGGGTCATCCTATTGCATATGAGTGAACAACTTTATGATAAGATTGAGAGTTTAGAGCAAGTTTACTTTATTGTCAGTCATGGGAACATATCTAACTTGATATCAAATTGCTCCTCCAGAAAATTCATTTTGTAATCCTTTAGACACCACTGACATAAAGGTTGATGATCATATTGTTTTTCTTTTGGTTTTATTTGGTCTCATAATTGATGATAAGCAGTTAGATTTCTGGAATTACTGGTAGTAAAGCAGATAAGTTTTCTACATTTCTGTCTTTCAACTCATTATAAATATTTGTCAACTTTATTAACTCTTAATATCAATGTGAATCTTAATTTCTTTAAATAGTAACCAAATAAAATACCTAATAATTATCAGTCATTTCATTTAAACCATATATATAACTAAAAATTAATTGCTCATCTTTTCATTTCCTACACTACTTCCCAGGAGAACTCACTTCAATCAAGTTGATGCCAACTCATTACAGCACGATAGATCAGTGTTGACCTGCCTGTGAGTTTCTGAGACTGTAGAAAGCCCTATCTTTATCCAAAGAAGTGACTGTTGGTTTTGAACTGATGGCCTTGCAGTTAGCAGTGTAACCACCACACCACCAGGGTACCTTTTCTTAAAATACAGAGGTAATTTTTTTTTAAAGAGCTTTTTGTTAGCATATGAACTGATTAACTTTCCAACAGAAATAATAAACTTGCATTGATTAATCTAATCTCTATCAATTTTATTACCAAGAGCAGACTTTCTCTGGAAAGAAAGCATGGTTCAGTTCCTAAGAGAAAGGAGGAAATCACACAAGTTAATTATGATTTGTGGAGGAAAACAGGACACAAATCAATTTTAATATGCGGGAAATAGCTTCACTCAGAATCCTCCGTAAGGAGGTCTAAGGCACTCATAGATTCTAACTTATTTAAGCTTGGATTCATGATTCAGGGACTTCTAGGAATTATCAATTTAAAGAATTTTAAAAAGTTAAAGGAGTATAAAAATGGAGGAGTAATTCCATGATACATATCTACTTTAAAGAAAATGTGAAGAATTGTTACAGAAGTGTAGTCAAAGTCAGATTTATTTGATAACCTTTTGTGTATTTAATAGAAATTTAGCACTCCCATAGTCTATTTAAAGTAGACTCTATTTCTTGGAGCAAATATAATAGAGATTATAGCTGTATGAATTTTGAGACAGAATTGTAATAAAAGTAGTGGCATATTATGTGGTCTTCTAAGAATGTTCGTTCTATCAATTCTTTAAATGTATCATAGTCTCTTTAGAACATAGTGCATATTTTGGCATTGGAGAGTAGAAGTAAAAAGGTCTCCAATTACAACATTTTATTTCTTTTTTTAGTTTAAATGGGAACGCTTACAGATATTATAACAGTCCATATTTCAACTACCATATATACTCGTGTATAAGTCAAGTTTTTCAGCACATTTTCATGCAGTTTTATGGTAAAATTAGGTGCCTCAGCTGATATCCATCTCTGCTTATACTCAAATATATACAGTAGATCTGGCATCAGTGTACAAATGCGACCACCATCAGTTTCACTACATATTCCTTCTTCTTGAAGTCTTTATCCCTTCGCTCCCCACCCTGCCACTCAGAAACCCTTAGTGTATAATTACACCCGTTACATTTTCAGAAGAGTTGTAAGTTTTGACTTTCATGTACCAAATACTCTTAATTGTACAAATGAGTATATGCAGATCTAACAAAGTGAATGGTGTGAAACAAAGACCATAATAGTAAGGGAAGGAAATATTAAAGAACTAGAGGATAGTTATGTGTTTCATCAGTGCTATATCACTCCCTAGACTTATCATCCCTATGTGTGGCCCTTCTCTGAGGGATTGTCCAATTACATTACAGATGGATTTTGAGTCTCCACTTTGTCCATGCTCCTTCACGTCAGTTTGATGGCTTGATTTTGAACTTCCGATATCTACTCCTGTCGATACCTAATGATCACACAGGCTTGTTTCGTTCTTCCATGTGGGCTTTGTTGCTTCCTTGCTAGATGGCTGCTTGTTTAACTTCAAGTCTTTAAGACCCCAGACCCTATATCTTTTTAGTAGCTGGGCACCATCAGCTTTTTCACTATATTAGCTTATGCACCTATTTTGTCTTCAATGATCACGTGGGGAAGATGAGTATCGTACAGTGCCACATTATTAGAGCAAATGATTGTTGAACTGAGGTAAGACATTGGTAGAAGCCCAAAGTCCATCTGCTTCCTTATTGAATTTATATATATATATATGCACACATACTCCTATCTTTATATCTTTAAATATTTACATGTATAGATATCTATATCTATTGCTATATATATGTCTTTCTTCTTCTTTCCTCTTTGTCTTTTTAGTTTCCTCCTGCCCCACTAACATGTTTACCCATCATGCACCTCTCAGTAATTCCTTTCACATACAATTCAATTGATCAAACATGAGCAGAAATGCTGCACCATTCTCACTTGTCCATTTTAGAACCCTTGTTATTGTCATATCCCTGTTGTTGTGGGCTCCACCACTCACCTAACCCAACTACCCACCCACCCCTGATCTCCCAACTATCAGTCCCATTGGTGTCTCCTTGGGTTTGGGTATCCTGCCTATCTTAGTATATAAATTATATAGACCAAAAGAGAAAAAGAAAAGGGAAAATGAAAAAAAGAAAGTTAAAAAAGGGGGGAAAGACCATACTAATAGTTCCAAGTCTAA
>NW_022103908.1:29274208-29283451 GCF_000313985.2 Echinops telfairi | reverse complement strand
CCTTGTGAGTAACCCCCAACTAGTTCATGTGATGTGCCAAGCATTGCTCCTGAATCAGAAGTCTGCAATCAGGATTCTTCTGGGATTTCATGGCTTTGCTCCTATTGCTGGTCTGTTACACTTCCCTCTTGGTTTGCTACCATGTGGGTGGGCCATACCACAGCTCTTCCTGAACTATATCTCAGTGCTGCCCTCCCTAACTCTGTCATTGTGCTAGGTAAGGTTTATTTTGCCAACCTGGCCTATAAACACATGTGGGTTAATAGAAGGGCAGAGAGATAAATAGCTCAGTGAGCCTCGCCTTTTTAGTTCTCGGGTCTCTTGTAGGGTGCAGATGCCTCAGCCAGTTCCCTGCTTTGGCTGGCAAGGCCTACTTCCTGCAAGACATCCTTGAGGAGAAGCCACATGGACCAACCCCAATGCAGCCCTGGGTGCTGGAGCAGCCTTGCGGAGACCCCTGTCAGCGCTGAGATGCTTACACATTCACTGTCGGCTTTCCTCCTGCAGTCAGCATCATTGCTTGTATTTTGTGAGATGGAGGAGGACTTTGTAGTTCAGGATCGGACATACGGTCTAATGTTGGACTTATGGGCTTGGACTGGACTGGGTTGGGATGCATTCTTAATGTACACTTACTCTTTATATAAAACTCTCTCCTATATACATATGAGTTTCTGTGGGTTTGTTTCTCTAGTCTACCAGACTAACACAGTCACTGATGGGGGTGATGTCATGTCTGGAGCTGAGGCCAGCCCTGCAGTCATCTCTGGGAAAGAGTTGCTTAGAACAGAGACATTGGTCCTCACTGTCATCTTTTATTCTACCCCCACCACCCTGTGGGCCATGAAGGCCGATGAGGGAGGACGGGGGTGGGGGACGGACATGTCTGTCAGCAAAGGTGTTTTCTTTATCTTATTTCCTTTGTAATTTTTGCTGACGTACGCATCTTTGGATTTGTTCTGGCTCTTGCCAGAGTATCTGTTCCTCGGCCCAGGAAACTGCAATATTTTATTTCTGATTATACATTGAGCCACTAAATCAAACCAGATTGTCCAGTTAAAAGATAATCTGGTACTCCAAATATTTTTCTTCATTACAATCTTAGGTATTTAAGGAGTTCCTTTGCTCTTACCAGGAAACCCTAGTAGTGGTAACGTGGGTTGCCTGTTGTACTGCTAATGCCAAGGGCAGCAATTTGAGGTCACCAGCTGCTCCAACAGAGCAAGATGAGGCTTTTCACTCCCATCCAGAGTTATGGTCTCAGAAACCCCCGAGGGAGGTTCTTCTCTGCCTGATTGGGTACTTTGAATTACAATAGACTCTGGTAGTGTTTTTTTGGTTTTTATTTGATCACTGGTTATGACTGTTAGACCTTACTTCAGTTTCATTTTTCTAAAATGAAGCATCAAAACATAAATCATGACTCAGAAAAATGTGCCCCGCCCCCCCACAATTTGATCTAATTGTTGGTTTCCTATATCTAATAAGGGTTAAAAAGAATCTTAGAACCTTGGCATTATAATGGAGTTCTTCCTGGTACCTTTAATATTAAACTGCTTTGTTATCACTAATAAGAAAAAGTATTTCTCAGCACTATAATGTGATAAAGACTGATAGCATATTATCCATGTGTCTATTTGATTATTAAATTTATGCTCCATTAATTGAAGACAAAGTGATGCAAATGATAATTTTAGTCACTGATTAATTTCCTTGATTTAGCTTAGAATCCTAGAAATAAAAATCATATGTCTAATGTCTTTAAGCAAAACTTTGAATAACTCAAAACTGAAAAGTTATATTCATCAATTTTAACACTTGAAATTTTGTAAGTACTATTACCTTAATAGTACTTTAATGTATAAATCAATGTATAAATAATGTATAAATCAATTAAACCACAAGCTAAAGGACTAAGTACAGTGGTAAAAATTTAATGTGCAAGTGAACTTTTTGAACATTTGAAGAAGAAAATAATACAGACTCTAAAGATAAGGAATGCATACAGGTCAGCCTGAGGATTTACAACATTCATATGAATAAGTGTTTGCAATGTCATTATATGAGTGGCTTTTAGGAATAGAGGATACAATGTGCATAGAGTATATTGAGATATAATTTAGATATGGTTGGCTAACTTTGGAATTCTAAAAATATTTCTTGTTGGCCTCCTTGTGTTTCTAATTTATAGAAGTATGGTCCCACCATTGTCATTGAATCCATTTCAATTCATAGTGACCCTGCGCTCTACAGGTCTTCTGAAACTGTAAGGATTTACAAAGCAGACTGCCTCATATTGCTCCAACAAAACACTATGTGGGATGAAAATAGTGACCATTAATTTAGAAGCCCAATTTTAACTCATTGTGTAACCAGGGCTCTTTAATGTACCAGGAAACTTCAAAAGTTCATGGGAAAATTACATTATGTTAAACTTTATATTTTAATGGACTTCTTAAATCCTGGTCATATGATCAGGGGCTCTAGATATTAAATATCATTGATATATCTTCAATGAGAAGCTAGCTACAGGTAATGAACTTGCAAAATTCTTGTTTGTAAATATGCCCATTCTGGTTTGTTCATGAGATTTCATTACAATCCCCTCCACTCACATATAGATATCAATTTGGCTGATCTACAAATATATTTATATTTTGGATTGTCTTTTAAATAAATAGTATTTTTACCATTTATCGAACAGTGATATGATGTGTGGCTGATTTCTTTTACTTTTATATTTATATTACATTTATAATTTTCCTAAGATTGTTTTTCATAATAGGCACTCTTATATTCAACAGCCTATAAATGATACCTAAGAATTATGAATTTACTAGAAATACAAGCAAACTGAGTGCATAAGGATTAACTTCTTTTTCATTTGAAGGTGCTAAACAATTCCTGTACTGAGCCCTAGTGAGAGCAATTAATACTCAGATACTACACAGAAGGTCAAAGCTAAACCCAGCAGAAGCTGCATCGTAAGATCTCCAAGGAAAGTCTGCTCCCATAAAAATTAGTCTTGGCAATCCCATCAAGCATTACAACTCTGTTGTAGAGGATGATGGATTCAGAATCTACTAGACAGCAATGACTTTTTTGTTTGTTTGTTTTTTGTTATCATGTAAAAACCATTAATGCTTATACCTATTTCAATAATTTATTAACATCCTGGAAAAGGTTTCTATTATTTTTCCACATGTTGTTGCTTGATGAAAGTTTCCCTAATAATGAGAAAGACTTTTCTTTTGCCACATAACAGATTCTCTAATACCCAGTAAAGGTTGAAACTAAGTAATGAGCTATTTGATCCAACTATAAGACTGGCTATTTATATTAAAGGGATTTAACTAAATTAGGTATATTATGAGTGAGGGCACTTCAAAAAAATTATATATATATATATAATATATATATATAATTTATATATATATTTATAATATAACTTAAATTATATAATAAATATAATTCATTTTTCAACATTAGCTCTATCAAGTTCGACACTTTTGTAGCAATGATACCACCCATTTAAGCTTCTACAGATTTGAGGGTTCTGGGATTTTTAACTATTACAATGCAGTACTTTTTACATTGTTATCTGAACAAATATTTTTAGGGGGATTTTAAATATTATTTTAAGATTCGAATTAAAAATTAAGTCAGAGGTAATTAAATCAGGTCTGTAAGGTACACACTAATGATTTCCCATTAAAATCACCAATCAGTTACCTACGTTTAATGTAAGGAATAAGTATGGGAATTACCTTGTGGAGAAAAATTCTCTTGTGAAGCTTTCCCAGATATTTTTTCTGCTAAACAGTGGATAATTAATTCAAAGCACTTTCACAGTAAGTAAATATTACTGTAGAGACTCGAGTATAAGCCGACTGAATATCAGACGAGGCACCTAATTTTACCACAAAAACTACCCCAAAAAAGTGCTGAGAAACTCAACTTATACATGAGTATATATGGTATCATTCATAAACCTTCGAGAAAGTCAACAAGTAAAAGGCATTGAGCATCCTAAAAACCTATTGTAATGACCTTTGCTTTTGACCTGTCTACTCTTGCTTTGACAGGGCCACATTTCCCTTTCAGGAAACATTGCTTTGATGGTGCTTTGCCTTAAGGATTGTACTGGTAAAGACCCTTTGCAACAACCTTCCAAGACTAACTTCAGGATCTTGATGCTGGTTGTTAAATATTTACATGAAAATTTCTTCTCTTGTCTGCAGCTAATCTGTGCGTAATAATTTTCGGCACCTATCAAGTGGAATCATTGTTCTACATTTCCACTCAGAATTATGTAAACTAAACCAACTGAGATGTGTGTAGTTACTGATTTTTTTTCTGCTGGTAGTATTCTGTCCTTCGTAGCTTTGGAACATACAAAACTAATTTTTTTTTTTACTCATAAAATGATGTGGGTGCTCAACTGTTGCTGTGAGTTTCATCTTCGCCATTGCTCCATCGCTTCTTAAAATGAGCTCTTTGTAAACCAAGGCTTTCGTTGTGGCTTTGGCTTCAGAAACCCCTTGAAACTATTCGAGTGCACCATTCTGCTACTTATGATTCCTCATAAATTTATGTTTGCCTTTGCTTAACTTAACCAGAATTCACGTGACTGTTTTCTTTCCTTTCTAACATGTTATTGGGAATTAGATGAGCTTACATATGAGATATTTTCTTTTTATTTAACAACTTCAGTAAGTGATCAAACATCCTCAGGATTTTCCCTATCCTCTTCCTGCTCCTTTTTCCTTGTGGCTTCTACAAGGAACCCTGGTGGCAATGTGGGTTAGAAGTAGTGTGGCAGTTCCATAGATTGAACCCACCAGCCACTCTCTAAATGAAAAATGAGACTACTTGTTCCCATAAACCCCTTATAGGGTTGCTGAGGTAGTTTATTGTGGCAATCTGGCAGATAAACACATGTGGGTTTAATTGAAGGGTGGAGGGTTAAATGACTTAGTGAGCCTCACCTTTTTAGTTCTCAGGTCCCTTGCTTTGTGATAGTCACAACAGGGTGCAGCTGCCTTATCAGTTCCCTGCTTCAGCTGGCAAGGCTCTCTTCCTGCAGACATCCCTGAGGAGAAGCCACATGGACCTACTCTGATGCAGCCCTGGGTGCTGGAGCAGCCTTGTGGAGACCCCTGCCAGCTCTGAGATGCTTATACATTCACTGTCTTGGCTTTCCTTCTGCAGTCGGCATCATTGTGTCTGTTTTGTGAGATGGAGGAGGACTTTGTGGACTGGTGTTGGACATATGGGTTAATGGGTTAATTTGGACTGTGGGCTTGGGCAGCCCTGGGTTGGGATGTTTTCTTGATGTACACTTACCCTTTATATAAAACTCTCTCTTACATATGAGTTTCTGTGGATTTGTTTCTCCAAAGTACTCTGACTAACACAGTTGCTATGAGTCAGAATTGACTAGATAGGAGAGGTTTGGGTTTGAGGTGATAGAGGCATTTTTTAATCTGATGCCATGTCCTCCATAGGGCCTCAGAATAGATACTGTTCTGATATGCGATAGTAACAGTGCAAGTTTATTTTGGTGCCAAGTAGTTTTTAAATCCATACATAGTTGCAATGCACATTTTCCACAGGCATTTTAAGGTCCTTGGGAACTATATAATAGATATATGTAATAAATAGATACAATATAAATATAGATGATATTATAGAAACACTATATAGATTAAGTATAATATACTTATATATTATGTAAACATATAAATGTAAAATATATATGGAGAGAGAGAGAGAAAACCCACTTTGTTATAAATGTGTTTTAATTGGTGAGTTTATAACCATAAATAAAACAGAGAAAAAATAAACCATGAAATAATTAAAATATAAATCATGATAGCAATTGGCTGAATGGCTACTAAAAGCCTTAGCAATAATGCTAAATGTTATTAAAGATAATGTACATAAAAGAGTAGATATTTTTGTAGGTAGAGTGGATATTAAAATTAATTAGGTGATGAAGTATATCATTTTTGAAAATATTGCATTTATACATGAATGCAAGTAAAATTATTTTAGTATCAGTAACTATGTTAGATACAACTGCTGAGTAAATATTGCATGTATTTAAAAACTACTACAAACAACACAAAGAACAAATTTTTAGTCACGCTCTGTGATGGAGCTAAACTAATCCAAGTGTCAACCTCAATTGATTTCAAGGGATCTCCGTACTCAGATCAGCTCTTCAGAGATGCTGAACAAAATGAGAAATTGATGCAGGGAATTATGTTTGCCATCCAATATGCTTGCTTTAACTTTCAGTTTTCCTAACACAGATAATATAACATTCAATTGGTTTAAAAAGAATGAAAAATAAAAGAAAAGTTGGTTTTCCAAATGGTTTTATTAAACTTGAATGCATTTTTCAAGTATCCCTTCCAGTTTTAATAAATCACTAAATAATCTATTTTTATATTTTAATAAAAATGTTATTTAAATCAAACAGGAAATATATGAAATTAGTACCACATATATGAAAAATATTTTTCTCTTAAAAAATCACTATTTTAAGGGCTATTTTATAATATTGTGCAGTACAAACTAAAAAAAAAAGGTTGTTATAGTTATGTGTAATTCAGAAACTCATGTGTGTATGTGTGTGTGTGTTGTGTAAGTAAATTTACTTCCAATGATAGATATCTGATTGAAAATAATGTATCCACTGGATTATACATGTAGTATGTGAAAATTGAAAATTATCCACTAAAACTACACAACAAGCTCTACAAATGCTCTTAGTAATAAAATATATTTCAATATCCATCCTTGGGTGTTTTGAGTACCGCTTCTTGACATTTTCTCAAAGATATATAAAATGATAGGATGTTTCAATGCCATCTCAGAAAAACATTAGACTGGAGAAACTTCATAGATGGTAAGTATCAAAAAATGCCTAACCAGTGCTCCGTCTTCCACTTGGCCACAATTATCATACACTCTATGGGTCTTCATAAATTCACCTGGTGTTAATTCCTACTTTCAAATTGAATTTGTGTCACCATATCCTCATTGGCTTCTTCTTCTGTTTGTAAATAGGAAATGAGTGAACTTATCACGATAAGGATTCTCATAATTTGGGACCTGAGATATGAGGACTATGTTATCAACCACATAATGTGCATCATATGAATAGAAGAATACAGCATAAATATATAAAATTACAGTTAAGTTTGAGATATATATTCTTCAAAAGTTAGAAAGAATGATGAAAAATTATTCAAATAATATAGACACATGAGTGTAATAAATATATTCTGAAATTACAAATAATCTAATATAATATAATTGACAGGCCATACTAGTACCATAGATAGACATGCATAAATTGATAATATATAGGTATAAAATAGATGTATTACTTGTAAACATGTGTTTAGTCCTAGGTAAAACCTTACATATTATAAATTCTTCTCTCCAAGTTCCATATTCCACGTATCTTCCCAAAATTACAGTTATAAATTTTTATTAATTGGAAAGGCTGTTGTTTACCAGAACTTTTTGCACTTGCTCAAAAATGAATGGACCATTTCTACCTTGAACTGTCTTTTCAGCAGAAAAATGCTACTTATTTTATGATGAGCACCAAGGGGCACAGAGCAAGATGAAGCAAGCCTAGTGATCTTGACATGTGTTAGAATTCAGACTTGACTTTTTAATATCACTGTGGCCTCTGAAAAAGGACAAACAAATACGGTGCTTAGGAAATTAATGCTATGTATTCCCCACTACTTATGTTCGCAGTAATCATTTCTATAGTAGTTTGATTAAAGTCTGTCTCCTTTTTAAATTTTAAAATGTAATTGTATCTGATGGTAATAGAAATCAGGATTTATAGGTGCTCAAGGTCTCACACCAAGTTTTTCCTCCTTGACCATGATCCTGAAGTGAAAGTATACAAGCACTGCCATTCATGCACTTACAAAGTGTTGGGTATGAAATGAGGTACTTTTCATGTGTAATCTCACTTTCAGGTTATAAAATGGAGTGGAAATGTTAATTGAAGAAGGTAGTTGATGGAACATACAACAAAGAAGTGAGAATGACAATCTGTCTTTCTCTTCTAAATACGGTCTATGGAATTTCTGGTGCAAAAAAATCTAAGGCAATTGTTAAAAATGTGTACATTGAGAACATGTATTAAAATATTGTCTGTAATTTCAGGTCAGGATCTCAGATCTGGATGCTGGATTTCTGAATTAAACCACCCACCATGATTATGCCCCATATCATTTAAGATTAACTGAGCTGTATTGTCTAGAATGGTACAATATTTATAAACAGCCTTTTATAAACCATCACATTGTTTTTTCCTAGATGTCTTTGTTACTTATTGTTTTATGAATAAAATGAATGCTGCAGTGTCATCAATGAGAAATATAGCAGTCAAAAGGGATTAGTGAAATACAAGAGGGTTTCAACATAGGTGTGGAATTTTTCCATTATCTTTTAATTCAATTTTTCCACAATCATTTTGAAGTTATTTTGTGTATTCGCATTTTTCAAAATTCCTATGAATCTAACTGAACTGCTTAAAAATGGATCTTGTTTTATTACAAAATTATCATAGATTTACAGAAGATATTCAAATAATCAGTACTTTTAGAGTAAAATAATTGGGAAACAAGTGTCACTTTAAATAGCTGACTTCTTTGTCCTGGCCTTTTTAATTACTCAGTTTCTCTTGTTAAAAACAAAAAACTAATCGCGGTGCTGAAAAAGACGTGGAAAACACCATGGGGCGCTAAGGGGACAACCAGCTCTGTCTTGGAAGAGGTAAGATCAGAGGCAAGAATGGCGAGATTGTGTCTTACATTCTTTGCACACGTCAGAGAAACCAGCCCCTGGAGAAGGACATCACAGTTGGGTAAAATAAAGAGGCAGTGAAAACGAGGAAGCGCCTCAATGAGATGGATTAACTGCAAAAATGGGGTTAACATAGGAGCAACTGTGAGGATTGCACTGGAGCCGGCAGTGTTTCATTCTGCCATGCGTAGCTCCTCACTATGGATCAGAACCAGCTCCATGGCACCTAACAAGAATATGTTCTTGTGAAGAGATGTCCTAAATTATTCATTTACTTTATTTAGAATATAAAAATATTTCTTTAGACTCATTTCTATGAATTATCCACTAAAAAAAGCAAATAAAAGCAGAAGAGTAACCCTCCTGTCTTCTTTCCCCAAACCAAGCTCACTACCATCA
>NW_022103908.1:29271226-29273566 GCF_000313985.2 Echinops telfairi | reverse complement strand
TAACAATAGTCACCCAAAGAAGAAAGCATATGATTGCCACCTACCACTCTAATTCTGAAAAGTACAGACACTGTGATTAACAGGTACCAATGATTCCCCCAAAGAGAGTGTTTAAGAAAGCATGACTCACAGAACCACAATAGAGCTTTCCTAACTGTAATACCTATGATGGTCCGGTATTAAGATATATATATAAAAGAAGAACCAGAACTACAAAAACAGCTCTATCTCCTCAACTATTTGGGGGCAATTTTCAGTATTTTAAAAGGTATCTTCTCTGCTGAGTCTAACTATGCTACTCATTTCCAGCTGGCGTAATAGGTATCGAGCTATAAATGTGATTATAAGACTCTATGCACAGAAAAAGGGAGCTAATCTTTCCATCCTTCTTCTTTGATTGTTTAAGTTCATTTTGAGGACCTTAAATAGGAAGGAAATTCTAGTCTGGCCTGATAGTTCCACTTGCGATTGCCATGTAGTAAGAAACTAAATTAGGATTTGGTTATCATCACAAAGAACAGCAGGGTGCCCCACAGAAAACAGAATTACAGTAAGCAAAGAGGGATATTTTAATGCAGACGTTGGGCAGCATTTTGGAAACTCCACTGGACAGAATGAACCCAAGAACTAGAATAGCATTATGTTGGATATTAAAATTTACAATCATGCTCACCAAAGAAAAGATGATTTTATTATTGTTCTCATTTGGGCCGCTAGTCCTAAATAATTCTTCAAATGGTGATGTCATGTAGTAATTTCCTTTTATTACACAATACAGAAAAACATACAATGTAATATCAAAATAACATATCTATAAAGAGAAACATATATTAGACACATATGTGTCTAATTAGAAACATATTACATATTAGAAACATATATTAGACACATTAGAAGCATGTATTAGACACAAGTATTCATATGCCTTCATGTCCCTTCATTTGTAATAACCTAATTTTAAAGAGTGTGGAAAAATGTGGCAGTAAAAGCTATGTTTCCTTTTATTCAGATAAATATTTTAAAATTCAGAAGTTTGTTTCATGTTTTATCATACTTTATGTAGTTATACATTGTAATAAGTGTATTTTATATGTTTTGTCTCCCCCATAAAAAAAGTAAATATAAAAGCTTTTTTTATATTTGAATGTGGGCAATGATGCTATTTCACCAGCTTTAGTCTTTCTATAAAATCGAATCAAAGTAATGCCAGTTAAAATAAATTAATCCTCAAAATAAAAATAGCAGGTTTTTATGTATTTATTTATTTAGCACACGGTATTCTGAATGGCTTTACAGGAAAGGGAAGAGAAGTTTCTGCCTCTCTAGCTATCTGGAATCGCTACAGAATGTGTCAGAGTAAGAATGGTAAGGCGGGAACGGTGGGGGGGTTCCTTGCCATCGTTGGTGGTGGTTGTTGTTTAATGTAATTAATTATGGAAGAGCAGAACCGAAGACCAAGTATTTGGAATTCAGTGCTCACTATTCTCATGGCTGCTCTCTGTGACAAGCACATGGAGTGATGCTATCACATTAAATTTTCTTCCTTACTTTTCCCTCTGTCTGTCTTTTTTTTAGTTTACAAACTCAAAAGTGCAAAAGTTTGTAGGGTAGTCCTAGTGCTTTACCCAATTTCTTCCTGTGGCTGCATCTTGAATTATAAGAGTACTAATTAACATTAGTGAATTATCTGTGATTTTGTGTGATTTTTATCTATGTGATTGTGTGATTTATCACATGTGTAGAGTCATATAATCACCAGCACAATGAAGTTGCATGGCAATTCCATTATAAGAAAGATTTTGTGCCTTATATACCTACACCCTAAAATCCCTAACACCTGGTACCCACTATTTTGTTCTCCTACCTGTAATTATGTCATTTCAATAATTTTATTTAAATGGAGGAACACAGTAAGTGAATGTTTTAGAGCACCACTTTTCACCCAGGATAATGCTTCTGCTATCTCTGCAGGTTACTGCACTCTATTTCGTGAAGATTAGTATTTCATAGGATTTCAGAGTAGCCATTTATACAATGACTACATCAAAGATTGAATAATTTTACAGTTCATGGTATATATTTTGATTGGTTTCTGTTTCAGGTTACTATGGATAAAGTTGTTGTAAACATTGGTTCATTATTTGTCTACGGTTTTTTTTCCCTGTGGAGCCCTTTGGGCAAGCTTGTTGTGAGTCAGAATTGACTCGATGAGAGTCAATGATAAATGCCCGAAATGTGAATGTTGGGTCAGAAATAAGCATATGTTCATTTATTTATTTTTCTTTTGTTTTGTAAGAGAACTAGCCAAAAATAAATCCACTTTTCTTCTCCACCAGTACT
>NW_022103908.1:29222930-29270794 GCF_000313985.2 Echinops telfairi | reverse complement strand
GTAATCATCTATTTTCAGTTATTTTTTGTGATATTTGTTGATATTATTTTCCTCTTGATTTGTGTATGGATATCCAATTACTCTAGCATCATTTGTAAAAGCATTTTTATTTGTAAAATAGCTTTCAATTCTCCAATAAGTTTAATTTGAATGTGATTATGTATTTTTTTTTACTATTCTTTTGCCTATTGGGGTTACAGTAACTACCCTTGATTACTAAAACCTGACTAAAATTTTAGGATAGGAGTCCTCCATGTTTTGCTTTAGTTTAGTTATTTTTCTAGCCCTTTATTTTTCACTTCACCTTCTAGAAAATTCTTAAAAGCATCTGTTGGAATTTCATTAAAACTACAGACTTGACATTTCAGTATGTTGAGATTTTGCATTCATGAAACTGGTATATAACACCATTTATTTAAATCTTTTAGTTCTTTCATTAGTGTTTTGAGGTTTTCAGTATAATAATCTCTTTAGATAAGAGCATCTAGTTACATTATACACAAAAAATAATTTTGAATGAATAGAAATTATATTTTATTTTAAATGTTTCCAGCACCTATTGTTAGTATGTGTATGATTTTTTACATATTAGTAATGTATAATATGATTACACTATATCTTCTCCGATTAGATAAGGTGTTTCCTTTTATTGTGCGTTAGATATTATATGTAGACTACATGTAATCTGCAGCAGAGATGATTTCATATCTCCATTACTATATGTAGGCCAATTATTATAATTATTATTATTTTTTCTTATTTTGTTGGCTAGAACTTCCAATACTATTGTGAATATTTAGGGTATCAAGAGATACTTTCTATTTTCTTTGATTCACTGTCTTAATGATAAAAACATTCTTATAAAAAACAATCATGATATTAACAGCTTATTTTTTTTTGTAAATAGACATGCCCCCTCCCCCCGACACACACATACACACCATCTCCTATTCATAGTTCCCTAAGAATTTTAACAAAAATGTGACTGGAACTTCATCGGACTCTTTTTATGTTCACTAATTAATGAGATTGTGTGGTTTTTCATCTTTAGCCTAGTAATAGTGTGGGCTACAGTAAATTGTTTTAATGTATTAAACTGTTCTTGATTCTTGGATTAAGTTTGAAAATACATTGGTTATAACTATTTCCATGTCCTATAGAAATGTAATAGATTATATTTTTAATAGTTATTGGTCTCTAGTTTCATGTCTACTCTTTTTGTCTTGTTTTGATATCATGATTATTATAATTTAATAATATATCATATTCTGTGAAAGGAATCTGATAACGCAGTAGATCTAAACCCAGCCGCTCCACAGGACAAAGATGAGAATTTCTGCTCCCCCAAAGATGGATAGCCTTAGGACCACACAGAGGCAGTTCTACTGTGTCCTGTAAGCCTTATGGAGTCACAATTGATTCAAAGACAGTAAGGGGTTTTGTTTGTTTGTTTCTCTTAATCCTGTGAGAGATAGTGTGTCAAATTATTATTTTTAAAATTTTGAATGAATTGTAGACTATTTCTTATTTTTCAATCATATTTAATTAGTATTTTTTTCTTATTCCTGTAAGAAATATCAAATTGTCAATAACATATCTAGTTGTAGTAGTTCACATATTGTGTTTTCTGTTTGTAAACTTGGTCCATTTATCTAAATTTTATGTTCTCATGATCAGTAGTTATATTGTGTATTTTGTGTTAGCTTTTTCTTTCTCTCTCTTATAATGTTAGAGGTTTGCCAGCTGTATCTTGTCAAGTAATTTACTTTACATTGATTTTATCTATTGATTTTTGTTTTCGATTTCATGTATTTACATTCTTATATTTATTATTTCTATACTTATTTAAATTTTATATTTCTTTTCCTTTTTTACTATAAATTTGATATACATCTTACAGTGTTGATTTGAGAATTTTCTTCTTTTCTATCCACATTCCTCTATTGTTGATGTTTTGTGCTTTATTTTCATTTTTATTTATTTCATTTCCCATAGTAATAAACTATTTCTACAAGTTGTGTTAGGCTGGGTTGACAACAGAGACAAATCTAGTGATACTCATATATGTGTAAAAAAGTGCTTTATATTAAGAAGTAATTAAATACAGAGAAAACACCCCAGGACAGTCTAACTTGAGTTCATATCTCAACACTAGTCCATAAGTCCGCCTTCAGACTCACAAAGCCACATGCAATGACACAGAATGCTGGCATACGATAGGCCAGTAGCTGCAAAATCTTATTTGTGCCAAACAGGATAAAACTAAAATGCATACGATTCAAAATATGCAGCCTCATTTAAACATAATATTCTGAACAAAACAAAAACATTCTATGCCCAACATTTGCAGTTATGTGAACACCTTTATCATAATCCTACAATCCTAGGAGCACATTCCCCCACCAAAGAAGGTCTGTAAGCCAGTCACTTCCTTTCTTTATCATTCCCCTCTCAATTTTGAATATCCAATTTTCAAATTGCTCATTTTTTATCAGGCCAGTGCTCTAAGGAGGCAAGCATGTTCTTTGATGTGAAGAACCTTCATTCCAGTTGGAACCCTGTGAATCCACATCCATAAACCAAGTCAAGTCAGGACAGGCCATCCATAATGTCAGCAGCAGTATGCACCAATTCACGGGCTCAAGTATCTTCTCTTCATCTGGTCGGGTTCTGGTCAGTTCAGTGTGAGCTGCCTCGCTTAGCCTCACTTGGGTGCCATTGGCCACCTTGCCTTTAGAGCATGGACCCCATCACAAGGAGCCTTTTGACCATTTAAATTCTGGACAGTTTGATGTGGGCTGCCTCAAAAGCACATTGTCAGCTTTAACTTCTGATTTACCTCCATGATGAGTATTATAATAATATCAGGAAATATTTCCATATATGTATGAAAACTTGTAGGTTAGTTATTTTCTTAAATGAAAAATCTTATTGTTAAGGAATGATAATCTTGTTTACATGTTTTTATTGTCAGATACTTCACATCATACAATTTAATCATTCAATCATGTTAAGAAGATTTTGTAATTATTAGCACAATCACTTTCAGAACATTTTCTTCTCTTCATTGAGGTCAGCTCCCCATTGCCATGCATTCTCCCCTTGACAATTGTCAATCCAGTTACTGTCTTGATATATCTACTGATCCTGGATGTCATAGACAGAAAATCATACAAAGGAAGCAAACAAATAAAAAAACTACAATGACGAGAGAAAACATTAAAAAAATAAAATCTCAATCTGATTTTCCAATGCTCTCCATCTGAGAACAAGTCTATTCACAACCTTGGACGATATTCAGAAGGAATTCACCAGAAACTTAATCCAAGTGGGGACACCGCAAACGGGTTTTGGGCCTTCACTATCACCCATAGCCTTCTTCAAATCAGATATTCACACTTTAAGCTCTGATGCCATCTCTTGCTTCACCATTGGGTTTTAATATTTACAATTATTAAATCACACTAGCTGGTGTGCTTCTTCCATGTTGACTTACCTCATTTAGATATGTGCTTGTTTGAAGATATGTCTTTCAGATCCCCAATATTATTCTTTCTGATAAGCAGACACTAACTGTAACCATCTGTAACACAAATTCACCCTAGATTTCCTTAAAATACATTTGCTTTGAAGAGTGTTCTTTTGTACATACAGAGAACGTAATGGGTAAAACATGACGCAACCATCAACTATCTCCTGACCTGGATTGCCGTGGAAAACATTGTGCTGAGTAAAATTAGTCAGTGACACAAAGACCAATAGTTGATGAAACCAGTGTTATGAAGATGAAGCGAGAAACAACAATAGTATAAAGACTCTCAAACCAAAAGAAACAGACTTTGGAGGTTATTAAGGCGAGGAAAGCAAGGCAGAGAAAAGCAGGTGTTACACTAAAGGGTTGACATGTATTACATTGGACAAAGGGAAATAAATCAATCTACGAGAGGGAGGAGAGAAATTCAAGAAATGGGGTAGTGTCAGATTACACAATTGATCTATGTATTGTGATGAATTGTATGAGCCCCAATAAATTGATTTTTTTAAAAAGAGATTGTTATGTAGCTTAAAGTGTTAAATACAAAATTGATTATCTGAAATATAATCCACAATAAAAGAGTATTGCTTCTTGTAGCTCTTATATAATAAACGATATTACTTGGATTAAAAAATATTTTCTCCCATTAAAGGGAGCCATCTGAGATGAGAACTAAGTCCACATGGAACGTGCACACCAGCATCAGCGATCAAAAGATTGGAAAACATACAATCCAAAGCTGAAGGTGGGAATAGCATCAGAGCCTAAACTGTGAGATTCTGCTTTGCAGAAGGTAGTGGATGATAGTGGGAGCCCAAGACACATTTATGAGATCTACATAGGAAATAAGCCTCTGGTGATTTTCATTTATCTGTAATAGAGAGATGGGAAGAAACTGCTTACCAAACAGAGTGCATCGGAGAGATGGCTCTAGAAGATCAAAATGATAAACCTGACTTGAATGGTCAAAACCATGTCCATTGATCCCTGCTCTGATGCACATTGGGCCTGATCTAATTTTCAATATTTTCTGTTTGCTCATTTTGTGGTTTATTATAGCTGTATTTTGTCATTGGGGGTGATCCTCTTGAATTTTTGTTATATGTCTTTTTTCTGCTTTTCATTATAGGAAACCCAGAACTGACAAATCCACAGAGACAACAAGTAGAATAAATGTTTCGGTGGGGTTACAGTGATGGTGGTGGTGGAAAGAGGTAAAAGAAGTTGATAACAGAGAGTTCAAGAAGGAAGAGAATGTTTACAAACTGATTGTGCTATCAATTGTACAATACCTCTTGATATATTGAACAATATGATATCTATAATGGCTCGCAATAAAATGTGAGCTAATATCTTTTTAGCTCACAATAAAATATCTATATTAGGTCACAATAAAAATATTGGAAGACCGTATTTTTCTCTTTTCTGTGTGATTTTACCATATGCTATCTTGTTCCATTATAAAGCTTTAGCTACTATCTTTCTACGTGAAATCATTTTCATGAGTATTCCTAGGTCAATTTTTTTCTTAACATTTCATATCATATATCCTACTGGATATTGCCAATTGAATATTGTCCTTATACTGCAATTCAAATACCTCCTAGGGCGACTGAGTGATGTTTAAGTGTGATTGTTGGAAACAGGCAGTTATTTTGGGTTCTAACACAGCTATTTCCTGAAATCAGGCTAATAAGCATATTGCCCTCATTAGATTAATTGAACATTAAATGACTTAATTATGTAAAACATTTAGAGTAGTACTACTATAGAATACTCAATTGTTTTAGGTAGACAGACGCACAGTATTGTGTTCAAGTACACAGGGGCTGGCCAGTGTTTATTTCTAGTCCTTCCACCAGCATTATTAAAATAGACAGATTATTTGAAATGATCTGATTTAAGCTCACTTTCTTGATCATTAAAATGAAAACCAATGATAGTCCCTAATCCATTTGCTACCGTGAGCATTAAAATAAATATATAAAGCAATTCAGATCCCTAATTTATAAAATAAAGTGATACTATCAGATTGCTATTCCAATATACCATATGCTGTTTTCCATCAGCGAACCAGGTATGTTTTATTTAAGCATACGTTTCCCTATGAATTTGTCTTTATTCTCTCTCATCAACCACATTAGGTTGACCTTTTTAATAATTTTCTTCTTTATTCCTTGGACAAATCCTTGGGTCATGCAAATGGTCAGACACTGGTCTGCTGACCCAATGCTTATGGTTCTAATTCATCTAGAACATTAAAGCAGAATGAAGCCTTGACAACTTGTTTTCAAAATATAACAGTAACTGAAAATTCTATGAAGCTGCTCCACTTTGAAATAGATGAGGTGCTCATGAGTCAGAATCAACACCAAAATAACTACTTTTTGTTGGTGGTTTTGTTTTCTCTTGCTCATTTAATCTTATTTCCACGCTATCCAACACAGTCTGTGCTATTATTACATTTTTAATGAAGTACATTTGTTCTTTATATATTCTAATAGAATCCCTGGGAAGGCACATGCACATGTGTGTTAGGCTAGGTTGAAGAAACAATTCCAGTGACACTCATATATGTGTAAGACAGAACTTGATATCAAGAATTATGTATCAAGAAAACATCCCAGCCCAGTCCAACTCCAGTCCATAAGTCCCTCTTCAGACTCATGCAGCCATATGCAATGATGCAGAAGTCAGGAAGATCACAGGTCAGTGGGTATAAAGTCTTGTAGATCCAATAGTGGTGGCTGCATTTCCAGGGCTTTGGAAGACTTCATAGAAAGCCAGAAGGAAGGTTAAAGCAGACAAACCTGGCAGTTTCAAGGGCCCTCCTTATGAGAAGGTGACACCCACCAGGAAACTCCATCAGGCTGTGCCCTGATTGACAGGTTGGGTGCCACCCCATGCATTTGTATGTGTCTTCAAGGTAAGATGAAGTTTTGTATGTACCACAACGTGTAACTATGTCTAGTTTGCTATTACTCACTCATGCAGTGAAAATAGCTCACTAATATCCAATTGTCTCATATAAAGTCCAAATATTTTAACCTGAAATTAAAGGTATTCCTAAAATGATGTAGCAAATCACTTCTTCACCCATTTTTCCTTTAAGATGCAGCGTTTCTGAAAACTTGCCTTTAACTCTTCTGAGTTTTATGGGGTTTCCTAAATCTCTACATTGTCGTCCACTGTTTAAACATCAACTCAAATATGAAATTCTTCCAGGAAGCTTCCTATTGCGTCTCCATATAAAAGTTGTACATCACCTTCTCCTCTGCATTTTATTTCATTTTCGCTATGCTTCTTTCGTATGTATGAATTTGACATGTGCATATGCTCCATCTTCTCTAAAACCTGCATGTCCCAAAATGTGTATCATAATTTTAATGTCCACTAAAGTTTTTGTCATGGAATGAGTGGGTAAAATGAATAGATCTTATCTGATTTATTTTCCTAAGAATTTTCAGCTTGAGGGTCAGTAAAGTATTTCAGTTTTCAGCTCAAGTCCTTATGTTACCTGTACCTAGCGGCAATGACTTTGCAAATACATTCAATTAAAAGAAGTTAGGATGGTAAAAGAGTCAGTAGTAATACTTGACTTTTCTAGCTTCCCTACAGCCCACTATTTTTATGCCAAGTTTTATGTTTGTGGCAATCAAAGTTACAATTTATCACTGCTAAATATAACAACTTGCTTCAGTTCACCACCTTCTTTCTGCATTTTCTTTCAGCAATGTGCACATTGCAGTATTCCCATACCATAAGCTTGTTATGTGTAATGTGGAAGGTTAGAGTGTGCTTGTTTATACTGAAGGCACACGGTAGGTGTAAGTTGTAGCATATTTTAAATTTTATGCAACATATTTACACATAGTCACTAGTCATAGTATTTTTTGTCTTATTGTTTTCACTATAACGCCAACTTTACCTTGATTGTGATTTACCCACACTTATCATATTATTAATTTCCATTTATTGAAAGCCCTTATTTAAATGAAGCTTTCCATCTGTCCTCAGTACCTTATTTTGAACAAGGACTTATTGGTATTCAGTAACTCAATATATAGACATGCTGAAACACAATTTATAAATTGGAAATAATGAATGATACTTTCCTTAAATATGTTTCCATAGAAATGTGATGTTTTCTTAAAATTATTTCTTAGAGACTGACTACAGCATTGCATAAATAAGAAAACTGATCACATGACATAATTTATTTGTCATTATGTTTACATATTTGTCATCATCCCTGTCTTTAAGAAAGCCCTAGTTAACATCAAGATTATCATATAAAAGTATCTGTACTATACAGTTATGAGAAAACTGGAAAGTAGGCTGAAGAAAACGGGAGGAGATAGCAGAAATGAACTTTCCCTTGATTGGGGTGTGCCCTGGATTGAGGTTGAACTAAAGGAAGGTTACACACAGGCAAAAATGACAAAACTTCAATTATATATCGTTTCTTTCCTTTTTCCCACAAACTCTTTCAAACTTCCTTATATACTGTTGACTGCATAGTAAAAAATGCATAGTAAAAATGGTAGTACTTTATGGAAGAGCTAAATGTTACAGTTACATAGCTCCTTAAAATGATTTATTTTATTATAGATTTCTAGTGTATTTCTCAACTGGGGGAGGGGGTGAAGATGGGTACAAAATCACATTAAAATGCTCAGTCCCATAATGCTGAAGAGACAGTTATCTGTTCCATGGGAACAAGAACAACTACAATAGCAACAAGCTTCTGTGAACAATGAAGGGTTCAGAACGTAATGATAATAATTAGTGTCACTAAATTGTGGCATAAAGATCATTGAAATAGCCTATGTTGTTAAATATATAGCTACCAAAATGGAAAAGAAAGGTAACTAGACAGAACAATCCTCGAGCTGCTATCATATAACATATACATATAACATATATCATATAACATATATCATATAGTATATATAACAGTATATGGAATTTGAAATAAGATGACTGATAGAACATTAAATTCCTATCTTTCACTATGTTATGACCAAAGACAACATGATCATTATGGTTTCTGATATGTTCTGCATCCTTTCATATTTATTCATCCAAAATTATGGAAGAATAAATGTTTCCATTGGGAAGATTATTCTGCTTTTTTTTAAAAAAAAGAGAATATCTACATTTTTCTGCAATCTTTTATGTAAAATAAAGTTACATCAATATAAAAGTTGTGTAGACTCCCCTCACTCAGAATGTGACAATTAAATCTGATGTATTCAAAGATGTACAAACTGACAAAATGTATGTCTTGGAATTTATACATATCACTAGGCTTTTGGGAAAATAACATTATAGTGCATTAATTGTCCAACGTGTCAAAAATCAACCAAAAAAGAAGCCAAAGGTTGAAGAGCATTGGGTGTCTAAAATAATTGGAGAAGATAATTTCTAGTTCATGCATGCACCAATTTATCCTAAACAAATTAAGTTTCAACGTGTTTCTGAGATCAGTGAAAGACAAGTTTTTCAGTAATAGAGTTGTCTTAATTTTGTTAGAGTTCCTTCAATGAAAACTCCAAATAAAAACTGGGACAGCTACCATTAAGGCAAGAGGTGAGCTCAGAAGTTATAGTGATTGCTTTTGAGCTCCAAGAGCAGTACATTCCTTCTCTCCTTCTTCAGCTTTTTATTGTGACTGGTGATAGTTTGCATAGCAAATCAATTTTCCGTTCAGAATACATACACTTTTTGTTTCATGTAATTAATTGCAATTGGCACCACGTGACATCACTTACACCATTCCATCCATGCATTTCTCATTTCTATTTGTCATTTCTTACTAACCTTCCCTAATTTTTAACTTAGTTTGGGGGAAATGTTACCCTTCTGATATCAAATGGTTGATTATTCCAAGAGTGCACATTGCTTTGATAAGAAGGACCATAGTGGTGTAGAGGAGTTACTCATAGGCTGGTAATCACAAGGTCAGTACTTTGAACCAGTTACACCCTCCATGAAAGGAAAAAAAAAATGTGGCTGCTCCTGTAGCGATTGACCACCTAGGACAGACTATGGAGCGATTCTATTTTGGCCTTAGGCTTGTTATGAATCAGACTAAGCAGGATGGGTTTGTGTCTGTTGTTTGTTTTTCATTTTATTATTTGACAAAAATTGAATAATTGGCTAAGTTCAGTCCCAGACTAGACGGGTAACTAAGTCATAGTCGTGGAATTTACACCAGTCCTCTCTTACCAATAGCCATTGTCTTTTGCATTTTATGTTGTTTCACAGTTTTCTCCCACACATTTCAGGGCCTTCATTGTGACTTCTTTCAAAACACAAGTAGTAACTGGTCACCATTTATTTCTTATGGTCTAAGGTTCTTGGAGATTGAGGTTTGTGTAGTTCATTAGTCTATCAGAGAAATTGTTTCCAAGTATCTTAGATTTTCTTCAATCTTCTTCATTCCTGATAGGGAGAGATGACTAGTTACACCTTAGATCGTCATTTGCAAGCCTTTTAGAGATGAGGTTTTTTTCAGCAAATTAGGATAACGCTGTCTTTACAGCTTATATAATGCCAAATATCTTGGTGACTCTTGAGACAAACTCTGAGTCCCATGCCCCAGTGATTCAATTACTCAAGATGATGGGTTAGGCTAAGAAGTTTTCATAATATTGTCCCTTCCCTAGCTATAAATAGAACATAGATAAATGTATGTAGAGAAATTTTCTTTGAGAGCTATATATAGGACACAGGACAATTTCAGTGGCATCTTAGGTAGATTTTTTTTTTTATTTGAAAGCTATATTGGTGAAAGAAGACCAGGAAAGTTACGTGGATTTTATTCCTCGTGACAAAAATGTATCTTCTCGTACTTCAAGGGTATCGAGGGCTGTCCTATGAGAATTTCATTGAGAAATTGTATCACATTAATCTTATAGCCCTGTTATTACCCACTCCAACATTGTTGTTATTATCCAACCTCAAAAGCTTTCCAAAGAAACACAAATTGTTTCCCAGAAGCTGACAAAACTTCTCTTTGATATGGTGTATACCAAAGAGCACAAACCTCTTGGAGAAAAGGCTATAGAAGTAGAAACCCGGCCTTCAGAAATGTACAGCCCTAGATGAAGCGTATTTGGGGAAATACAAGCTTCATGCTTTGACGTTTTTATTTAACAAACATGTCTATGATTGTCTGGCAATACTTTTTAGCATACTAAAATTTCAAATGTAGAAGATACAGGCACAATGACAAACACATCTTATCTATATTTTTTATTAGCTGCTACCAAGTTGATTCTCACTCATGGCAACCCTGTGTACAAGAGAACAAACATTGCCTAGCCCTATGCCGTCTCCATTGTTATTGTTATGTTTGAGCCTGTCTTTGCAGCCGCTATGTCATTCCATCTCGCTGAGGGTCTTTCGCTTCTTTGCCGCCCTGCCACTTTACCAGCATGAGGTCTCTTTCCAGGTCTCTCTTGACAAAATATACAAAGGACATGAGATGACATTTCATTATCCTTGCTTCTAAGAAACATTATACTCATATTTCCTCCAAGATTGAAGTCCTTTTAGCAGACCCTGCTGGTTTTGATGTCCTTTGCTAATACCACGACTCAAATGCATCTATTCTTTGGCTGTATTCCTTATTTAATGTTCAGCATTCCCAAGCATATGAAATGATTGAAAACACCATGGCTTGGGTCATAAAATTATCTATAAGGTCACATCATTGAACAATTAAAATATCCAGGGTAAAATGGTAACTTATATTATAAATGTGGGTACCTGTTTTTAACAAAAAAGTAATACACCTGTTTGGAATGATAGTTAAGAGGATTTGTAGCAATGTTGAAAAATATGTGAACATTACAATTTAAGTTAAAAAAGTATAATAAGGGTAATTTTTTGAAGATGTTTTTAAATTAAAAATGGTAAATGAATGTACACAAGATCTAATAATAGCTATAATAGATTAGTGGAATTAATTTTTTCCAAAAATCCCCTAATGTTGGGTAATGGCCAAATATTTTCAATATATAGATTATGACAATATTCATACCTTAATTACTCAAAATTAGTTCCATATAACCTTGAAGAAAATTGTCAAACTCATCAAGTCTGACAATGCACTGCCAGTTTTCTCTAACAACTTCTAGTCTCATTTCCTATCATTCTAATTCCCATGTGAATTATTCTTTTACACAAATATTATCATCGTTTCCCTAAATGCTCTACTTGGAAATACCTACTATTGAAGATAGTGAGTTACAGATTGCCAGAAATATGACAACAATGTAGCTCTCACTAGAGAGTTCAAAATATATTACTTAATATCTTCACCTTATTTTCCTCAAACAAAAATATTACTGTCAAATCTGAACCTTAATGAACCTATAGGGCAGAGTAGAATTATCCTACAGGGTTTCCAAGATTGTAATCTTGATGGAAGCTGATTAGTATATCTTTCTCCTCCGAGTGGCTGGAGAATTTGTACTGCCAACCTTCAAGTTAGTAGCAGAGTTCTTTAACTACTGGCAGGGTTCCTAGTGATCAAATAGGGATGATTAATAATTTATAGTGAACCCTCGCCACTTCGCACTTCGACTTCCGCGGCTTCACTCGATCGCGGTTTTTGCGTAACAGCACCCACTGCCTACACCCACTCCTTCAGAGGAAAAAGACGGCGATCTACCTGTAGAGTACATCCCTTAAGTCATTTCATAGGCTATTGATTACAGTATTTTTTAGAACTATGTATAATAATACTGTATGTGAAATATGTAATACTGTAAACTAGATGCCATAAATAATATAATAAATAATAAATGATAATTG
The DNA here is from genome assembly GCF_000313985.2 of Echinops telfairi. Classification (NCBI taxonomy): domain Eukaryota; kingdom Metazoa; phylum Chordata; class Mammalia; order Afrosoricida; family Tenrecidae; genus Echinops; species Echinops telfairi. The sequence goes on along the minus strand of NW_022103908.1, from coordinate 29,258,433 downwards.
TAACGTCCAAAATGTTTTACTGTATTTTCCCTTTTTCGTTTAATAAATTGGGTAATACGAGTGTAATGGTGACTAAAGGGTGTTTTTTCATGTCCTCTATGCTCTAACTACAAAAATATTTGATTTACAAATAAGGAATCCTACTTTGCGGAATTTAATTTATCACGATAGGGTCTAGAACCGATTAACCGCGATAAACGAGGGTTCACTGTACAATCATTGTATTTTTGCCAGTCCCTGGAAGAGAACATCAGGCTTAATAGAAGGGCAGTGAAAAAACGAAGACCTCAACAAGATGGATCGACACAATGGCTAGGCTCAAACATAAGAACAACTGTAAGATTAGCATGGGACTGGGTGATATTCCATTCAGCTGCACATGTGGTCACTATGAGCTGAAACTGACTCAACAGCATATAACATGTTTGCCAGGAGTAAATATGAACAACACTTAATATGTACAAAGGGAAACCTTATGTAATAGTTTATTTGGGGCTTAAGCAATTTTTGTCAATGTTGATTCATTAATTTATTTATCAGAGAACATTCAGAGATATTCATATGGTGAATTAGCCTAAGAACTCTGCCAGGAACTTTCAGCAATTTTTTGCAATGCTAAATTTATCTACATTTACAAGATGATGTGACTAATATTTACAACATTTATTTTTCAAGTATATATTACAGATTTTGAAATTCAAAGGATGTCATTCTAGTCTGCGATAAACACCAAGCTAAGTCTTCACCAAGCAAGGAGCATTTGAGTCAGGATCATGCTAATATTGATTTGTGCATAAAAATTTATGCAGGACATCGAATGAAAGAAATCTAATGATTGTTAGTTTTCCACTGATAGATATAACATTACAAAGAGATATATTAGGGACTTCATCCTAAAAACATAGTCTATTCCTATAGGATAAGCTGCATGGAAATCTTTGAGACAATTTTGTCAAAATATAATTTGAACATAAACGTTGTTACTATATAGCTCAAAGGTATAATTTGTGAGCCTCTGCATACTTGCAACACCTTCTGTTCATAGGATTTATGCTTGACACAAATATCAGCTGTTGGTATCAATATAGAATTCCGTTCCCTCTCCTAGGATGTGGGTGACTACACCGAACTGATTAATAATTTAATATACCCTTGACCATTATATTTATGTAGTATTTTATTTGCATTCAGTTCTTCGCATAGTTGACATATTTGTGTTCATAAAGGGAAACCTTAATACAGTTTATATTCAAAGTAAATGAAATTAAATATCTAACCTATATAAGTATTTCAGACACTGCTGAGATGTGGGGATTTATATCACTTTTCTTGTCCACTTTTGACATGTATATATATACGAAAGAAAGTGAATCCTGAGATGTGACCATAAGTTACACATGTCATGTTTTACCTCTGTGAGCAGCAGGCAGGGGCAGTATTGACCTTAGTTTAATTTAAAAATATATATAAATTCTATCATTTTTCATTGTGACAATATACAGTGCAGATTCTTTAAATTTGTGTCAGAGAGAGAAACCGTTCTGACCATGAAAGGACAATTATTGAAGCACAGAATTGTCTAGTCAATGAACACAGCAATACCCGCCTCCTAGAAGCTCAGGAAACATGAAAACCAAAACACCAAATCCACTGCCATCCACTCGCTGCCTCTAGCCTAGTGACCCGATAAGACCATGTAGAACAGCCCCCGTGAGTTTCTGAGGCTATAGCCCTTTAAGGGGGTCGATAGTCCCTGCAGAGTGGCTGGTGGTTTTGAATTGTTGAACTTGCAGATTGCAGTCCAATGCAAAATCACTACACCAGCCACTAGAGTATCCCTGTTCTATAGGGGAGAAGAGAAGAGATTATTCTAATATGATCGATCAAATTCAGTACTTTCAATTTCAAATGAATTTCTACTTTCAGGAGTTATAACATAGGGGATTATTAATGCTTGAGGCCAGATAGCATCTGTCCCCATTTTAAAAATAGCTTATCATGCCTGTTATAGGCCTCCTCAAGTTGGTTTCATTTTAAAACAGTTTAACATTAATAAACTGATTTTAGAAAAGGTCATATTTGATGTCTACTGAGATGAAATCTTTTTAATATCACATATTCATGCCTACATTGAACATGTTTTTAAATGGTTATGAAAGAGCTATAAAATCGAAAGTTAATCAATATCTAAAGATATTGAAAGGGTATAAATTAAGTCTACATTATCTATAGATAGCTAGCTATATGAGGAGTTAGCTGGATTGAAAGCAAAATAAAATAAAACTATCTAAGTACCTGACTAGACAGAAGATAGATATTTAGATATTCTCTGATATGGATTTCTAATATCCAGTATCCTAGATGAGAACATGTATAGGACCCTATGGTAGATAATAGTTTACCAAGTCATTCCTTCATTTTTACAATACTTCTAATTTACAAAGTGCTGGTAAATTTGGAAATGGGATGTGTCAAATGGTGATTGGTAGTTGAGGTTTTTATGACCCGACAATTTGAATTCTACATAAAGTGTATGTTTTAGTAGAAAATGTATAAGGAGGCCTTAGGGTGTAAGGATTACATCTTGGGCTGCTAACCACAGCTTCAACATTTTGAGACCCCCAGCTGACCCATGGATAAAAAACTAGGCTTTCTACTTCCATTAAAATTTAAGGTCTCAGAAACCCACAGGGACAGTTCTCCTCTGTACTATAGGATTGCTATGAGTCAGAATCAAGTTGCTAACAGGGAGTTTGGAGTTTTTATGGTAAAAGGGTAGCAGGTAATTTTACTGATACAACTTCTAGAGCTAATCATGTTTAATCTACTAAAATATTCCTTAAAACATTTTCTAGGGCATTATTTTGCTTCATTATATTATTCTTCATTCATTTTTATCATAATCTCTATAAATTTGTTATTAGGTGTGCCTGTCCACATTGCTGTACTTACTTTATGGGTTAAAAATAATAATACATTAATTAATACATGAATTGGTGGAGAATTCTAACTTAACATTCACATAATTTGCTTTGCACCACAGAGCATTAGAAAATTATTATAGAATTATGAGTTACTCAACTAAAATATTATGGTTTCCTTCTTCAATGCTAAATTTCCAGAACTTCTTTGATTACTCAGAAGGCACCAGCAACAATTGCATTTTCCCATTTTTCCAAATACATTACATGCATTGTGCTTACTATTTCTCACACCAACTTTATGTTCTTGATGTTGTTATATATGAATTTTGACCTGACTTGAGATTCTTACCAGAAGGCGGCACTGCCTTCTGGTTTGGTCTTGGTTGAATTTACATAATTAGCAGCACAGAAAATGTCAACAAAATCAGTAAAATAAACAACTGAGTTATTTCTCCTGACACCATATGTTTGGCACATGTCCTTTCAGATTGCGTGTGTCAACTCCCTCTGGACTTCATTGTTTCTGTCTACAGTCGAGACAGTACTACATCAATTATGAAATAATTTGCCACAAAGGCAATTCAACTCATAACAACCCCATATGTTTCAGAGTAGAACTGCACTTAATAGCATTTCAAGGCTCTAACCTTTCACAAGCATATTGCCAGATCTTTCTTCTGAGGTTCCTCTTTTTCAGTTCAAACCCTAACTCTTTGTATTATTAGTTAATCACTGTGAAAATTGGGTTTTGTGTCAATTAGCTGGGCCAGAGCAGGAATCTAAGTGGATTAGCAGTTGAGGCCTATTAATGCTTGACCTAGCATAATGTAATCAAATCCATAAAGGGATCTGCTGTGAGCAGCCAAGCATTTGTAAAAGGATTACGATAGAATGCAGCCCCCTGTCCTGATGTGATTGAAAGAAAGTTTCCTCAGGAGGCTAGCCTATTACTTATATAAGTAGGTACTGTGACAGGCTAGCTTGCTTCTTGCTGGGTCAGAATTCTACCTCTGGCTTATCAACCTCTGGTTCTTTGAATTTGAGTCAATAGCCTATCATACTGCCTGCCAAGTCTTCAGTGGCCTGCCATCTGACTTGCCAACCTTGGTTGTATTTATATGTCTCACCTCTACCATCACCAGATTGTTACCTTCTTACCTAGTGTGGTAGTTACATAATCTGTTGTCAATTTGAGACTTAAGAGTGAAGAGGTGGAGTTGAGCCTGTCAATCAGGTTGCAGCTTGATAACCTCATTTGTAGGCACTTAGGAGATAAATAGCTCGCTGAAGGTGGGACACACAGACACACCCTGTAAGACATTCCTATTGAGAAGACACACGGAGTTAAACTAGAGCACTGATGCCGAATGAGCCACATGGAGACCCCTACCAACACTGAGATACTTCTACCACCACTGGATCCGCAAGACTTTCAACCCATGGGCCTGTAGTCTTCCTGCATTCAGTGTCATGGCATGTGTTGTGTGAGTCTGAAGAGGAATTTATAGATTGGTATTGGACATATGGGCTAATTTCAGACTATGGGCTGGATCTGGACTGGGCTGGGATGTTTTCTCAGTATTCAATTGTTCTTATATATCATAGCTTTCTTATACACATATGAATGTTTCTAGATTTGTTTCTCTAGTCAGCCTAGACTAACCTATCGAGTTAATCTTGAGTTCATCAGCCCCTGCTGTCAGAAGTCTCCAGCCTAACATCTCATTCACACTCAGTCAGTCAAGGCTTGGACTTGACTGCTTCTGCAACTGTGTGAGCCATTTTCTTGATATAAATTTCTTCCTATCTATACGTAAATAAGTGTTGCAGATTTTGCTTCCCCAAAGAAACCAGCCTAACACAGGCACTTAAGTGTCTGCACCATCTAGGGACTTTTAGAAGCAGAATAGTGCACTCATTAAGAACTCATTCTCAGGAGTTACATAGAAGTAGATCAAAACCAAACAAAAACAAACCCACTGCCGTCTAGTTGATTTTGTTTGACTCATAGTGACCCAATAAGAAAGAGTAAACTGCCTTTAAGAGTAAACTTCAAATAGTCAAGAGCTGTTAAGGTTTCCTGGAAGTAATGGAAGGAATTAGATTACCTTATATTTTGGTTTATCATATAAATATAATATTCAACTGAGGCACAAAAAATAAATAAGGTTTCTGAGACTGCAAATCTGTGTAGGTGCAGACAGCCTCAGCTTTCTCCCACAGTAAAGCTCGTGGGTTCAAACTGATGACTTGTGGTTTTACAATCCAGTGCAGAACCATCCATGACAGCAGGGCTCCTAGAGGTAGACTAGCAGTTATACTAGGAATAATTTTGTCCATAGGGACATTAAACATATATAGAGGTATTTTTATTATTACAGCTTGAGGGAGAAATATTATTTCTATCTGGTGGGCAGAATATAAGAAAATGACTAAATATTCTATATTTTATAAAATAGCATCATGCAGCACTATTGAAATACACAAAATAGTTAAAAGAAGTCTTTTGTAGCAGATTTGCCAATATAATATAGCATTTGACTTCTTGACTACTGCTTTGATGAGTATTGACTTTGATCTAAATCCGTCTATACTCATGTACAAGCCGAGTTTTTCAGCACATTTTTAATGCAGTTTTGTGGTGAATATAGGTGCCTCAGATGATATTTGGGTCAGCTGATACTCGAGTATGTATGGTAAACAGAATCCTGAGAATTTGCATTTTTTTCTAATATTGTTTATTGCTCCAGATGTGAGGATGTTTTGTTTTGTTTACATTGAGTTGTAGTCCATACAGAAAGCTGTATAAACTTCTCATAAGTATGTAAAAAATTAATAATGAATAAGGAACAACACAGAAGAATTGATGCGTTGAATTTATTGCCAGAAGACAAAGAAATCTTTTGTGGAAGAAGTACACCTAGACAGATTCTTAGAAACTAGTATAAGGAGATTAATCTCATGTTCTTTGGACCTATTCTCAGGGGGCTGATCCTTGGAAAGAGACATCATACTTGGTAAAGTGGAGCCGCCACTAATTCAAAGGGATTGATACTGCTGCAACAATGAGCTCAAACAACAATTTGAGAAAAGTGTAGGACTGAATGGTATTGCATTCGCTTGTACATAACCTAGCTTCATGTCAGAATAAATTCATGGCACGTTACAAGAACTCATTATAACAAGCCAAACACAAGAACAAAATGTCATGATTATTGAATGTGCATTCACTACTTTATACCTAATATCCAATTATCAAAATCAGTGGCAAAAAAAATAGAAGAATGTTGAAATGTGCATGATAAGGAAAGTAAGTTGTTCAATCTCAGAAAGCTTTGTGTAGCAAAGTCTAACATTAGAAATTGGATACAGGTAAGTGCCTAAAGTAATTGCCAGCTTCCTAAAGATGATCAGAGATGGTTGACTAAGTTCTCTTAGATAATATTACAAAGAAAAGAAAAGCAAAAGGAAAATAAATCACAGGACATTCTATTGTTGAAGTATTCTTTTATATACCCACATATTTCTCCTAATATGCAGTAGGTCCTGGCTCTTAAAGTTCTAAACTATGCTTTTTGCCTCTACATCAGTTTCCAATGAAGCCATCTAATTCAATTTCCTCTCGGGGTGCTCTGACAAGACAGGGGTCTATTATGGAGGACATAAAGTAGAAATATTTGTTATGTGACTTGTTCTCTTTTCCTGTTAAACCTGCTTTAATGGGCTAACTGAAACGAATGCCCTTACCATTATGCCCCGGGCACAATTGAATCTTTTCTTTCTTCAAACTTACTATTCTCTAGTTAGCTTCATGCATTTCTTTGTCTTGATTCTCCTTTCATTATCTGGTAACTCACTCATGATATGGGATTTGTTTTTTGCATTATTTCTTTGTACCGATTTTCCAGGTTCATCTTACTTTGTTCTCATATCTACTCTTTTTCTGCTCTTTAAAAAATAACATTATGATTTTTTTTATGTCTTCTTTCTTTCTTGCTTTTTCCTTTCTATGTAGTTTTAGTTTTTACTTTATCGCTCTTCTTAATATCCTGCCTTCCTGTCCTCTTTTCCATCTTCCATTTATTCATTTTTAATTCCCCTTCATATCCTTTTTTAAAAAATAGCTCATTAGGTGCTCCAGTTTTGATGTTTTCTTTTCTAGCATTTCTTTACCATATATTCTTCTATACTCTGTGCATCCTTCCTGCTATGCGGGGAAAAAAATAAGACGTTGTACTTAAAAATTAATATATCATGTATGGGTTGATATGAGTATTAACAGGGAAGAGGCTTCATAACTAACCATTCATAATGTTTTATTATCTTACCTTTAATTTTGAATAGAATAGGCAAGAGCTGTTAAGGCTTCCTGGAAGTAACGGAAGGAATTAGATTAGCTTATATTTGGGTTTATCATATAAATATAACCTGCAACCGAGGCACAAAAAACAATTGTTACAAACATCATAAATCACGGCCACAATTTTTCTTAAAATCAACCCTGAGTTCTTATGTAAATATTAAACAGTCTTGATCAAACTTTTCTTTTGAATTCTTCTGCTGAGTTGGTGAGAGATATATGAGGGGGTACCCCCCAAAAATGGAATTTATGTTTTCAAAGCTGTTTTTCTTTTTTCCTCAAAACAACCTTGTCACCTTCAAAACTCTCCATTACACTTAATACAGTTGTCAAATCTGTGATTCCGTTCTTGGAAACATTTTTCAAACTCATCTGTTTGGATGGCTGACAGCACTTCCCTCGTGTTTGTTTCCTTCACTCCATCTATGTAGTCAAATAGCTGTCCTTTCCTGTCCCTCTTCATTCACAGAAAGAAAAAGAAGTCAGGTGAGCAAGCTGCCTGAGGAAAGCGAGGCATGCTGTTCGTTGCCAAAAAACTGGCACATTGAGATGGCTGTGTGAGCAGGTGCATTGTTGTGGTGGCAAAACAGTCCCCCATCTGCCACAAATCAAGCCTTTTTTTGTCGCACACTGGGACACAATCTTTTCAGAACCTCTAAATAAAAAGCTTGATTAAGAGTCTGACCTGGTAGAATGAACTCTAAATGCACTGTCCCTCTTTAAAAATAATAACAAAATAGCATAGTCTTGATCTTTGATTTCACTTAACAAGCTTTTTTCTGAGAGAGGTGACAATGACATCTTCCACTGGCTTGACTGATGTTTGCTGTCAGGGTCATAAGAATGGCACCGTGTCTTATCACCAGTGAGGACCTTGGGGAAAATCTGCATCGTTTTGGAACTGTTCTTTCAAAGAACGGTGTGTTTCCACTCCATGATCTTTTTCCTGGTCAGTCAGAACCCAAGGAACAAATTTTGCAGTGATCCATCTAATCCCCAAATCTTCTGTTAAACTTCACTGAACCAAGCTCCAAGATAGTCCAAACAGTTCCCCATCGCTTCAAAGGTCCATCGTCAGTCTTTGAGCACAAGTGCATGAATTTTCTCAACATTTTCATCCACTCAGGAAGGTGGCAGATGTCCATAACTAGGTTTGTCATCAATCGCCATTTCACCTTTTTATGAAATGAGCAAACCTCTCACACACTTGAGTTTTTCCCATCGTGCTCTCCTTGTAAGTTGTGGTGCTCAACACCACAATAGTTTCTGTGACTATTTTCCTGAGCAGGAAACAAAATTGCACAGTTGCACACTCTTCTCTTAAATTGGCCATCACAAAAAACAAAAAGAGGTTCTAGTAAAACTGCTTTTACAAAACCTTCACAGTGACCAGAGAGAACCTTCTCAGGTGATGCCACTGGGTGCACTAACTCAGAGTGAATTGCTGATGATCGCCTTTTGGGGAGAAATGCATAATCTGAAAGCTCCACCCAATGGAGCTTTTTTCCCTTTTTGGGGGGTGCCCCCTAGTATTTCAGTAATACAGATCTGATTTACTATCCAGTTAAAGACGTCAGTTCAGGAAGGATGGCATGGAGCTGCTGTAACCAGCCCTGTGCAACAGACACAGCAGCTTGTGTTCCCTAAGACACCACTTTGTTTGGGATAAGCCCAAGCTAAACAACCTAAAACAAAATGAATACCGTATAATTCTTGCAAGAGAATATTTTTCTCATGTTTGCAGAAACTTTTCACTTTTATAACAGTTAAAGTATGTAGGAATAAGCAGTTTTCACAATATGTTAAGGAAACATTTTAGCAAAAAGATAAAATTTCAATATGTTTTACAACAGGATTTAAAATTATTTTTAAGTTATTTTATTGTAAAAAACATATTCAGTTGATATAGAGTATACTAAATATAATAAAACACAAGTTTTATATAAACATTAATATTGTACTAGCTCTGAAAAATAATTTAAAGCTTCATAGCCAGAAATAATGCATGTATTTCTGTACTGGTAAATACTAGGCTACAAAACTGTATAAGCAAATATTTTAATGTATTTGAGTAATGGTGGTACCTAGAAAGCAAGACATAATATGCAATAAATTTGAGCAAATTCCTTACAACACACGCAGCCAAGGTAAATATAAGTAAAAATTCATACAAAGCGCCCAGCAAAATGTAATACATTTTAATGGATTTCTATATAGTTAGTTTCAGTACATATAGAAAAACAAATATATCAGTAAAAGGAGTTTCAATGAATACAAAATAATATATTTTAGGAATTTTATTGTCGGGTGCATGCATGCAGCAGAAGTAAATATAACTAAATATAAGTTTACCACAAGCAGTAGGAAAGTATTTATGCTTAATGGCGAAGAGTGTTCAGGTAGATCACAGTTTTATGATAATCAGCAACAAAACCAAAGGCCTGTCGCCAACAAGTTGATTCCTCCTCACTGCGGTCCTAAAAGATGGGGTGAAAATGCATTGTCGTATTTCAATTTTCTAAACCTTTATGAGAAGAGGATGCTGTATCTTCTTCCTGTGGAGCAGCGGGTGGTTTTAAGCCATGGCTTTGGGTTAACTGCTGAGTGCTTTATCCCTTGTGCCAAACAAAAACTTCAAAAAGTACTTCAACTATTTTAATTTCTATTTTTTAATCTAAGAAATAGTTTTAATAAACCAAAATGACAATGATATGAAGGCACAAATACAAAGTTCCAAGAATTTCTGGGCAAGCTCTTAAGGGCTCTCAGAGAGTAATGAGAACTGTCTTTTTACAACAACCTCTTTTCTCTGAACTTATTTAATCAGTGCCCCATGAGTAGGCATTGAGGAAGATGAGAGGTATTCATGATTGGAGAGATTCAGCATAGTAATTTGCATTTGTAATAGGATCCACTTGATGTGGCTTACTGTTTGCCTTTTATTTTTCCTTTAGTAGGAGGAGATTCTATTTTGTATGGTTGTAAAGTATATACTTGAAATGACATTTATAATTTAATTGTTCAATATTAATTCCTCCTCCAAATTTTGGACTCTTTAAATTTCTGAGTCAGATCCATTATAGTCCCAGAGCATATGAAGGGGATTTATTATTTTCTCTTTAAGTTTGGAAATAAAAATACTATCACATTAGCCTGAAAATCTTTGCTTCTTATATGCCCATAAGATGAATCCTCTCAAAGTGCACATACCATGGAGGTCCTATGATGTCTGCTATATTTGGTAGTGTTGGTTAAGGAAACATTAAACCAGAAAATGGAGAATAGATATTTTTGATTAATTATTGTTGACTTAGCCTGCCCATGTATGACAGAGAAAATATTGCTCTCCTGTTCAGTCTTCATTATTGTTTATATATGCATATATGAATTCATTTTTAAGGACATTATGTTGATCCATTTCTTGCTTTCCTTGTATCATCTTTAGCAATCATAATCCTCTTCAATCATTTCCTTCTGATACTACCAAGACATTAAATAAATAGAAGTCTCATACAATATTCTAGGATCCATAGATTTTTATTGGCTAATTTTTGGAAATTAATCATAAAACATTTTTTTCTGTCTTCATTTGTAAGTCTTTCTGAAACTTGTCGACCATAAATGAACCATAAATGGGGTTTCTATGAGTCAGTGTGTTTGCTATGATTCAGTGTCAGTGTAGCTTTTTGTTTATTTGTTTATTTGAATGACAGTCACTTTATCTCTAACAAAATATTTCCTTGTGCATGATCAAATTATATAATTTATATTTTCAGACTTGTATTTTGTTAAACAATGTATCTTTTTGCTGTCTGCATTTCCATTGCTTAAAAAGCCTCTATACATCTAGCCAACAAATAAATTAAGTGCCTCTAGATTCTCTGTGATTGTTAGTAAGGATACTCAGTAAATGTTTTGTAACAATAAACCCTTACCTTTTAAAATCTCATGCTGTTCATTCTCGCTGAGAGTTTTGTTTGTTATTGCACTGTGTCAATTATAGTAACCTAACTCCTACAAACATAGAGACTTAGCACCCTGCTTTTACATGCACCAGCATTCTGAAGCATGCATATGTCTATGAGAAGAGACTGTATACATTTTCATGTTTAGAAACATTAAATTCCCTGCCTTCCAAATGAATCACAATTGAGTCATCTACAGTTATCTTTATTATGATATGATTCAAGCTTTCGTTAAGGGAAATGTCGAAGCAATGAAAGGAGTAACAAAAAGCAAAAGTGCCTTACAACTACATTGGAAATATTGCTTATATCTTACCTAGACAACACGTAACATGGTGATTTATCCTTTAAGCCTTGTACATCAGTTGTTATTTTCACATGTAGATGGAAACACATCATCCACTGAATTTTCTTATAGTGCTATATTAGTTAATGGGCAATATTGTTCTTTATTCTTTATGAAGAAGGTGCTAGTTTCATACTAATTGGAGTAATCAATAAAATATTAAAGTAATTAGGCAAGAGTAGCACTAGACATATTAAACTATCACTTATTTTAAATTAAAATGAAATTAAACCAGAAAATATGCTCTCTATTGATATTTTTCATAGTATGCCATTCTAAAAAACATCTATGTAAATCTCACCTTTGCAAGCTATTATGTACTAAAAAGGACTTATTCCATTCTTTTATTCCAAAACATATATCATATTCAAAATCTTGTTTTATTTTATTCAGATGTAAACTAAATCAAAACTTATATCCCTAGGAATATTTCATGACCAGATATTCAGCTTAGCACTTAGTAGTAGTAGTAGTAGTAGTACTACTACTACTAGTAAGAGTAGGGATTTAATACATATAGCAGATCATTCCATATGTCAGTCATATTAAGTAGACTTGTACAATTGCTACAACAACCAGTTTCCAAACATCCTTTTTCTACATGGCCTCCTTGACATGGTCTCCCTTTTACCCCACTACTACTGAATCGCCCCCACCCCCAAACCCCAAACCCCTTATTCTACTTGCTGTCCCTATAGGATCATCAGTCCCGGGTTTCATACACCAAGAAAATATATAACACAGCTTCAAGGGGGTGACCTCCATTGATTTAAAACCTCTGAAACACTCTAGTATAAACAAACAAAAACCAAAAAAGTAATAATACTAACAAAAAATAGAGAAAAAATTGGAAACCAGATCAGATCCAGCCTGCATCTTGGGGGGAATGTATTGATAAAGTTTTAACTGTTCAAGTCAGATTTATGTCCTTGATCTATATTCCTCTCTGCCAAGCATTATGTTTAGTGACAACAGTCCTGTCATCCCTCAATTTTAGTCAGGGGGAGTCCTCAGGAGGCTTATTTCCTAAGTAGTTCCACAAATGCAACTCTGGCTCCCATTGCCATCCACAGTCTTCTGCACACTGGATTCTCACAATTTATGCTCTGATCTTGACCCCTCTTTCAATTTCTGATTTGAGGGATTAAAATCCTTCAGTGGCTGAAGATGATGTGCTTTCTTCCATGTGGACTTCATTGACATCTCACTTAGATGACTGCTTCTTTGGAGAAAAGCCTTTAAGACTCAGGACACTGTTTTATCTGATAGCCAGGCACCATCTAAATTTTTGCCACATTTGGCTATAGCACTCATGTCTTCTCTGTTCTCTTTCTGAGGGCGGATGTCAAGCAGGGCCATGATGTAAGAACTACTTGTTCTTAAGATTTAGTGCAAGTCCAAAATCCAATCCCTGGATCAATGCTCTCCCCATCCTCCCATTTTAATTTGCTATAACTTGGGAGTTAATACATATGTCACATCATTCCATAGTTCAATCGTATCAAACGGAATTGTACAATTGCTCCCCAAATCATTCTCCAAACACACTTTTCCATCCTGGATTCTTTGACATCATCTCCCTTTTATCTCCCCCAGCCTCTGATATCCACCTATCCCCCGAAACCCTTGTTCTATTTGCTTTCCCTATAGGTTCAATGTCCCAGGGTTTCATTTACTGAAAACCAGAAAAAACAAATAACACAACTTCAGAGAGTGACCCCAATGACAACACACCTCTGAGATACACCTTAATGTGAACAAGCCTAAGCAAAAAAACCAGAATGCCTGTCACATGATTCCCAGAATAGTAAGTATCTTAATGTAGCAGACAGAGCGTTAATGTAGCAAGGCCTTGTTTGTCTGCCAACCAATAGAACATCGCTTTTGGTACAGATGTCTTCTGATTCCTCAGAACCATATATTTTCCAACTAACAGGTAAGTCCTCAGGTTATGTGTGCCTGAGCTAGAGTCCAGTTGACCCAGTGGAGTTCCTGCATAGGGACTGACCAATGCAGCCTCTGGAGCATGTCAGGTACCTGAAGATCCAAGATTCAGGATCCCAGAATTCCATGACACCCGTCCTGGTTTCCCAGGATACCCTCAGACACTCTAGATTGATACTGTCCACCTCTGCATGCCACTAAAATCTCTTCTCACCTAATGTTCCTCAAAGCATCCTCAGTCACTCCTCCCCCGACTTGGAAGTCAGCCCTCCCTTCCCTTCCCCGATGTTTCCGTAACCATGACCCTCCCTCTCCACTCTCCTTCAGTGCCCCTCCCATCAGTAAGCCTTATCCCTCTGACAGGGCTACCTCCCTCTCTGGGGGACCTCACCCCAGATCCATATGAAGACATCACCCCTGCCTCCCTCTTCCCCAACCAGTTGATCCTAGCTGCCGTGAGGTGCATGCCTACTAAGTGACCTGCATTATGCTTTCCTGGGTGGATGATGTGTTGTTCACTGACACTGGTCCGGCTCTTTACCAGACTTTCTGGTCCCAGCCAGAAGTATGGACACCCTACAACCCTGTGCCTGTTCCGCAGCTTGTTCCTACTGCACGGGAATAATGCGGTATCTATCAGTCCTTTTGTACTTTCCTGATGTCACTCAGCCTAACGTTTTTTCCAGATCGCGCCACACATTGAGGTATTTCATGGTTTCATCACTATTATTTTAGGGATGCATAGTATTCCATTGTGTAAATGTACCAGAGGTTTTTTTGTTTGGGTTTGGTTTGGTTTAGTTTATTTTTATCCACTCTTCTATGGATGGGAATGTGGGCTATTTCCACCTTCTTGCTATTGTGAACTGTGCTGCAGTAAACATGGGAGAGCAAGCATCTGTTCATGATCTGTTTCTTATTTCTTTTGAGTGTATGCCCAGTACTGGTATTGCTGGATCATATGGTAGTCCAATTTCCAATTGTTTTAGGTATCAGCATATGGCATCCACAATTTACCAGCAGTAGCTACGAGTTGCTGTCTTACCACACCCTCTCCAACATTTGTTGTTCTCAGCTTTTCTTTGTAAAATTGGACTACACTTAAGGACTCTAGGTGGTATCTCATGGTTGTTTTGACTTGTGGCTAGTGACTGTGAGCTTTAGAGAGTTTATTAGCCATTAGAGTGTTCAGTAGCCAGTAGAGGTGTGCCATCCTCTGTGAATCATCTGTTCAAGTCTTTTTCCCACCTTCTCAGAGGGCTGTTAGTTGTTTTCTTGTTGTAAACTTGTAAAATTATGTAGATTTTAGTAATTAGTCCTTTGTCTGTTATGTTGTTACTAAATATCTTTTTCCAGTCGATGGGCTCTTTTTACTCTTTTAATGAAGTCTTTCAATGTCCACAGGTGTTGTATTTTCAACTCATCGATTTATCTTCCACAGAGTGTTTCCCTTGTTATTTCTGAAAGACTGTCTATTACTTGCACTGGGGCTCCTAACTTTGTCCCAATTTTCTCATTGATAATCCTGATCGCTTTGAGTTTTACACTCAAGTATTTGTTCTGCCTTGAGTTTATTTTTGTGCATGGAGTGAGATTGGGTTTTGTGTCATTCTTCTTCAAGTGGAAATCCAGATTTTCCAACACCATATATTGAAGAGGGCATCAGCTTCCCATTTAATATTTTGGGGGTATTTGTAAAATATCAGTTGTCTGTATGTGGATATTTTTATTTCTCAATGTTCTGTTCTGATCCATTGGTATGAGTATGTATCATTATACCAGAACCAGGCTGTTTTGAAAATTGTGACTATATAATATGTGTTAAGGTCCGGTAGTGCAAGACCACCTACTTTGTTCTTCTTCTTGAGGAGTTATTTGCCTATCCTAGGCTTCTTCCATTTCCATAGTAAGTTGTGAATTCGTTTTTTAATCTCTCTGAAGAATGATGCTGGGACTTGAATAGGAATTGCAATCAATTTGTAGATTTCCTTAGATGTTATTGTCATTTTTACAAGATTGAGTCTTCTGATACATGGGCACAGAATATTCTTCCATGTGTATATATTCCTTTTGGTTTCTTGTAATAATGTTTTCTTTGTACAAGTCTGTTGTGTTCTTGGTTAGGTTTATTCCTAGATATTTCAGCTGGTATATGGCTATTGTGAAGGGCACTGATTCCTTGGCATATTTTCCTGCATTTCCATTACTGGTTTATAGGAATCCAATAGATTTCTCCTCGTTAATCTTGTGTCCTGGTACTCTACTAAACTCGTCTATGTTTTTCCAGCAATCCTATTATGGACCCCTTAGGATGCTCAATATATAAAATCATTTCGTCTGAAAAACGTGAAAGTTTCACTTTTCTTTAACTCAATTATACTCCTTGATTTGTTGCCTTATGGTAGTGATGAAGATTTTCAGCACAATGTTGAATAAAAGAGGGGCTAGGGGACATCTTTTTCAGATTCTTTTATTCATTGGAAGTGTTTTCATCTTTTCTCCATTTAGTGTACTTTTGACTATTGGTTCTTTTGTATATGACTTTTTCTATTCAGGATTTTCCCTTACAAACCTATATTCTTGAGAGTCTATTTTAGGAATGGGTATTGGATGTTTTGAATGTGTTTTCTGCATCAATTGATATGATCATACAGTTCTTGTCCTTTTTCTTGTTGATGTGGTGTATTACATTGTTTTTCAAATGTTTGAACCATTCCTGCATCCCTGGTATGAATCCCAATTGGTCTTGATGTATTATTTTTTGTTATATACTATTGGCCAATATTTTGTTGAGCATTTTTGCATGTGTTCATGAGATTTATCGGTCTGTATTTCCCTCTCCTTATGGATCTTTCCCTGGTTTTGGTATCAGTTATACTTGCTTCATAGATTGAGTTTGAGAGTTTGCTGTCCCATTCAATGTTCTGAGTTTGTATAGGATTTGTTCCAGCTCTTCCCTAAAAAATGCTTGGTAGAATTCTACTGTGAAGCCATCTGGACCTGGGCTTTTTTCAGTTGGGAGTTTCTTGATAATCTTATCTATTTTGTCTTTTGCTGTGGGTATGTTCAAGTTCTTCATCCTTTTGTAGTACTGCGTTATTTATCTTTTTATTTCATTAGGGCCTGTTGTGACACCCCCTATTTCATCCCCAATTCTAGATATTGACGTCTGCTCCTTCTTTTCCCTTGCTAAGTGCTAGTGGTTTGTGAATTTTGTTGATCCTTTGAAAGAACCAACTTTTTGATCTGTGATTTTTTTCCATTGTTCTTCTGTTCTCCAGTTCCTTTATTTCCATTCTAATTTTTGTGATTTCTTTTCAGCTGCTGTTGGAAGTGTTATGCTGTTGACTCTGTTCTAACTGCTGGAGGTGTTGTGTTAAGGTGCTTACCATAATTCGCTCCTCTTCCATGTGTGTATTTAATGCAATAAAGTGACCTCTGATCACTGCCCTGTCTGGATCCCATGGGTTTTGTTATGTTGTGTTATCATTCTCGTTGGTTTCTAGGAGCTTCCTAATTTCCAGTCTAAATTGGGCTATTGCCCATTATTTTTTAAGAAGTGTGTTTGTCTTTGCTTTTTTGTTCTTTCTATTGTTTATTTCCAGCTTTATGGAGCTGTAGTCAGAGGAGAGTGTTTGAATAATCTCTAAGTGTTTGGATTTTCTCAAGCTTGCTTTGTGTCCCAGGATGTGGTCTATTTTTGAACATTAGCCCTGTGCATTGGAGAAGAATGTGTATTTTTATTTATATATTTTTCTGTTGATTAGGGAGCTCTGAAAAAGACTAGAAGCTCGGGTTGTTCAATTGTGTTGTGTAGCTCTTCAATTTCTTTATTGAATTTCTTACCTGTTGATCTGCTGGTGTATTGGAATCACCTACTATAATTGTTGATCTGGTGATTTCTCTTTTCATATCTTTGTGGATTTGGTTGACGGATTTTGAGGGTCTTTTGTTTGGTGCATATGTTTAGTATGTTTATGGGCCTTGGTGTATTGATTCCTGGAGCATTATGTAATGCCCAATATTATCTCTAGTTATATCCTGTATCTTGAGCTCTATTTTGTCAGGGATTAGTATTGGCAACCCTGCTTTTTTTTTAAAAAAAATATTGCTATTATCTTGGCATAATTTTCACCATGCTTTTGAGGCTGTCTTTTTTGTATGTGAATTTGATATATTCTCTTGAAGGCAGCAGATTGTTGGATTTTGATGTCTAATCCAGTCTGTTACTCTTTGTTTTTTAATGGGTACATGTAAACCTTTAATATTTAATCAAATCTCAATGTAGATTCGTTTGTCATCTTGTACTACTTGTGTTTGATATTTTCCGTTCCTAGTGTGCTGTGTGACAACTTTATTCTTGTCTTTGTTTATCCATTGGATCTGTAATGTTTTGGGTACTGCTTTCAGTGTGCTGGTTTCTGTATGGTTTTACACCCTTGTTTGTGGTCTCTTGTTTGTGCGTTGTGGTTATTGATTTTCTGCCCATAGAGAAGTTGAAAGTATTTTTTGTACCGTATATACTCATGTATAAGCTGAGTTTTTTTCAGCACATTTTTTATTGCAGTTTTTGTGGTAAAAATAGATGCCTTGGCTGATATTCGAGTCGGCTTATCCTCGAGTATACACAGTAATGCTAATTTTGTTTTTATAAATTCTCTAAATGTTTTCTTATTTGAGAAAACATGTATTTCTCCTTCTAATTTGATGGGGGAGCTTTACAGGATAAAGGATTATTGGATTGAAGTTGCGTTGTGTTCCTCCAATTTCTTCTTTCCGTCATAGTTTCTGCTGAGAGGTCTGAGCTCTTCTTCCCTGTTTTCCTTTCTCTGTGGCTGCTCTTTTCTCTCTAGCTGCTCTCCTGAGTCTCTCTTCTTCCTTTACCTGGATAATCTGACTGTTACATGTTGTCATGTGTTTGTTTGTATGTTTGTTTGGGGGAAAGGGTGTGCTAATCTAATTGGTGTTCTATTTGCTTCCTGAATGCTTTCTTTCTTATCCTCTCCTCATTTGTGATGTTGGGGACATTTTCTTATAATAATTCTTCTATTACTATAACTGCAGGCATATTTATTTTTTCCATTTCAGGCACCCTTATAACTGAAATACTGTTTCACTTCAAGGAATCACACATCTTCCTCAGAATTTCTTTAGATTCTTTTTGAATTTTTGTTTGATTGTTTCTCTTGCAGAATTCTGCTTGGTTATCTTCAAGATTGCTGATTTAGTTTTCCATTTCTTCCATTCTATTGTTGAGATCATGTACCTTTCTCTTTATTTCTCCTATGTTATTCCTTACTTCTGGATTTCCCTTTGGTGCGAGCTTTCTAGTATCTCTACTATTTCTTCAGTTTTCAGGATCTATCCCCTAATTCCTTGTATGGCCAAAATCACCATTCCCATGTATTCTTTTTTCTGGTAATTCAAAGGCTTCTCTTTCTGAGTAAACAGTTGGTTTGGGGTGATCTTCAGTAATTGAATTTTGTTTCTCTAGGTTTTTATGTTATGTGCTGGTATTGTCTCTTGTTTGCATTGCATCTAAGTTAAGCTGAAGATGATATGTAGTCTTCTGGGATGTCTAGGGAGAGGAAGGACTGGCTCTTTAGTTTAGGGGAGAACCAGGCAGGTGGTGGGAAATATTGTGTGCAGAAGAGGAGGAAGTGTTAGTTGGGTGAGTTGGACCATTAGGATATAGTTTCTCAGAAGTTTCAAGTGGTGGTATTAATCATGGGAAGCCTTCACATTAAGTATAGTAATTTTTTTAAGTACAGTTACTTTTAATAAGTTGGACCAGATGGTTATAGGAGATGTGATTTTACTTGGTAAGTTAAAGGAGAGCGTGTGCTACTGAGGTGGAGGGAAAGGTTCCCAAGGTTATGGTGGTTGGGGTGAGTGAGGGGTATATTGAATCTTCCAGAGTTGCTTATCTATCCTGTATATTATGTAGGGAGAGTGCAGTCTTTCTGTTATTGTGCTTATAACAGCGTATTCCTGCACAACTCAGAACTATCTAGTCCTTAAATGTGGTCATGGGGTGGAAATGGGGTATTATATTGGATGGCACAGGGAAGAGGGGCTTCTGGTCTGAGGGCAACCTGGCTAAGGTCTGTGGGTCCCAGTTCCATAGGCTAACTGTGGCAGAAAAACCACCACAAACCCTGGAAATGCCAGGCTCCATTTCTTCTGGGGGAGCAAGGGGTTTTGTGTTTCCTTTCTCAGAAGAAAATAGGAACAAATCTAACAACCCTTTGGAGCCCACAGGCTGCAAGTTCCAGCAGTTTCTCTGTCCTACTGCTGCCAGATCCATCACCAGATATCTGGGGCTGTCTATCTGCAGAGACCAGTCACCTGCTACTGGGAGGAACACTTTCCTCAATGAGAATTCTACTCCATGGGTCTCAGGGCTTCCAGCATCTAGGGCTGCTATGAATACATGGGATACCCCCTAGGAGTAGACCAACCTGGGCCACCTCCCCATGCTCACAAGCCTCTGAATGGGGGATGGCAGGGTGTTGGAAGGAAGCAGTGGGAAGGGGAAGAGGCTGGATGTGCTGCCCCACTGACAAGGGAGGCAAGACGTGGGGAGGGGGGCTGCTGTGAATAGAGATTGTGCTGGCGGTTTCTGTGCAAAGGGATCACGTGAGTAATGAGCACAGTGACACTCTCAGTGTAAGAAGTGAACTTGTGGTGCTGTCAGACCTGGTCTCACATCTTGGTCTCTCATCTCAGCCTCCTCACCAATAAATCTGGTGATCACAGAGTGAGCGCTTCATGTGGGTGGTCCTATATTGGCGCCATCTTTCCACACTCCATATTCAGTTTTCTAAAGTTTATAAACTATTCACAGATGTTTACTCTTTCTAACATAACCTGAATCTAATGACTGCAGCCAAATGTCACTTTTCCCATGTATCCCACAATGTTTAATTTAGTGTGTTTCGTGAAGCAGAATAATATGAAATTGTCATTGAGTATTAGTCGTGACTGGGAAAAAATTCTCTTTAAGATAAATTCTAAGTCTCTGTTTAAGCCAGTTTTAACATCTACAAATCAGTAGTAACAACCTACTTAATAATGCTCAAGAGAATAATATGTAAGGCTGCATTATTTTCTTGCTCATAGTAGAAGTACCTTTCTGCTGTTACTTTTTATTTGACATGACTAGATATTAAATTTTAAAAGAAAGGAATACTCAGAGTCATTGTATAAAAAAAACACACAAAAATATCGACTTTAAACATTTCAAATGGTATTATATGCTGCACTGAAAATATTGGCAAAAGCAAGGTCCTATGAATTTACTAATGGAGACGCTTCCAAAACCAAATGCAATGGTGGATAAACTCACCCATTGATGCAAAAATAAAAAAATAAATGAATAAATTGAGAAGATGAGTAACTAACCTAAAGGGTTATGCTGGATCATCTGCAGAAACAAATCCAGTGACACTCATGTATATATAAAAAAGAGCTTTATTTCAAGAAGTAATTATATGGCAAGAAGGCAGCCCAGTCCAGTCTCCCTAATGTCCATAAGACCAATGCTAGTCTACAAATCCCTCTTTAATCCCATGTAACCACATGTCAGTGACACAAAAAAGTGAAGCACAAAGCAAGTAGATCATAGGCTAATGGATGCAAAATCAGTGGAGACATGGCAGGGTGCAGACAGCTTTTAAGATCTAGCAGACCGTTTGGGACTACCCCTAAAAGCAGACAAAAAGTCCCAGTGAAGCTCAAGTGAGACAAGATAACAGAGAGAAAGAGTGCAATTCCAAGTGTCTCATGCTATTATACCAAAAGGCTTTATGACTGCAAGGAGGTGTCATAAGGCTAATTGAGAGCTTTGACTACACCTCTAGCCAGGAATGTTTAGTTGACATAATCCTTAACTACTATAGATCCCCCTTTGTCAACCTAACACCTTTACACAATTCTTTAACTATGTCGTTGTTAGATGCCATCAAGTCATCTCTGATCCATAGCGGCCCTATGCACCACAGCACTAAAACACTGCACGGTCCTGCACCATCCTCACAACGGTTCCTGTGCCTGAGCCCATTGATGCAGCCGTAATGTCAACCCATCTTGTTGAGGACCTTTCTCCTTTTCCTGTCCTACCAGCTTATGCCAACTATATTTTGTCATAATCATCTCCTAAAAACTTAGAATGTATGATCATTCTATCTCTGCCATAAATAATTTAAGAAGTTCATGAATTTATTTCTCCTTGGAATTCGTCAGATTCATTTAACTAAATTTTCTCACCTGAGATATTTGGAATGTATGTTTTCTACTCGCTATCTACTTAAGTGATAATGTGGGAGATTTATAGCTAAGGCAAATGATGATTACGACAAGTAGCAAGCTAATCCTAATTAGCAGACCCATTTCTAGTATACCTCTGCTACACCATAGGGACATGATACTGAACACTAATAAAGTCCATTAAACAGTATAACTGCGCATGTGGATTGTAACTACAATTTCTTCTGCAATTACTCATGATGAAGGATTTACTTGGATTTACAACCAATACTTTTCAGGTTGTAGTGCAATGCAACTAATTTATATTATGCTTATATCCACATAACACGGGTTTTGTTGCTTGGGATTTTGAAATTCAGTTTTACTTGTTGTTGTTTGGTATTATCAGGTCAGAAGGAAACACTGCCCAGTACTGCACGGTTCTCACAAGCATTCCTATGTTCGAGTGAATTGTTACAGTCATACTACTAATACATCACATTGAGTCTTCTTTTTTTGCTGGCTTTCTACTTTACAAAGCCTGATGTCTTTCTCCAGTACTTGTTCTTGCCAATGAGGTATCAAAGGTATAATTCATGCCATCTTTGTTTCTAAAGAGTGCTTTAGCAATACCTATTTTAAGACAAATGTACTCATTCTCCTAGCAGTCCAGGGAACAGTCAATATCTTCTCCCAAGACTGTAATTGAAAGTCAGTAATTCTCCTTTATTCACATGCATTTTGCATGCTTTCACACACGTAGGAGGCTACTGCAAATACTGTTTCTCGAGTCAGGATACCCATAGTTTTCAAAGTGACACGTTTGCTTTGGAATACGCTAAAAAGGTTTTATGCAGCACATTTCATTAACGTAATATGACTTGATTTCTTGATTGTAGTTTCTATTGGTGTTGATTGCGCATCAAAATAAAATGAAATATATGACAATTTCAATCTTTTCTCTATTTATTATGATGTCCTTGTTGATGTGAATTTTTATCTTCTTCATATTGAGGTATAATCTAAGTAAGGTATAATCTTATAAGGTATAATCTAAGGTATAATCTTAAGTAAGTCTGTAATATTAAGTCTGATCAATAAGTGTTTCAAGTATTCTTCATTTCAAGCAAGAATGGTTGTGTCACTGGTACTTCAGCTTGTTACTATGTTTCTAATCCTGATGCCACATTCTTCTTTATGGCTAGTTATGCTTCTTCAATCATCGGCTCAGTATATTGTTTGGATAGATATGGTTAAAGGACACAACTCTGACATGCAAGTTTTTTTCTATTTCCAAAAACACAGGAACCTCTTTTTCTTTTGAAGAATTGTACCTTAGTCTATTTACACCTTACACATGACTCAATTAAGTACTCTGGAATTTCCATTCTTCACAATGTTACCCGTAATCAAGTATTATATACTGAGTGAATACATTTTCCTAGTCAATGAAACACAAATATTGATTATCTGCATAGTCAGTAAAACAGGGTAAATGACAACATCTTTCTAGAATTCTCTCTGCTTTCAGGTAAGATCCATCTTAAGTCAGCATTGATATTCCTTCTTCCACACCCTAGACTAAATAAGATTTAACTTTTGGTTAGCTGACTGAATATATGTGCTGCTATAGCCATTTTAAAAATTATCTTCAAAAAATAAATTTAAAAACTTATCTTCAGTAAAATATCACTTGCAAATTTAATTAATGATATTGTTTGATAATTTCTCCTTCTGTTGGGTCACCTTTCTTTAGGATAAACACAAGTAAATATCTCTTCCCATCATTCGCCCGTTACCTGTCATCCAAATTCCATGGCATGTACTGTGCCTGTGCTTCCCCTGCTGCATCCGTTTGTGGAAACGTTGTAGTTACTATTTTGTCAATCTTTGAGTCTTATTTTTTACCATTGCCTTCACTGCAGCTTGGATTTTCCCCTTCAATACCACCAGGTCTTTAACAGCATGTTCTGCTTCTAGTAATGGCTGAATATTGATCAATTATTTTTGGAACAGAGATTCTATGTATTTATTCTTCTTTTGATAATTCCTGGGTCATTCGATATTTTACCTTGCAATACTCTCCCAAGATTTTAGACTTTTCTTCATTTCTTTCATCTTCAGAAATATAAAATCTATTCCCCTTTTGGTTTTCTAACTCCAGGTTGTTGGTTTATATCCCCTTTTTTTTTTGGAACATTTCTTTATAATACTTCGTTTTCTGAGCAGCTCTCTGATATCTTCTGAGCTCTTTCACTTCATCATTTCTTTCTTTCATTTTTGGTATGCTACGTTTAGAACAAGTTTCACATTCTCTTTAGATATTACTTTAGTCTTTTCTTTTTCTTTCCTGTCTTTTGAATGATCTTTTGGTTTCTACATGTATGAGAACTTTGATGTCACCAATCATTCAATTGTATTTTTTTAAATTGCTGTATCATATAAGTTTAGGTGAATATCATTATGTGGTCTCTAGTCTGCTTGAGTTATTAATATAATTTCTTAATTCAGTATAATATAAACTCAATATTTTTTAAGTTATAATCACTTTAATGTGAGTTAAGGCCATCTAATTTGTTCCTATCAAAGTTATCTTAGATATATGCTGACCATTGTATTACCATATGAATATTATAAAAATTTTCATTTCAAAAGTAACCTGTGGAGATTTTGTATTAGAATTAGATTGACTTTATAGCTCTAGTTAAAAAATTTAACAACAGAATAAATTATGTCTTAGGATCTTAAAAAAGGCATATTTGTCCTTAGTTTTAGGTCTTTTACATTTCTTTCTATAGTGTTGTAGTAATCTTGATTGTACAGATCTTGCAAACTTTCATCGGCTCTATCTCCAGTATTTCATATTTTCACATTTCTTATTATGCCATTTTTAATTTCACTTTATGAGCTTCATTGCTGGTAAGAAAAGCAATTCAGTTTTGCATATTGATTAGCTTGTTTGCACTTTTGCTAAACTTGCATAATAGTTCAACTAGCATATATATATATATATATATTCTATGAAATGTTATCTATAATAAAAAATATCATCTGAGATAAAGGCAGCTTAACTTTTTATCATACCTGGCTACAACTTACTTACTCTTCTTACCTAGACTCTCTAGAAAAATTATAAATAAATGCAGTGAATGTTGATACATTAATTGATTATTTGGATTTCAGAAAAGCTAAATTATAAAAACATTGGAAAAACTTTCCAATATTAATGATTTTTGTACATCTAATTTTATGAGAAATATTTTCTTTAATTTTCTTTCTTCTTAGTTTCCCCCTTGCAATGATTTGTCTGGTTTAGATATCGGAGTAAAGTCAATCTCATAGGATACTTTGAGAAGGAGCCCCTCATCTTTAATTTTCTGATTTTTCTCCTTAAACAGTTACTGAAATTCACTAGTCAGTTAATCAAGTGTTAGTGTGCTTTGTGTGAGGAGTCTAAACTTCATATTAAATCATTTTAATGAGTATAAGACTCTATGATATCTGTTGCTTATAAAGTAGACTTTGTTTCCTTGTTTCTTTCAAGGAATCCATACATTTCATTTAAATTCTCAAAATCATTTACAACCATTTTTCACAATGTTCCATTTCATTCTTTTAATATATGTAAAATATATTATATAATATTTCTTTTACTCCTATATTGGTAATGCATGCTTTTATCCTTTCTCATGATCAGTCAAGCTAGTTATTTTATCAGTTTTATGTGATATACATTTTTTTTGAGAATGAATTTTAAGTGATAGATTTTGACATATTTTATCTGTGTTTGCATAACCTGCTCTGCTCTCAACCCCATAACTATTGTCAACTTAATTCCATAGTAATAATATGTTTTTAGTATATTCTTAATTTATGAATTAGAATATTCATTGGCTACTTTAAAATACTATTTGTCAGTAGTCTACATTTAATGATTCTTTCTTGACTAGCCCTAACAATAAGTTGTATGGAAGTTAGACTTCTCAAAGAACCTATCTATAACCATCCAATGACCATAGACACCAATTTAAACATTTGTTTAAAATAAATCTGTGCATGCATGAACTGGAACCATAGAACAATATTTTATTTCACATGATGATTACTACATTTGTACAGCATGGTGCAAGTACTAGTGAGTAATCCTCGATATCCCAGATATTTGCGATGGTACTGGATGCTGGAGAAACAGCAATGCCATCAATGTGTCCATATGCTAGTTGTTTTGTTGGTATTTTTCATTTATCTTAATTTGTATCAGATACACATTGTTTGTGTTCTCTTGAAGATTCATCATTTTTGTAGAATCGTCCTGGTAATAGAAATGGAATATTTTATAATAATTCTTAATCCACTGCTAGATATTTGCTTTTAGGATTATAAAGTTCAAGGCAAGGTAAAAAATGTCACTGTAGCCTGGCTTGGGATTAATTCAAAGACTTTGTTTCTATGTCCCTTTCTTTCAGGTGACAGCTTTATTGCATGCATGTCAATAAGTAAAAAAAAGTACATGGAAAAGAAGCCAATATATGTTGGATACTTCTCTCCTTATCTCTCTGGTAGGTTGCGTGGGACACAAAATCTCATATTTCTTTGTGGTAAATTTCATGCCTTACATGTCCACTTGTAGGTGATCTTGACATGTTCTTGATCATGGGAGGTCTAGAGATGTCATTGAAGTGATAGCCATTTGAATTTGTGAGAAATCTTTCTCTTGTTCTCTGTTCACGTATGCCTTAAGAAGATGTATAAAGTATTTATGATTCTTGATCGTTACAGTCAGCCATTCAGCCTCCATATAATGGGAAATTGTGCTGTGAGGAATATGATAACAAAGATATCCATAGGCCAAATGAAATTAATACGAGATTATAAAAGTGCACTTTAAACTCATATTTATTTCTTGTAATGTTTTCAATTTTTATTTATATTAAAAATAAAGCATTTACTATGTCAACAGATGTATACCAACTGCCAGGAGATATGTACCTATTCTCTAGTAAGGTATTTTCAGAATCAGCAACTGAAAATGAGTCATTTCAACTGTTAGAGTCTCAACTGAGGAAATTTACTGTTTACAAAAAAGAAGAAGTTCACCAGTATGTTTGCCACAATGATTTGAATTCTTATGTCTTGAATATGTCCCCAAATAATGTGTTGTAGTCTTGACAGCCATTCATTGTGAATGTCAATTTATTTAGAAATAGGGTCTTTGTAGATGTAGTTTGTTTCTATGATGAGTTTATACTGGAATAGAATGGGCCATTGACCCAATACAAATTCTGTCCTTATTTTTTTTAAAGTGTATACAAATAGACACAAGGGAGACTCTTATGTATGAAAATGGATTCAATATACCATCTCAGCAAAAATTACAGCCAACTTTGACTGAAGGGAGTGTGGTTGTTAGATTTTTCTGGCAACTGAACCTGTGGGACACTCAGAGTACAACCTATCAATCAGGTCATAACCTGAGGATGCCTCATTGGGGTGTGATCTTTTTTATAATAGAAGTATTTGGAAACTCTCTTTCTTTCTTGTCTTTTACCCTCTGCTTGCTTCAATTATATCTGCCTCTAGGGGTGGCCCCATAACCCTGGGAGCTGTTGGTGCTCTACCATGTTCCCCCAACTTTGGACCCATGTGACTCTGCACCCACAAACCTGTGATTGTCCTGCTTCTTACTTCTTTCTGAATCATTGTACTGCAGCTATGTGAGTTTGAAGAGGGTTCTAGGTAACATGGATCTATGAACTTGTGTTGGAATTGGCTGGTATGCTTTCTTGATATATGAGCTAGGTAGGTTTACTGTGCCAACCTGGCCAATAGGAATATATGGCACTAATAAGGTTGCAGTTTGATTGGGGGGTAAAGCAATAAATGGCTCAGCAAGCCCCACATTTCTCTTTCTTGCTCTCTGGTGGTCAGACCAGTGTGCTTCCTTAGCTAGTTCTCTGCCTCAACTTGCAAGCTACAGTACCTGTGGGACAGCCAACCCCTGGACCCTGTCGCTAGAGCTTGAGGTTCCTTCAAAACCTGCTTCACCACACTACTGGTGTATACATCACTTGAGTTGGGGACTGTCAGATCCTGTCATCTGGCTGACTGTTGGTGACCCACCCTGCTGTTTGCTGCCTGTAGCCAAACTGCCTGCATTGCTCTTTGTAAGATTCAGCTGTCCACTTCCTTGACTTTTGACCCAGCAGCCCTTGTGAGTCGAAGGACTTCCAGTATATTAACTGTTTCATGGAAGTGAGTTGAACTGAGCCCTTTGTACTGCTGTGTGGACTGATTAGCTGTTATATTCCATATATATATAAAATCATAAGTGTCCTGGTTTTATTTTTCTACAGAACCCTGTTCTCTAGAACAGTCTCATTGGTTTTATTTCTGTAGACAACCCAGTCCAACACAAGGAGAGAGATAAAATAAAATTGGTTGGCTAGCGATAGTCTACAGGCAAGACATGAGTCAGTAGAGCTGCAAGTATGTGTTACCCTTTAGTGAGAGAAGAATAGCCCTAGAGGTGCATTCCTGGAATGTGAATATTAAAGGAAAGATGGATGGATTGACACAGTGTCTGCAACAATGGGCTCAGGCATAGGAAGATTTCTGCAGGACTGTGCAATGTTTCATCCTATTGTGCATAGGGTCACTATGGGTTGGGAATGACTTGCTGGCACCTAAAACAACAACACAGGAAAGGTGGCATATTTTATAAAGAGTTATCGATTTCTTGGTTTCAGATCATCGGGTTTCTGGATTAAAACTCTGACACCTTTTTTCCAGAAGGTGAAACTGCTCCTCATTGTTCTAGAGGGTGGGTCTCCCATGGTGAGATGATATGTCACTGTGGGTGATGGGTGCGAAAGGTTGGGTCCAATTCACCCAGATCAACTCAAAGACCAGCAAGGGCTCAAGAGACTTGGAGGGAAAAGCCACTTGGGCTTCTGTGGACAGATCAATTCACAATTATTCTCAGACTTTGAGATATAATGGAATTCAGTCTGCCAAGATTCAGGTTTGCTTGAGACCGGAAACCAGTTTATAGTTTTTGTGCTTGGAATGGGATATTGCTTGTGCTTGTGTGTGGAATGGGATACTGGCAAAGGTCGGTCCCATCAAACTTGCATTTTGGAAACAGACCATGGTTTTCTAGCTTTCACATAATGACAGATGGAGAAGAACGTTGTTGCAGGATTGACTATAGACACATCCTCAGCCATACTCGGTTTAGATAAATTATAACATGAGATTAAGTGTGAGGCCAGATCGAGTTAAGAGATTTCATGAAGTGAGTGCATTTTGTACAAGAGCAGATCATAGATTTGGGGACACCAGATAGTGGAGTAGCATGGCTTCAATTGGGTCTCAGGTAATAAATGTATTGAAGTCCTACTCTCTTATACCTATGAATTTGATCTTTTATGGAAACAGAAACATTGATACGTAATTCCTCTAGTTAGCATAAAGTTCTATTGGAATACAATGAACTTGTGAACTTATAAAAAGAAGAAAGACACCAACATTTCCCCAGGCTGACACAAAAGGGAGACAGGAGAAGATGGAGGTGTTGTACTACCACAAGCCGAGGAACATGAGTTGCTGTAAGACACTGAGAGAGAAAAAAATTCCTAAACAGCTTTTTGATTAAGCATGGCCTTAGAAACACCTTAAGTGTGATTTCTAGTTCCCTGAATTGTGAGGCAATACATTTCTGTGGCTAATCCACATAATGTGTGTGTGTGACTATAGCAGCTTATTATAGAGGTAAATTAGTAGGATTTATTCATAAAAAAGAAATGTAAATAAATCCAGATGCAAGAAGGCACCGAACCACATAAGACAAAACTGATAGCTCCAATTAAAATTTTCCTATAGAACTAGGTATCCTCTATGAAGCAAACACAATCTAATATATTTATTTGTCTGGCTAATCTTTGATTGAAGTCACAGATAGGAGATTAAGGGGTTAAGTTTCTATTGGGTAGTGGGATAGTAAATATATCCATGATTGACTTAAAGCAAAAAATTAGAGGGGTTTTCAGTGAAAATTATATAATTTTCAGATGATATAGTACAATATCAATGGTGGTTGTTTTCACATAGCTTTGATTAGATGACGTTTATAGTTTGTAAAGGGATTCATCGTGGTACCAGGACCTCATTTTGTCAAGATAGCTTGTTAAATGAACACCTTTCTAAGTATGTAATCTGAGAGACTTTAGATAAGACTGACACCAAAGCTCTTTCAGAAAATTACATTGTATGTTTATCATAAAAATCTTCCTTTGGTCCCTTTGTACAAGAAACACATGTGTCAACAGTCCTTTTTTCTGAGTGTATTCATTTAACTTCCTGATATTACTAGATGGGTGTGGGGTACCAGCATACCCCCAACTGAATGGGTCCTAGGGGCGGTTGTGTAATTGAGGAGTAATTAAAGATACATGAGAGAAGGCATGCAGGGGCTCACCTCTTCCATTGTGACCAGAATCAGAATGAGGCAATAAAGTATTATCTGCAGAACTTAGGCATACAAGCCCCAGTAAGTGCATCTGTAACAGGAAGGGGCTGTATTAAAGGGATAGATGTAACATGAGGGGGATGAGCTAGGGGTATACACACAATAGGAAGGGGAGGCACTAGAGGCATACACATGTAGCACGATGGGTGGATTCTAGAGTTAAGATAGCAGCCTAACAGTCATCTCTGAGCTAGCTTGACCTTGGGTGTCTCTGAGCTCTTCTCCAGGGGCATAATCTGTGGTCCCTATCAGAAGGAAGTGGGCCCTATTTAGGTTGGGACCGGCAATAGGGTCTGATTGCTCTCCATGTCAGACAGCCTGCTGCAAAGCAGTCTTCAAGCAGGAGACCTTCAAACATGTGTAGTGGCAACCATGTCTTTGCAAGTATTACTTTGAAATCAGCATGATTATGGGGGGACATCACGAGGTATAACTTTTACTTAGGAGAATGTTCATGGGACACATCTCCAACCCACAAATATGAAGGTCTCTCTCCAAGGGAATCCTGCCTCCCAGACTCCTTAACAAAGGAACGTAAAGAATTTGTCCACATACACTCTATTCCTTGTTCTGTTTCCCTCAGACAGGTAAATTGCTTCCTGATTTTATAGCCTCTAGCCATTAATATATCCAGATATTAATAGCTTGTGAAGAAAAGCTGCAGCTGAGCAGTTTATTAAAAACAAAAAACCCACTCTACTATTGAGTTGACTGTGACTCATAGCAACCCCATAGGACTGAGTAGGACCACCCTGTGGGTTTCTGAGACTGCGAATCTTGATGTGAGTAGAAAGCCTCATCTTTGTGGTTTCAGACGAGGTAGTTAGCATCCCACTACATAACCAGGACTCTAAATTTCAGACAGATAAACCAGTAAGGAACAGTTTAATTCAACAAGACTCATTTTAAAAAGAACTGAGATAACTGAAACCAGTTTGTTCATGGAGGCTTTAGAAATTACACATTTTTCAAGCTCTGTTCAAAAAAATTCAGAACCCATGAATCTAGCAGAAATTGGGAAAAAAAGAATAGTCTTGTTTTCATCACTAAACGTCTTAAAATTCTACTAGGGTCTCAAATTTATAGACTGTAATACAAATTCATAATGATAAGAAAACACTATGGAGCAGATTATCAATTGTTTTGAAAAAAATAGTGTGTTTTGGGCACCCCATTATATATAATGTTAGCAGTTTTAAAATTTATGATAACTCAATTAAAGTAGTATCTAGTTATTTTAGGAATAATTCACACAAATTGTAGCAAAAAGCTTAAGCATATCAAGTCCATAATGTGATCACCACTGCATTTGCTTTTTTTAATACTGCATTTCTCTTCTGAAAAAAAACAACAAAAAACTCTTACCTGTGCTAGTGATGTGATCTGGAGCTTAGAGATTTTTGCCTCATTATAATCTGGTTTTAACTGATTTAAAAACACACGTGGAATTATCAGAAATGCACCAGGCACAAGATTAGCATTACTCATTGTTATTGTATTGCTTTGCTATTTTTGTCTTATTTAATTAATAATTAGTATCATTACTTGTCAGATGTAGGCGGATACTGCAGCAATATTTCAAACTGCAAAGTGACCCCAAGTAGCAGTTGGAAGAATCCACACAGGAGATAGCATAATCTCCATAAAGCCACACTCTCTTTGTGAAGCCAATTGCATCTTTGAGGTTTTTCCAAAGGCACGCTCAGATTTGATAAATTGCTGAGAGTCTCCCAGAATTCAATGAAAGTTATGGCACTCAAGGCTACATTCATTAATGGGAGGAGGCATGTTGGGCCCAGCCAAAGGAAGACACATGGAGCAGACCCTACAAGGGGTAAGTGTGAGGATTCCCATGTTTACAGCTGCATCGCTCTCTAGTGTCAGCAGTGATAATATGCAGGCAGTGTGGCCAGTCCGGGAAGTTCACTAAAATGTCTGTGTCCAGGTTGTAGCACAGGTTGTATTACCCAAACATGATTGATTTATTCACTTCCAAGGGAAGTAAAGGCAACTCCTAACTTTCTTTAACTGCACCCTTTAGTCACATGTTTGGCTGTCACAGTAAGAATATTGCGTGTCGCCTGTCTTAATCTGTGTCATTACTGTAGCATAAACTATAGTGGAGAAAAATAGAACATATCTATCCCTGAGGAAAATTCAAACCACCTACAAAACAAAAATAGAGTGCAAATTCCACCAAAAAAATAGTGACATAAGATAAACATGTTGTTGTTTTTGTTAGGTCCTATCAAGTTGGCTATAACCCAGAGAGATCCTATTTGTGTTTTATTGACTATGCAGAGCATCCAACTATGCAAAGACCATAATAAACTATGGATAACCTTGAGAAGATGAGAATTCCAGACACTTCATTGTGCTACTGAGGAACTTGGGAAAGCATCAACAGGTAGCTCTCCCCACAGAGCAAGGGTATACTGTATGCTACATTACCAAGAGGGGTTTGTGTCCGGTTGTATCATCTCACCATATTTAGTCTATTTGTATTCTGAGCAAATCATCAGAGAAGCCAGCTTATATGAAGATAAACATAGTGAGTGAAAATTGTCCATGTTTAAAAATCCATAGCTCTGACAAATAACCACATATCAATACAGCTAATATTCTAAATGGAAAATAATTTAACCATTATATGATGAATTGACAGCTTAGAAAAGTAATCAAGTAATGTTTGTCTAAGAAATCTTTGCAACAGAATTATCTGCATAATTGTCTCAATTTTCCAATTCATTTTAAATGTTCTTCTTGTCTAAAATAATATTTGCACTTGTAAATACTTGGATTTAAAAATAAAAAAGCACTAGCAGGATATAGCAAAGATAGTTGCATTTAGAATGCTTCAGCAAGCTATGTATTCCCTAATGAGCATTCCACACAATGCTGTGTTATGTCTAAATCTCTCTCTTAAAAAATTCACAATGAAACTACTTTTGGTTATTAGATTTTGAATTAGATAGAGTACATCATTTATAGCACCCATCCATGTAATCATTCATTGATTTAATATGCATTGTAGAAGGACAATCCAGGGAAATAGAGAGTAGATATAAGAAGGTAAAATTGCATAAAAGAAGATGAATGATAAGGAATTAACCATAAATGCATTTTTCCCCACACAGGAGCTTAGATAAAACAGGAAATTCTATAAGCAGAACTCAAAGGACTATGTGACATATATTTTTAATTTAAAATATTCAGTTGTGAGAGAAACAAACATTTTAAGAACACTGAAGTGGCTTCAGGTGCTTTTCAAATACAAAGTTTCTATATATCTTATAATTGGATTGTTGAGTGTAATACATTTTTAAAATGATAATAGAGTTTATAAAATTTTCAGCGATAAAGGCTTTTATTTGAATCCCCCTCCCACACGAGCACATCCACAAGTAATTGAATCACTACAAGTAAAAAAGAACTCACTCTTTCTCGTGTTGAATGTGTCAGCTCACAATAAGCCTGCCTTTTAATTTTGTGTAAGAGTCTCATGGTGCTTTGTGATCTCTGCATTGGAGAGGTCAGGGCTGGAATCATAAACTATCCATTAAAAAAGCCCAGCAATAAAAGAAGGAGATGAGAAAAAGACTTTGCAGTAGGCCTAGATAAGTGTGGCCAAACTAACTTTAAAAAAAAAAAGGATAACAGCTTGTTTGTAGTGGAATAATTGTAGCATTCATCAAAGAGCTTCTAAGGAGGTCTCAGGAGTGTGTGTCAGAAGTTAGGCATGAGTAGACAGAGAACCTGTTTTCTTGTGAGGTGACAAAAGCTCATGAGGTTGTACTTTAACTTTAAAAGTACACATTCATAAAGGGAAAATAAGGACTCTAACCTAGACCTTATCACTTTATAATCAGTGTTCTTTTCATTCTTGAAAATCAGAGCTTGAGAATTGTTGGAAATTACTATATTTTACCCATTACTATGAAACATCGAAAGATATTTATGTATCTGTTATTGACCATGCCAACGCATTTAACTGTGTGGATTATAACAAACTATTAATAATCTTGAGAAGCACAGGAATTCCAGGACAATTCATTGTGCTCATGCAGAATTTGTACATGAATTAAAGGCAATTGTGCGAATGGAACAAGGGAAGACTGCATGGTTTACAATCACGAAAGGTGTGCGTCAAGGCTGTATCCTCTCATGTTATCCAGTCTGTGTGCTGAGCAAATCATCGGAGGCTGGATTATGTGACAAAGAATGTGGCATCAGGACTGGAGGGAGGTTTGTTAACAACCTGTGATATTCAGAGGACACACACCTGCTTAATTAAAATAAGGTGAACACGAAGCATTGCTGGTGAAGATAAAGGAGTTTTGCCTCCATTATGAATTCCAACTTAATGTAAAGAAGATCAAAATCCTCCTAAATTGACCAATAGGTAACATCATGATAACTGGAGAAAGGATGGAAGGATTTTGTCTTACTTGAATCCATAATAAATTCTCGTGGAAGCAGTAGTCAAGAAATTAAAAGATGAGTTGCATTAGGTAAATCTGCTGCACAAGAACTCTTTAGGTTGAAAAGCAAGGAAATTACCTTAAAGACTAAGGTGAGCCTGACATGAGCCATGGTATTTTCAATTGCCTCATAGTCATGTGAAAGTCGGACATTGAATAAGGATGAACAAAGAACAATCAATGCATTTGAATGGTGAAGAATATTGAAAGCATCACACATTGTCAAAAGGATAGACAAATGTGTCTTGAAAGAAGTCAGGCCAGAGTGCTCATTAAAGGCAAGGATGGTGAGACTTCCTCTTAAATGCTTTGGACATATTATCAGGATAAAACAATCGCCGGAGAAGGATTTTATGCTTGGTAAAGTGGAAGGGCAGCAAAAAAGAGAACTTCCTCAAGGACATGGGTTGCCACTGTTTATACAGCAATTCATTAAGAAATGGGAACAATTGTGAGGATGGCAAAGGACTGGACAATGTTTTGTTCTGTTGTGTATAAGCTGTCTAGGGGTCAGAACTGACTAGAAGACACCGAACAACAGGAAACATAGACTTCTCTCTGGATGAGCAAGAACAGGAGAGAGAGAATGAAAAGGAGACAGAATAAGAACCCAAGAAGCATATCCATTCAATAAATGTAACCAATAAATCAACTAGCATTACTCTTGTTCTCCTTCAGGATATAATAGAATCCTCTAGATCTGAGAAAT
>NW_022103908.1:29200202-29219929 GCF_000313985.2 Echinops telfairi | reverse complement strand
TGTTCATTGTTTCCCTTTTAAATTGAACTGACCCCAGTGCCCTGCATCATTTCCTACCTCTGTTTTCTTAGTCATCTCTTACTAGGGAGCCCTCTGTTTTGAGTTGCTCTGTTTTCTCTGCCATTTTTTCTGTGTAGACATCTTCTTCCCTCCCCTTTACAACTTCTTCCTCAAAATAATTTTCAATTATCATCTTTTCTTAGAATAATTATCTAAATTTCTCTTCTCTTCTGGTTTGAGGTAGAGAATTTTTTATCTCCCCTTTGTGCTAGCATACTATAGCACACGTAACTCTACCTCTATTACTATGTATTATAGATTGCATTGTTTACTGATGATAATTTTAGCTTTTTCCATAAAGCCTGAGTAGCATGGCACAAAGGCTGTATTTTTCACTGCTAGGTAAAAAATAGAAAGTGTTGGTATGTAGAAACACATGCATCTAAAGTAGCAATGGCTGCTGTTGATCATAAATTCCATTATCTGAATGGTTTTTGAAAGACAGAATTTATCTCTTATCTGTGTGAGCTACAATGAAGATTGAAAGGATTTATTCTACATACTCATTTAGGATTAGTTAATTACAATATTTCACCTTCACTCAGTGGCCTGAAGTTGATAGCCCACACACAGAGAAAAAGTATACTGAAGGATTGTGTAGTAACTTCTGTTTGGCCATGACTGAATTAGTGTACCTTGTAAGATTTCATTGGCCGAAACTCATAAATGAGTCACATGGCAACTGCTAGCACTAGAGACGATTGGAAAGTACTCTAGTTGTGTAGCCTGGGGGAGCGAGAACCATGACAATCTAAGGCAGCTTTCCTAAAGCTTTTATCTGATTTAAAGAGGTGTTGCATAAATATTGGTTAAATTAATGAATAAATGAGAGAATAAATAAGTAAATGGTCAAATACAACTTTAATTAACATGGTGAAATTACACTGGAATCATACAGGTTTCTATTATCTTTGAAAGCAATTTAATACTATATATTTAGTTTGTGGTATTCTCTAAAGTAAAACTGAATGTCCTTAATCTTGGAAAGTGTAGGTGAAGAGGGCATCTTCTGCCCTATATTATTTTATAACTTAATTTCTAAATGATATTTTAGATACTAAGTTCACTCATTCAATTTTCTAAGAAAATTGAAAGTTAGATAGTTGCTATGTAGTTCCACAAATGAAGCTTTGGCTCCCACTACCAGAATCCCACAATTTGGACTCTAGTCCCACCTTCGAGTTTGAATTATGTGGTTCACCATCCTTTGATGACTGATGATGGTGAGCTTCTTCCAGGTAGACTTAGCTGGTACCTTACTTAGATGCCTGCTTAGTTGGAAATAAGCCTTTAAAACCCCAGATGTGATTTTATCTGATAGCTGAGCACCATCTACATAAGTCTTTGGAGAACTCCCTCTATTGAGATGGGAGGAAAGAGGTTACTAAACAGAGAGCTTTGGGGAGATGAATACAGAAGATCAAAGACATAATCTGATTTTATCTGATTTGAAAAATTAATACTTTGTCAGTAGATCCCCTCAGATGCATGCTGGACCTGATCTGATTTCCAATTTTTTCCTGTATTTTTGGTTTGTATTGCTTTGTCTGGTTCTTGTTTGCTCACATTAGGGTGTATCTCATAAGTGTCTTCTCATTGGAGGTTACCTCTTGAAGTTGTGTTATATGTTTTTTCAGTTTTTAATAGATGAAACCCAGGATTAATGAACCTACAGAGACACCAAGTAAAATAATGGATATGGTGGGAGGGGGATTAAGTGGTGTAGGGGTGAGGTGAAGGGGAGACAATGTCAAGGAACCCATATAGAAAAAGAATGTTTGGAAATTGATTGTGGTAGCAATTATACAATTCTGCTTGACATGATTGACTATGGAATGATATGATTTATATATTAAAGAAAAAAAGTTAATTATGGTTATTCTTTTTCTCAGACAAGAATATTGAATACTTTTGTTTGAAATGAATTGTTAGGAAGGGTTCTCTAGAGAACTGAAACAAGGACACTTACAATTTTATACAGTGAGCCCTCGTTTATCGCGGTTAATCGGTTCTAGACCCTACTGTGATAAATGAAATTCCGCGAAGTAGGATTCCTTATTTGTAAATCAAATATTTTCATAGTTAGAGCATAGAGGACATGAAAAAACACCCTTTAGTCACCATTACACTCGTATTACCCAATTTATTAAACGGAAAAGGGAAAATACAGTAAAACATTTTGGACGTTACAATTATCATTTATTATTTATTATATTATTTATGGCATCAGGCATGTACAGTATGAGCCAATCAGTGGCAGTAATGACAGAGCATAACCGCGATAGAGTGAAGCCGGGGAAGTTGAAGCGCGAAGTGGCGAGGGTTCACTGTATATGGGTTTATACAGTGAGCAGGCATATAACAGCTAATTAGTCCACAGAGCAGAACAGAGGGTTCAGTTCAACTCACTTCCAAGGAGCAGTTAATATATTGGAAGTCCTTCAATTCATGAGGTTTGCTGGGTTCAAGGTCCAGGAAGCAGATAGCAGAGGCCCCCTGGAGAGAGGCAAGCAGAGTCTGCCCACAGGAAGAAAGCAGCAGGATGGGTCACCAACAGTCAGTAGCTCAGGAACTTAGTGAAGCAGGCCTGGATGGGATATCAAACACAAGCATGCAAGGCAATGGAATCCATCAGCCTCAAGCTCAAGCGATGTGCGCACCAGCAGCATGGTGAAGCCAAGCTCTAGCAGCTCGATCCACGCATAGGTCTGACCCACAGCTAATGTAGCTCACAGGTTGAGGCAGAGAACTAGCTACAGCAGCAGCACACACATTTCAGCTAGATCCAGCACACTCCCATCAACAGAGAGCAAGAGGGAAGGGGGTGGGCCTTGCAGAGCCATTTATCTCTTTGCCCTCCAATCAATCTGTGATCTGATT
Organism: Echinops telfairi; assembly: GCF_000313985.2. Lineage (NCBI taxonomy): Eukaryota > Metazoa > Chordata > Mammalia > Afrosoricida > Tenrecidae > Echinops > Echinops telfairi. The sequence goes on along the minus strand of NW_022103908.1, from coordinate 29,216,989 downwards.
AATGCTACATGTTCCTATTGGCCAGGTTGGCACAATAAACCTACCTATCATGGTCTACCCCTTACCAGCTTAACACCTGTACCCAATTCTTCAGCCATATATAATTTCTAGATATTAATGAAATCACACTTAGACCTAACATTATATATATATATATATCATACATATAAATGAAAACACATTGAAACTAATTGTATCTGGTACATCATACATGAACCCAAAAAAAGATATTCAATAAGCACATTTTACAAAGGTAAACTGACAATCACAAGCCTCACTTTTGCAATTGATCACATGGTCATAACTGATAGGTAGAACTATCTTATTCTACTACCCATTCTGTATTACCTTTTCCCTCAGCCAGCACCTCAACTGCCCATGGTTCTTTGCCTGGTGGGGTGATCCAGACCTTCATTCCTGAGGGGTCTGAGTCATTATAAGTCCTGTCAGGATTGGGTTGCTGCAATTTACCATCAACTTTAATCACAGGGCATGGTAGCACTAAGAGTTGGCCTATGGGATCTCCTGGATTCCAGACATAGTCTTTTTTGCCTCCATTCTGTAACACCAGTCCAATTTCTCCTTGGTAATCAGGATCAATCACACCACTCAGTACTGTGACACCATTCCTGACCTGTTGATCCAAAGGTATGAGGAGCCCAAAGTGCTCAGGGGACATACTCAGCTACCAGTTCAGTGGAATCTGTGCTGTGTTTCCGGGTGGGAGAGTTCCTTCCTTCGGAACTAGGACATCCAGGCCTGATGCACATTGGGTTTCTGGGACAGGAAGCAAAAATGCTGCAAGTGGTTCACTAGGAGTAATAGTGGGTAGTGCTACTCCAGCCTCCCCCACCACCACCCTGGGATTCTGGACTCATAAATGCTGGCAATTAGGGACACAGCACCGTATATTGACCACTGGTTTAGAGCATATACAGCCTCATGGAGAACATTGCCGCAGCCCCACAAGTTTTTGCCACCTAGCTGGCACTGTAACTGTGTCTTTAAGAAGCCATTCCATTGTTCTCTCAAGCCAGCTGCTTCAGGATGATGAAGAACATGATGCGACCAATGGATTCCATGGGAATGGACCCATTACCACACTGCATTTGCTGTGAAGTGAGTCCCTTGATCTGAAGCAATGCTATGTTGGACGCCATGCCAGTGGATAAGGCATTCTGTAAATACATGAATGGTAGTTTTAGCAGAAGCATTGCATACAGGGAAGACAAATTCCTATCTAGAGTAGGTGACTATTCCAGTAAGAACAAATTGCTGCTCCCTCCATGATTGAAGTGGTCCTATGTAATCCACCTGCCACCAGGTTGCAGGTTGATTTCCCTAAGGAATGGTCCCACATCTTGTATTCAATGTTGGTTTCTGCTGCTGGCAGATGGGGCACTCAGCAGGGGAAGTGACCAAGTCAACCTTGCTGAGTGGAAGTCCATGTTGTTGCGCTTGTGCATAACCTCCATCTCTGTCCCCATGCCCACTTTGATCATGTGTCCATTGGGCGATAACAGGAGTGGCAGAGGAAAGAGGAGGACCAGCCTCCACAGCGTGTGTCGTCTTATCCACTTGATTGTTAAAGTCCTCCTTCTCAGAGATAACCCTTTGGTGAGCACTCACATGAGACACGATTGTTTTTATTTTCTTGGCCCATTCAGAGAGGTCTGTGCATGTACCTCTTCCCCACACCTCTTTGTCACTTATTTTCCAATCATTTTCCTTCCAATTCCCTGACCATCCAGTCAAACCATTCACTACAGCCCATGAATCAGTAAACAATCTCACATCTGGTCATTTCTCTTTCCAGGCAAACTGAAAAGCTAGGTGCACTGCTCGAAGTTCTGCCCATTGGGAAGATTTCCCTTCACCATTGCCCTTTAGGGAAATCCCAGAAATGGGCTGTAGTGCTGCTGGTGTCCACTTATGAGTGGCACCTGCATTTTGTGCAGAACCATCTGTAAACCAAGCATGACTTTTTGGTTCTTCAGTTAAATTATTATAAGGAACTCCCCAGGAGGCCATATGTGCAGACTGGGGAAAGAAGGTAATGTGACAGGAGTGGAGACTGTGGGCATTTGGGCCACTTCTTCATGTATCTTACTTGTACCTTCAAGTCTTGCTCTAGCCCGATCTCCTATATACCACTTACATTTAACAATGAAATATTGTTGTGCCTGTCCAACTTTATGACTCTGAGGGCCAGACAATACCCAGTTCATGATGGGTAGCTCAGGCCTCATGGTGACTTGGTGGCTCCTGGTGAAGCATTCATAGTTTCTACTAAAGCCCAGTAATAGGCCAACAGCTGTTTTTCAAAAGGGGGTAATTATGTGTAGAAGATGGCAGGACTTTATTCCAAAATTCCTGTAATCCCTGAAAAGTTTGATTGATGGCAGGACTTTATTCCAAAATTCCAAGGTTCTACATTGTGATTAGCCAATAGGGGTCTGCCAAAGACCCCACACTGCATTTCTATCTCTGACTGACACCTCTAGCACCATTGGGTTAGCTGGATTATATGGCCTCGATGGCAAAGCAGCTTGCATGCCACCTGAACCTGTTGCAAACTCTTTTCTTTTTCTGGGCCCCACTCAAAATTGGAGACCTTTTGTGTCACTTGATAGATAGTTTGATGTAGAACACCCAAATGAGGGATATATTGTGTCCAAAAATCTGAAGAGGGGCAGATTCAATAGCTTATTCTTCACTTTAGTAGGAATGTCTCAATATGCCCCAAACTACTGGTCCCCTAAAAATTATACTTAGGCGAAGGGTGTCCAACTCTTCACTGGGTTGATTTCCCAAACTCTGCACACATATGTTGAACCAATAAATCTAAGTTCTTTGATACACCCTCCATAGTGGGTCCAATCAGCATCATGTCATCAATATAATGGACGCGCGTGACATTTTGTGGAAGAGACAGTTGATCAAGCTCCCTTCAAACTAAATTATGGCAATCAGGGTGGAAGAATTGATGTACACCTGCAGACAGTTGTGAAAGGGTACTGTTGCTCCTGCCAGCTCAAGACAAACTGCTTCTGGTAGTCCTTCGAGACTGGTATTGAGAAGAAGGTATTAGCCAGATCAATAACCGCATACCAAGTACCAGGAGGAATAATTAATTTGTTCACTCAATGCAATCACAACTGAAGCAGCTTCAATTGGAGTCACCTCCTGGTTAAGTTTACAATAATCCACTGCCATTCTCCAGGATCCACCTTATCCAAATAGGTGAGTTAAATGGGGATGTGGTGGGAATCCACAAGCCTGCATCCTTCAAGTCTTTGATGGTGGCACTAATCTCTGCAATCCCTCCAGGAATATTGTATTGCTTTTAATTTACTATTTTCCTAGCTATGGTAGTTCTAATGGTTTCCACTTGGCCTTTCTTATCATACTAGCCCTTATTCCATATTTCAGGGATATAATAGTGGGTTCTGTCCATTACTAAGTATGTCTATTCCAATGATTCATTCTGGAACTAGAGAAATAATGACAGAATGGATTCAGGGCCCACTGGCCCCACAGTGAGGCATACCTGAGCAAAACCTCCATTGATAACTTGACCTCCATAGGCACCCAGTCTGACTGATGGGCCTACGGGACATTTTGGGTCTCCTGGAATTAATGTCAGTTCAGAGCCAGTGTTTAGTAATCCCTGAAAAGTTTGATTATTTCCTTTCCCCCAATGAACAGTCAATTGTATGAAAGGCTGCAGGTCCCTTTGAGGAAGGCTAGAAAAAAACTAACAGTATAAACCTTCGGTGATGTAGCAGGGTCAACCAGCCTTAAGCAGGTCTCCATGCAGCCTCAAGCTCTAGCGACATGGTTCACGGATTGACCTGGCCTACAATTAGTGCAGCTCGCAGGTTGCGGCAGAAGCAGCACTCATGCTCCAGCATGCTCTGATCACCAGAGAGAATGAGAGAAGGGGCCAGGCCTTGCAGAGCCATTATTCTCTTTCCCCTCCAAACTGTGGCCTGATTAATCACACATGTTTCTATTGGCCAGGTTGGCACAATAAACCTACCTATCACAGAATATTCATAAAACAACAGAGCTTATTTTCTAGTAATACTTAGCTATAAACACACTTCTAATTTATCCCAGAACTTGTCTCTTCTTATTGAGGGGCAACCTAATCTTCTTACTTCTCTCCAGAGTACAATGGTGTGTTAGGCTGGTGTGTTAGTCCAGGTAGACTAGAGAAACAAATCCAGGGAGACACTTATATGTGTATAAGAAAGAGCTTTATATCAAAGAGTAATTGTACATTAAGAAACAACACAGCCCAGTCCAGATCAAGTCCATACAGGAGTTCTCAGAATCCTCTGGAGAAGGGCACACCCGCACAGAGGCCTCATTGGCTGTGAACTGATTGACAGGCTGGACTCCACCCCTTCACAAGTTGAAAGATTATGTAATGGCTACAGCTGGGTTGATTAGAGAAACAAATCCAATGACACTCAAATATTCATAAGAAAGAAATTTCTATCTAGAAGGAATTATATATCAAGAAAGCGTCCGAGTCCAGTCTAATTCAAGTCTATAAGTCCAATATTAATCAAATACCCAAAGACTCACGCAGCCACAATCAAGGATGTGGAATGCAAGAGTCTCACAGTCCAGTGGGTACAGAGTGGTTTGGATCCAAGGTCTGTGGAAACATGGCAGGGCTCTGGCATCTGTCAGAGTTAGTGGCTCAGACGCAGTACGCAGGAAGGTGAAGTGGGAGAGAGATGGAGGTTCCCAGGGTCATCCTTGCGAAAAGGCCACACCCCCAAGGAGACAGCGTCAAGGTGTAGGTGACCTGTTTGATTCAACACCTGCACTTTCATTCATCATCAAGTTGACATACAATCCTCTAACTACCACACATGAGATCACATCATCTGCTGTTCACATCCATGAGTGTACTCTGAACTATTTGAGAGAATTTAGTCCAACCTCGCCACCAGAGAAAGGTGAAATTTTCTACTCCTCTTAAGGTTTGCAGCCTCAGAAAATCACAGGGAGAGTTAGTTCTGCCTTCTCCAATAGGGTCGCAATGAATCAGAATCAACTCCAGGGCCATGAGTTTGGATTTTTGGTTTGGATTATAGATAATAATTCTAGACAAACTTGTTCTCTAATTTAATGGACCCTTCTGGCAATTACAATAGATCCTATGGAGAGTTATCCAAAATTAGAAAATCCACAAGGGAATCATATCTTTATAATATGCTGTAGAGTGTTGAGAAATTGTAATATACGATAATTTATTATTGATGTTTTACACCTAAGTTTCTATTTTAACAAGAACTGGAAATCAGATGCCCTGTGATGTTTCTGTTTCTGTTGTAGTTCTGTGGATCTTGGAGATTCCTTTGGGAGTGTGAAACATCAGTTGTTTGATACTTTAATACACTACCTTTTGCATCAGTTTTTCCTAGAGAAGTACATTAGGAAATAACCTGCTATATTGTGTCAATTTTCAGAGAAATTCCATCTCAGTCTATACATATGGCTCTTCTATTAATACCAGCCAAAGACTCATAAGGTCATTTATATCTCAATGAGAAAATGTGTGCTGATTATTACTTAGCACCAGTGAAATATGTCATTACAGTGCAGATTGTGTTTCATGCAGTGCATATTAAACAGTAAGATATGTACAAAAGGTGTATTTGATTATAGATCTTGATCACCAATGATCTGGACTAAGGATTTGGCTAAAGATATTGATCATCAAATGTGATTTTGGATTTTCCAGTGTGTTACAGTGCCAAGAAATGTTAATGATTTTGATGATATTAAGGCATCTGGAGAAACCAGACAGTTACTGATATTAATTCTGGCATTGAAGTAGTTTGCAAGACACAATGGAGGATATAAAAGTATGAAATTCTGATCACTATGCATCAGGAATCCTAAGTGTATCTGAAAATAATAACAAAAACAACTTATACTTATGAGCACATATTATAACAACTGACATTATTTTTAAATAGTTTATAAACAATTATAGTAACCCTTATATAGTGGATATAAAATCATTGAGATAGTTTATCTCCCCCAAATATGGCTAAAATATGTGTCTAGAAAGAAGGCTTCACCAAAGAAGGTAATTTAATGTCTTTTGAAAAGTTAATTTCTATGGTGAACCAAAAAGTCCTCCAGATACCCCAAAACTCAGAATATTCTTCATCAGACACTACTATCTTCTCCAAAGGAGAAATAAGACTAAAGATCAAAGTGTCTATGCATCGTAGAAGGTGGAAGAGATGCTTAACTCGTTCCCTGACTAAGGTCCTTACAATCGGGTATGCTTCACCTACTGGTTTTGTGGGTTCCATTCCAAACTGCTACAATAAAGTCAACATTACAATAAAGAGAATAACACTTTTTTGAGGCATTTTAGTGTACATTGAAGTTATATTTACACTAAAGTCTATGAAGGTGCCATGGCTTAATACACTACAATGGTATGGCTGTTGGGTAAACGTTGGACAACTAACCACAAGGTCACTAGTTCAAAAGCATCAGTTGCTCCATGAGTGAATGATGAGACTCTCTGCTCCAGTACAGATTTACAGACTTGGAAACACTGTATAAGATTATTATGAGTCCGAATCAACTTGATGGCAGTGTGTTCTAGTCTATTAAGTGTACAGTAGCATGATGAAACAGTTTGACCTGCCAAAATATGTCAGAGAGAAATGAAGTGAGTACACACTGCTGGAAAAAAATGATGCTGACAGACTTTCTCATCAGTGTTACCACAAACCTTCAATTTGTAAAATATTCCATACTTGAGAAGCACAAAGAACAAAGCCCTAAGAACAAATCACAATAAAACAGAGGCTCCCAAATTTACTTGACCTTGTTTTTAGGTGTCACTGACTTGGGTGCAAATCATAGCGACCCTATGCACAACCAAATGAAACATTGCATGGTCCTGTGCCATCCGCACCATCTTTCTCTGCCCGAACCCATGGAATTAACTACGGTGTGGATCCATTTCCTTGAGGTCTTCATCTTTTTCATTGCTTTTCCATTTTACCAAACACGATATCCTTATCCAGGGACTGGTTCCAAAATACATAAGAAGTATTGCTATCCTTTTTTTCTAAGGAGAACTCTGGACTTCTTTCTTCCAATGCAGATCAGTTTGTCTTTTAGTATTGCCTGGTGCTTCTCCAGCTCCACAATTCACATGCATCAGTTCTTCTACAGCAGTGAGTCTCAACCTTCCTCATGCTGCCACCCTTTCATACAGTCCTCATGCTGTGGTGATCTCCGCAACCATAAAATTATTTTCGTTTCTACTTCATAACTGTAATTTTGCTACTGTTAAGAATCAGGAAACCCCTCTGAAAGGGTCATTTGAACCGCCAAAGGGGTGGTGACCCACAGGTTGAGAAACACCGTTCTGCATTCTTTCTAATTCAATGTCCAACGTCTGCATGCATATGAGATAATGGAGAATACGATGGCTCGGTCCAGGTGCACCTTTGTCCTCAAAGAACCACCCTCACTCTTCAATCTAAAGATACCTTGTGCCAAAAATTTATACCATTTGGTCTCTTGACTGCTGCTTTTGATTTTGCATAGTCAATAACAAACAAAGAACATATTTTGGGTATTCTCTGTTTTCAGCCATGATCCATCTGACATCAGTCATCATACCACTTGTTCCATCTCCTTTCTGAATATGACTTGAAATTCTGGTAGCTCCTTGTCAATGTACCGCTGCAAATATTATTAGATGATCTGCAGCAAAATGTTACTTGGACGTGATATCAATGATATTGTTCTATAGTTTGAGCATTCAGTTGAGTCACCTTTCTTTGGAATCAGTACAAATACGAATTTCTTCCAGACAGCTGGCCAACTATCCATCTTCCAAATTTCTTGGCATAGATAATGAGTGCTTCTGGTACTTCATAAGCTTTTTGAAATATTGGTATTTCATCGCTTCCTGAAGACTTGTTTTGTTTTGTTGGCTAATACTTTCAGGGCAGCATAAAATTCTTCCTTCTTCACCATGGGTTCTTGCTTATATGTTAACTCCTGAGATGTCTGCATTCTCTTTCCATCTTCCATTGATGTTTCCAGGACCATTCGATATTTGTCCATCGAATCTTCCAATATTGATACTCCTGACTTAAATTTGTCTTGAGTTATTTCTGTTTAAGATATGCGGAGTGTACTCTTCCTTCTTGGTTATCAAATTCTAGGTTTTTGCACATTTCAGTATAATATTTTACTTTGTCTTCTATAGGCGCCCTTTCAAATTTTCTATTCAGCTCTTTGACTTCATCATTTCTTCTATTTGCCTTAGTTACTCTACAAGTAAGAGCAAGTTTCGGGGTCTCTTCTGACATCTGCACTGATCTTTTTCTTCCTTTGCTATCTTTTTTAATGACCTTTTCCTTTTCTCATGAATAATGTTCTTGATATCCTCTCTCAGCTCATCAGGTTTTCGGTCATTAATGTTGAAGGTGTCAAATCAGATCTTGAGATATTATCAAAATTCAGGTGTGAGATTCCTCAGATAATATTTTCAGTCTCATGGACTTGTTTTAATTTTTTCAGCTTCAACCTGAACTTAAGTATGAGCAATTGGTGGCATGTTCCATTGTCACCCCTGGGCCTCATTTTAGATGCTGCTTTGAGCTTCTTCATATTCTCATCCCACAAACATAGTTCAATTTGATTTCTGTGTATTCCATCAGATAAATCTACAAGTATAGTCATCTATTTTTTGCTGTAAAAAATATTTGCTATGAACAAGTTCTTGGTCCTGACAATTTTGTTATATGATCTCCACCTTTGTTTCTTTCACCCCAACTGTATTTAACAACTACTGCTCCTTTTCTCTGTTACCAACTTTTCATTCACCAATAATTATGAATATTGGTTGTGTGTTTGATCAATTTCAGACTGATGACTTTGCTAGTATTATTCATTTTTTCATCAAAAGTTTTAGTGGTTAGTGCATAAATTTGAAAACCACTTGTATTTATTGGATTTTCTTGGAGGCAGATAGATATAATTCTATGACTTACAGCATTGTACTTGAAGATATACTTACAATATCTTTTTTGATAATGAATGCAAACCCATATTCCACTTGATTGTGTCCTTCCCATCATAGAAACCATATGATTTTGATTCAAAATTGTCAAAACCAGTCCATTTAAGCTTACTAATGCCTAAAATATTGATCTTTATGCATTCCATTTCATTTTTAATGACACACAATTTTCCTGAATTCATACTTCCTAAATTCCAAGTTCAGATTATCAGTAGATTTTTGTCTCAGAGTGTATGCTCATCTTGAGTTGCACCCCAACAGCAAACAAAGATCCTGAAGTTTCCATTCCTATAGGCTTTCCTCTATCCGATGCACCATAGCCAGCTCTCGTTTGGGAAGGCAGCTCTTCTTCAATCACATTGTGAGTGCCTTATGACCCCAGGCTGCACCTCTGACTTAGACAATGATCTGCTCTCATATATTAGGCCTCAGGATCTGACCATGTTTCCTTGTAAGTATAAGGTTTACAGTGAGAACTTTCACCAAAATTGGTAGCAAACTCATCTGTTCTTCGTCTAGAAGCTGTGCTGAAACTTGCTCATTTTGGGTGACTTTGCTGGCATTTGAAATGCCAGTGACACAGCTTTCTGCATCACATCAACACACAAGCCACCACTATACAACAAACTGATATAAATCATCAGAAGCATAGAAAATGAAGTAAGAAACATATCTACTAATGTTTTTAACTCACAACATAAGTGAATAGATACAGTTGACTCAATGCTGGGCAGTTAGATAAGGAAGATAGAAGGAGATTTGGCATATGGGAACTGTGTTGATGGCTAAAAATAATGACGATACCAGGAACTTGCAGAAGAACCCCCACAATACTCTCTGAATTGGCAGTAGTGTGTTCCTTAGAAGTACTGATGGCAGGGTGCCTTGGATCTTTTCTCAGGAAAGGCCACTCTCTAGAAAAGGTTACATAAAATTTGGCAAAAGGGTCCGTGAACAAAACTCCTTAGAACAATTGATGTAATGGCTCAACAAAGGGCTCAAACGTTCCAATTGTTATGAGTATGGAATAGAGCAACATTTTTTTCCACTGCACATACGCCATCATGAGATTGAGTTGATTAATGGCAAAACACACACACACACACACACACACACACACACACACACACACACACACACACAGCCATACATATTGACTAGACTACCATCGAGTCAATTCTGACCCATATCGACATCCTGTGTGTTTCCAAGACTTCAAGTGTTAATGGTAATAGAAATCCCAGTCTTCCTCCTGTGGTGCTGCCGGTAGTTTTGAACTACTGACAATGCAGTTCACAGTCCAACACTAAGCACTACATTCTCAGAGCTCACACAGCCTATACATATAGTACTGCTAGTAGAGGTCTACTTCAAACATGCACAGTTTTAGTCCAAACAAAATGGAAGGCTGCAAACACATTCTCTTTTTAATGCACTTTCCTTAGTCTTAGAGTTATTTCATAGAAAATAGATTGCTTTGTGCCTTGGAATAAAATTGTGTTGAAGTCAGCGCTACTCCTATTTTTTTCCTCATAAATTCAAATGGACACCTCTCCAAATCATTAAAGCTTTACACCAAGTTCGTGAGCATGCTTATCATCATAAAATAACAGGTGCTTTAAATTCATCAAACAGTTCAGAGAAAGTTGATATTTCAAAGATGATCAGAGGAAAGACGGTCATCCTGGACAAATGAAGAAGCCTGAAAGTGCTGACTAATGTACATATATGTATGTCCTGAAGTTCAGTGTGTGCCATTAGATTGTTGTTGTTAATTGCTGCCTAGTCCATTTTTTGTCATGGTGAACTTTTTTGTGCAGAGTAGAACTGCCCCGTGTGGTTTTAAAGGCTGGTAAGCCTCAGAAGCAGATGAAATTGCCAGGACTGTCTTCCAAGACACTTATTGGTGTATTTTAATCACCAGCTATCAGCTAGTAGTCAAGCACGGAACCTTTGTGCCATCCAGGGATCATGTTACCTTATGGGTTTAAAAATAATTTTTACTAATATAATTTATTCATGAACACCATCTTTACATGTCAGAAAACTGTCAAAATCATATTCAATGTTACAACTTCTCAATAAATGTTGAATTTTATTGAAAGTATTAATTATTGAGATAGAAAATTTATAGATCTGATGATTGTTTCCCTTGATGCATTGCTTGTTTGGTTTAACTTAAAGTAAGTGATAAATAATTAAATTTTAATAATCATAGCAATAATTAAAAATAATAATACAAAGAAATAGTGCACACCTCATTTTTTAATATTTTGTGCTTCATCAAGGACATTAATTAATAAAACTGGTTTTTGTTATTGTTTCTCTCTGGATAATCACCACCTCTCTCTCCCCTATTCTCACCATGAGTTAAACAATTCAATGATTACTGTGCAGTTTGGTTCCTTGACTCCGATTCTTAATCTGTCATGAGTTTTTGACACATATTGCAACATCAAATATTGACACAATGAAAAGATACAATAATAGTTCAAGAGTATTCTGAAAATAATTTTGATTTTCTGGAGATAGTTTAGGAAACTGCTAAAATGACTCCTTCCCTTTCCACACCCTCTCATCTACAAATTGCCTTAAAATATAGCTTATATAAATACCCACTGCCGTCAGCTAATTCTGTCTTAGGCCCTATAACACAAAGTAGAAGTTTCTGAGGCTCTATGGGAGTGGCAAACCTCATCTTTTTCCCTTCTCCTGTAAAGCTACTCGTAAATTCAAACTAATAACCTTTCGGTTACACATTATCCAAACTTTAAATGCAGTGATGTATTGCGTACAGTTCATTGTCTAATAGATTGGGCATCCTTATAGTAACCTTGAAATATTACATTGAAATTAAGTTAATTGCAAAATTCAATAATTGTACTAGTAGCATTCAATAGAAGGTAAGAAACCCTTTTAAAAATTAAAGAAAATTAAACATTTGTTTCATATTATTTTGTTCTTTGATTCCATATCAGAAAAAAACATATTATATTTCTGGAACAAAAGTCGTTTCATGGTTAAACTTCCAATATACCTGAGATTAAGCATAACAAAGAACACATTTCAAGTTTCAATTTCACTCCTATTAGATATGTACTACTATGTCTTTAAAACAGAAAACATTCCATTTATTCATTATATTCTTCTAAGAAAACAGAACAATACGGAATATATTTCTCATAATATGAAAGATCAGTACAAATGTCACATACTTTTTGACATAACCAAAATGAGTTTACATAATCCCAGCATTTCACTATTTAAAGCAAAAACCTAAGTATATGTTACATTTATATGATACTTATTTCAAAATCTTTCTTATTACTTCTATGGAATTGAGAAGTTCACCCAGTACAGTTGCAATAAAGGGCATGGGAGCCCATATCTGACCTCTTCTGGCTTCTCTATTGCCAAGAGGTCGGTGTCAGACATAGCTCCTTGCTCTACCTTCTGGGTTTGATAAATCATTACAATGGCCACACCAACCTCATAGACAGTACTCACAGTTGAATAATTTATTAGGGAAGTTAATAGGTCCCTACAAGTTATCAGTAAATAGTATAGATACAGTTATTGGTTCACAGAAACACCTCGCATTAGCCAGCAACCAAGTCTCTCTTTCTGGTCCTCAGCATCTCAGCTATGTGTCCCCTTGGCCTCTGCCTCCAGGGACCAGGAAGCACTCCTGTTGCTTTGTCTCCAGTCCCATATTCTCGGCTCTGCTCCTCTTGCTCTGCTTCATAATCTCCCTGCCACCGTTTCTGGTGTCTCTGGCCTTGAGCTTCAAAACTTTAGACAGATATCTGGAATGTGCTTTTATGATGGTGCTGAGCTTTCTCTGGGCCGGTTGGCTCCGATAAACAGAGGAATGGCTTTAATGGAGGTGTAGTTTTTGTCTCTTGTGGTACAGAAGATAACGCCAAGGAAGTAATGATGGAATTCCCTCCAAAATGGGAATATGGATTAAAGATAGATCCTATCTTAACTGAGAATGTCCTCCAAATTGGATTTATAACCACAAACATAAGAGTCCAGAATTATAATACATCACATAAGAAATTATAACGGGAAAGGCCAGATTGACTGCATCTGAACAATGCATTGCTTAGTGTAATTGCAAATGATGATTTTCAATATGAATTTGAAAATAAATCATACTTCCAAACTCCACAAGCCATATTATATAATCAATCATCAAAGGAAAATGCTTTGAAATGTATGCTTTAAAATTTCGATCACAATGCTGTATATTGCTTTTAACTCTGTACAGGAATAAGAACTTCCAGGGATTTTCTTTTAAAAAGAAGATGAATCTCTGAAAAGATTTAAGGGAATATTTTCAAGTGAAATTAAAACAATATTTTCTTTTAAATATTTATAAGTAGGGCATTACTGAATAATGATTAAATATAAAATCGATGACATTCTGATTATGAAATTAAAATAATTTATTCTGGCTTTTATTATAGAATAGGAGCCCAATAATATTATTTCTTTATAATTTCAATTAGGCCTCCAATTAATTATTGTCAAGTTTTTTAATATTTTATATGAAGATAACATGAAGTTAACAAAAAATATTCACATAGAATTATAAAATAATATCAGTCAACTCAATATACATAAAAACCGAGGTACAATAAAATTGGAAAATAACACTTTAGTATATTCTTAGAACTATTTTTCTTTTTTACTCTAGGTGTTATTTTGCATTATAAAGAAACTTAAGATTTCTGTTTTCCTAGAAGAACATATATAGAATTCAATGGCAGAGGCGAAATGAAACTTTGTTATAATTTGATTATTTATCCCTCAAAACTTCTGATAACTAACATCATTACTTTTTGTAAAATGTTGCCCATTTTTATAATTACTTCTTTATTTTACTGCACTAATTATTGATAAAGATTTAGCAGAAAGGAAATCATATTTTGTAAATTATTCCATTTAAAAGGCAAAATAAATGGTAATTTCATATCAAACATTTAAATGTCATCTTGCTATTACCATTTATAGGAAATATTAGGCATAAAGTTTAGAGGGAATATAAAGACATTTTACAATAAATGAGTTTGAATTTTTTAAATTTTCATTTTAGAGAGATATTTCACAAATATTTTTAGAAAATTAATATAAAGGTGAACTATAATGTGAACATTGATTGTACATGATATAAATTTCTCTTGAAAATGTACCGAATATCACTCTCATTCACTCACTCACTCACTCTCTCACTCTCACTCACTCTCTCACTCTCATTCACTCACTCACTCTCACTCACTCACACTCACTGACTCATTCACTCACTCACTCTCATTCACAAAAGAAAAAAAAAAAAGAAAATGTACCGAATATTGTATTTTTAAAGCAATAGTCTAATTCAGGGGTGTCACACTGGCAGCCTGCAGGCTGCATGCCGCCCCTGAGGTAAGTTTTTGTGGCCCACGATGCTCTGTAATAAAATGAAAATAGAAAAAATTGTTATGAAGAAAATAGCTCTTACAGGAGATTGAGGCAATACCGTACATGCAATTCCCTCGTTACATTTTATTTCAGAGCATCATGGGCCACAAAACATTACCTTGGGGGTGCATGCGGCCTGTGGGCTGCCAGTTTGACACCCCTGGTCTAATTAAATAGTTAATTCTTAATTCTGATTTGAGCAGCCAATTTAATTTTCTATATATATATATATTTTTTTGCAACAACATGTTTTAGAATAGCTTTAAAAAAAGAAAGGAAAAGGGCGACACAGTTTTCCTTTCCCCTTTCTTTGCATCCATTGTAGACCTGTTTCTGGGGGACAGGTAGAGAGCGCAGCATTCCTGTAGACCCCTTTGCTTTGTGTGGAGACCTCCCCAATATTTTTACCAAAGTTGATGCAATTCATGTAGAAAATATATTACTAGCACAATTGAAAACTTAAAAAAAAAGAATATTTCACACCTCTAATATATTATTTTGGGGGGCATTTTGGGTTATTTATACAGGTTTAACTTTTCATTGTAATTTGGGTGAAATTTTATAGAGCACATTGGTTTTTCCATTCAATAGTTCATACACATTTTGTGTTGTGACATTGATTGTAATCTCCACAATATAACAGCACTCTTCCCATCTTATATATTTTTAAATTTTTTAACAGTTTGACCTAGTATGTTCTGAATGTACTGGGTCAAACCAGACTAGGTCATACTAGAGAGCAGGGCTCTCTCTGACCATTTTGAGAACTCAGGATCCTCTGCATGCTGGGATTCATCGCATGGCTGCAGAATGCTGTACCCAGTTTCCCCCTTTCTCTTCCTAGCTGACTACATCACTCCTCACTCTGTGTGTGTGTGTTTGTGTGTGTGGGGGGTCCTCCTTAGTGTACTTGGCACCCCAGGACTTGCCCCCCAGGGATCCTCAGCCTTATCCTCTGGGCCCAGGTATTTAGGCTCAAGAGCACCAGTACAGCTGCCCCCTCTTGGATGCAGCTGAATGTCTCACAGAAACTCTAAAACCAGTGTGGCCAAAATGAAACTGGTCATTCAGTCTTACCAGCCTGGGCTCAAATCCTGACTATCCTGCACCCACTCTTTAGTCGCCAAGGGACTTCCATGATCCTAAGGTCCAGCCCTCTCTGCCATCAGCATTATTTTCTAGGTTTGCAACAGCTGAGGTCCACACACAGCGCCATAAAACCCCAGGGAGCATGAAGAAGAGATCCTAAATTCAGGGCCTAGGCAGAGCCATACTCTCCTCCTGAGTGAGGAAGGTGGGGAACCCTGTCCCATGGCTTGTGGCAGCATCACTCCACTCTCTGCCACCTTCTTCACAAGAATGTGTCCCCCACAGAGTCCACCCTCCCAATATTACACGAGGACATCACCTGTGTTGGCTCAGGACTCATCCCGCTCCACGTAGATGCTCAGTAACACCTGCAAAGACTATTTTCAAATGAATGATTTAATGATTGATTCCAGCACACAGACACACATAAAAAATGTAAATTAAATAAATTGATTAAAAGAAGATATAAGATGAAGAACAGCATTTTAAAAGGTGCTGGGCATCCCTTGTCATCAGGAAATTACTATTTAGAACAGTGAGACGTCAAGACACACCAAGAGTGGGGCCAGTCACTGCAGGGGGAGCTACTTAAATAGCAATGTATGGATGGATTGGTGTAAAAGCTCCCAATAGAATGATTACGGGAAAAACAAAAACAAATTTCTAACATCCAAGCCCTGGCGCCAGACCCTGATGAAGCCAAGTGCCCACAGTAACTCACCTCAGTTGCTGGTGGGAATGTAGATCCTCGCAGCCTCTGGAGGGCAGCTTGGTCCTTTCTTGTGAAACTGAGAACCCGTATGCTCTTAGCATACAATCCAGCAAGCATATAGCTGACTATTTACACAAACAAGATGGACACTAATACCCACACTTATGTCCTGCACAGAGATGTTTTGGTTTTTTTTTAAATATTTTATTAGGGGCTCATACAACTGTTATCGCAATCCATGCACACATCAATTGTGTAAAGCGCATTTGTACATCATTCTCAAAACATTTTCCCTCCATTTAAACCCCCGACATTAGGTCCTCATTTTCCCCTCCCTCCCCGCTCCCCCCTCCTTCATGAGCCCTTGATAGTTTATAAATTGGTATTTTGTCATATCTTGCCCTGTCCGACGTCTCCCTTCACCCACTT
>NW_022103908.1:29184583-29197907 GCF_000313985.2 Echinops telfairi | reverse complement strand
TTACTTCACTTAGCATGATTTCCTCCAGCTCTTCCCATGCAGCGATGTGCTTCATACGTTCATCACTGATTTTTAGGGATGCGTAGTATCCCTAAAAATCAGTGATGGACGTATGAAGATGTTTACAATGGCTTTATTCATAATGGCCCTGATTGAGAGGTAGGTAGGTGGCTGGGTATGCTATAGTGTGTCCATAGACAGAAGAAGGGAGAAGAGATTGCATTTCTCAGCATTAACACAACAACCGAAGAGGCAGGGAAGGATCTGTTTGTGCAGGAGAGGGAGAGTGCACAGGTAGCTTGGGTCAATAGAGAGAGAGGGAGTCAGGCATTGCCCATTTCCAATACCTAGAAACTCCAGTGTAATTAATTGGCTTTTAAATTGCTTTTCTGGCTTCTAAGGAGCACAGGACTTCTCACTTGGTGGCATTTCTTTGGTAGTTGTTGAAGAGCTCTTCCTGTGATTGTTACGTGGTGCATTGTTCCCCTCTCCAATTCTAGACAGTTCTCAAATGAGTAAAAGAAAGCAACATCTTTAAAGTGCATAATTTGGTAATGGGTTATCATTGAGCAAAAGCAGTTTTATTCCACTGTCTTTAACTATTTCAATAAAGGTCCCAAGAAACAACTGTGCATTTCCAGAACTTACTATCCATTAAGGTGCCGTGTTGGCACATTAAATTAAGCATCGGGCCGCTCATGTAAAGGTTGGTTACTTTGAACCAGCCACTCTACAGGAAACAAATATGAGGAGATCTTCTTCAGTAAAGGTTTACAAGTCCCCAAACCCCATGGGGTTGCTCTACTCTGTCCCTATAACATTATAATGAGCCAGAATGGACTTGACAGCGATGGCTCATTTTTGTTCATTTTGTTTCCTAGCTGAGAGTAAAATACTTAATTATATATTTTCAAGGATATAACTAGTAGTAAGATAATCTAGCATTGTTTTTTTCTGAAATTTCAAATTGTTGAATTTTATGAAGTATAGTAATTAATGATCTCATCTGCTAAAGCGTTTAAAAGTTGAATGATTCATGTATTTTTAATTCATCAAATTTACAGACTATCTGTTTGCTTAGTCAAGGTTAGGATAAGCTTTTATCTTCTTGTGAGTCCATTCACGGTGCTGCGGTACTCAATACGTGAGTGGTATAATGTTGGCTTCCTAAATTGGGAGACACGTTTCTCTGAGAAACTCTAAAACAGATATCCTCAAACATTTCTTTGATCAAAATTGCATCACATAACATGTCTGCTTTCCGGACTTAACCTAGTCAAGGTCCATACACTGGACTTAGGAGGAGCAGAATACAGACCGTCTCTGTAGCATGCACCTCTGATGGCTCAGCGTATTCACAAAGGTCAGTATGTAAAGAATAAATGAAAGATTTGAAGTCTCATCAATTAAACTTATGGATTAATTGGGTGTACAGTTTTATATTTGTTATTTTATCTTCCTTTTCTTTCCAAGCATTCTCAATCTTCTAGTAGCATTCAGTTATAGGATAATACGATAGAGAAAATCACCCACTACAATGAAGGTTTTATATTTTTAAGGAATCATCTGTGGGAAAGAAGCTGGTGGCTTTGAAACACTGACCTGAGGACTAGCAATCGTATGCACAAGGGTTCCATAGAATATTGAGGAGACCCCTTTCACTAACCATGGCTCCTTAACCTTTCTTCATTCTACCACCACTCCTTAGTCCAAAACCAAGGGTGCATCACAGAGTGCTGAAAACAGGCACACTGAAATTGGTTTTAGAAATTAGCACCTATCAAGATATTTTTCATGCTGATTTCTAAAAGGAAAGAAACTGTAGGCCCAAACCACTAAAGCACACACACACAGGCACACACACTCAGAAATAAAGTTATAAAAATAATGTAGAAAAATGTAAGACCATAAAGTTACCACATAACTCTCCAACTGTGCTATAAAATGAATTTCTTTCCACATCCACTCTATTATAATTTTAATTTGTGGGGTAGGTTGAATTTTTCCATAGCCCATGAATATCAAGGTATTTTTCATCAAGAAAATAACACAGGACATGAAATAATCTATCATTTTTTTTCTGGTTATTTTCTTCAAATTTCTTTTAAACCTTCAATCTGAATCTGAAAAACAGGGGTTTGAGGACAACTCACTGTAACAATTTAGCTAAATGGTGTTACTCTTGACCCTTTTGTTCAACAAATGTCATTCATGCTTACTGAGATTACAGATCAGAGTTAGGAGTTATTATCTGACATAAATATTTTTGAAAATTAGTGTAATATTTCATTAGATTATGCTGTTTTAACAAATTTTTAAAGAAATATAAATGGCAGCAGTGTCACATTCACATACATAAATATTGCTGTTAGTTCAATTCGAATCCATAGCAAGCTTACCTGAAGGAGTAGCACTGCCTAGTGAGGAGTCCGAGGCTGTAATCTGTACAGAAGCAGACCGCCACATTGTTTTTGAACCATAGAAAACTGATGGGTTCAAAGCGCTGACCTGTCAGTTAGCAGTCAAATGTTTAGACAATGGACCATTGGGAATCCATTATCACAAACTTTGAGACTTAAAGCAAAAATTGAGTATGATACACTTATGGAAATTAGCACTCTAAAATGGATTTCTCTGAGCTAAAATCCAGGTGATGATTGATCGCCCAATCTTTTAAAATATTTAGGAGAAAATCCATTTCCTTGTCTCTTCCAGCCTCCAGACCCTTGATCTCTAGAGGCTGTGGGGTTCCTCAGGGTCCAATTTGACTCAAGAGCAATACGCTTGCTTGGTTTTGAGTAGAAGCTTGTTGCTTCTTTCTCCATTTGCAGAGACAGCCAAGTAGAATCTAAAAAATTCCTCTGAACCTGCCGTTTTCCTCTGATTTTTTTATAACCATTCAATTTCCCCTCTTAAGGCATTTAAAGTAATAGCGCCTATAAAGTACACTTTGCTATGTAACATCTATGTTACCTGGTTCAGGGATTTGGACATTGTAGGGAGGGAAGGTTATTCTGTCAAATATTGCACACAGTTTATCAGTTTCATTAATTAAATTAATGAAGGGGGACATTTTTTAAAGATTATTTTTCTATGATCTATTTAATGAAGCTCCATTAACAAGATTCTCATTATCACCTTTTCCTTGAATGCCTGAAACCTCTTTTTGCCTGAGTTCCTTGTTAGCACCTCATTGGCACCTTCTTAGCATATTGCTATTAGCACTTTATGACTACACGTATGTATACAAATGTTTTGCCCAAATTCAGTCTAAATGTGTATTAGTTGCTTCAACTTCAAATGAAAAGCATTGCAAAAATGAAAATATGGAGCCCAATAGGCAAGCCACATATTTTTCTCCTTGTCATAGTCTTTTTTTAATGCTATACAATAATTTCTTTCAAACACTGTGACAAATGTTGAATACTGACAGTACTTGCTCTAAGAGCAGATATTTGGGGTTACTCATTTTGAAATAAAATATCTGACATAGTTTTAAAATGTCAGATGAATTTGGCTACTCCAGAATATTTGTGTTTATCATTGAATACAAAATATTGTAAATGGGTCACACATTATATTTTAATATTATTATAAGCAAAAATTATGCCAAATAACTTTTCACTGGAAACTAATATTAAAAATGAACATAAATAAAACATAAGGTTTTCATGCAGAGACAGTAAATAATGTGTGGACAAAAACAGTGTCAAGAGTCTAGTTACTTTAGTCAACAGAGATGTTATGCTCTAACAGCAATCATTCAGCACATTTGTTGTGTCTTAAAGCAGTCAGGTGGCAATGCCATAGGATAAATCTGGAAATGTAAGTGGACTTGAATGTATGAAATAACATTTTTTAAAGCTGTGCTATATTTCTATTACACAAGGGTTTCTCTTATGTTGAATGATTTTAAAAAGCATGTTTTATTTAAAGTATGTTTTATACCATACAGCTACAGAGTCATACTATTTTGGCCTAATTCAAATAGATAGGAGCCTGACAACACACACAAATTAAAAGAGTTTGCTTATATAAAAGAGAAAGTAGAGAAATCCTGATGGATGAGTGATGCTGTTGTTGTCCTCAAGTGCCTCAAAGTCGATGGTAACCCACAGCTGCCCTGTGCACCACACAACAGACACTGCATGGCTGGGTGCCATCCTCACAATTGTTCCTACTCCTGATGGCTTGTTGATATGTTTCTGTAAGAAGACATAGGGCGAAAAGCATTTTTAAACATATTGTGCTTATTGGTGGTGATAAAAGCCAGTATGTTAGAAATTTGAAATTATGGTAATGAAGTATTTGTTTTTATACACCCCATTTCACCCAGTTCACTTTTGCTGACTCAATCTCATTATCTCCTGCTTTGTTGGTGCTGATATTGTTTACTAACCTAAAGCTTCTTAGCATTTCCCAGAATATATATACCCAGATTTATTACCTCCTGCATTGTGCTGAGTAAAAGAGGCATGGTAGAACATTATCTTGTTGCTAATCTTAGAAGTCAGGCTAATAGCCTTTCACCTTAAATTACATTATGTTGACACGTCTTGTCTGTCAGTGTGTCATATGGTTGTGGATTATGTGCTGCTGTGATGCTGGACACAATGCCACTGATATTTCGCATACAAGTAGAGTTACCCAAGGTGAACAGGTTTCAGAAGAACTTCCCAACTAAGAAGAGACTTTGAACAAGGAAAAGGCTGTCCACTTCTGAGGAATTAGCTACTGAAAATCTTATTAAGAGCAGCAAAACATTGTCAGACACTGAAACCTCATAAGCAGCAGCAGAGCCCTGTCACACACAGTACCAGAAGATGAACCCATGGCAAATGGCCCAAATATGACAAGGAAGAATTGCCTTCTCAAAACAGAGTCCGTCATAAGGACATGGCTTGAGGACAGCATTCAGAACCTTCCTTTTCTGATGGGATACAACATTGAATGGGAAGAAATATCTGGAGACATTTATTAATAATTGAAATTTGGAATGTATGAAGTAAGGATCTAGGGAATTGGGAAGTGGTCAAAAATGAAATGGAACACATGAAGATAAATATTCTAGGCTTTAGTGAGCTGACATATACTGATATTGACCATTTTACATCAGATAAACATATAATTTACTACGCCAAAATAACAAATTCAAGAGTCATGGGACTGCACTCATCATAGAAAAGAACATTTCAAGATCCATCATAAAATACAATGCTATCTGTGATTGGATAACATTTATGAATATACAAGTAAGTCCAGTCAATACAAACTATTATTCAAATTTACACATCAACCATTATATCTATTGATGAAGAAATAGATGAATTCTATTAACTTCTTAAATCTAATATAGATCAAACATGCAATTAGGGTTCAAAGGTAATTATTGGCAATGAGAAGGTAAGAGTTGGAAACATCGAGAAAAGGGAACAGTAGGAAAATATGACCTTGGTAATAGAAATAAAACTAGAAATTACATCATAGAATTCTTCAAGAGTCTTCAAAGCAAATACCCTTTTCCAACACGCTAAATGTAAGCTATGTGTATGAAGTTAATCAGATGGAATATACAGATATCAATTTGAGAACATTTATGGAAAGAGAGGGAGCCCTAGTGACATAGTGGTTACTAGTTAGGCTGCAATCCACAAGGGCAGCAGTTCAAAACCAGCAGCCATTCCGCAAGAGAAAGACAGGACTTTTTATTCCCATCAAGAGTTACTGTCTACCCGACAGGGGTAGTTCTATCCTGTCTTCAAGAGTCACCATGGCAGTGTGTTTGGAGTTGTTTAGTAAGAAGTGATATTGGAGAAGTACAATATCAACATCCAAAAATGGAACTAGGGGCTGAGAGGGTCATCAGTTGCTCATATGTAGGTTTAAATTGGAGCTGTAGGAAATTAAAACATCTATAAGAATAAAACTACATGAGTATATTCCATCTGAATTTGAGAACATCCTGTGAATAGGTATTACTCATTGAACATAATGGCCGAAGATCGGAGGGCAAAAGATCAATAAGCGGATAGTAAAGAAAGAAAAGATCAAAAAAGATGACAGAAGAGACTGAAATGTTCTTTTAATTGTAGAGTAGGTAAAACAAATGGAAGTACAAGGCTGAACACAAAATTTCAAAGGGTTTCT
The DNA here is from genome assembly GCF_000313985.2 of Echinops telfairi. Taxonomy (NCBI): domain Eukaryota; kingdom Metazoa; phylum Chordata; class Mammalia; order Afrosoricida; family Tenrecidae; genus Echinops; species Echinops telfairi. The sequence continues at coordinate 29,191,760 of NW_022103908.1, read as the reverse complement.
CAAGAAGACAAAGTATTATATATACAAAGACCTGTAGTTAGAAAACACAAAAGAGGGATTATACTCAGCATATATTAAGGTACAATAACTGAAAAAAAATAGAGCCTTAGGCTTCAATATTAAAATATATTTTTAACCATTTCATTGGGAGCTCTTTCAGATCTTATAACATTCCATACATCTCTTGTATCAAATGCATTTGTACATATGCTGCCATCATCATTTTCTAAACATTTACCTTATATTTGAGGCCTTGGTATCAGCGACTCTTTTTCCCTCCCTACCCCTGCAAGCACCCTCATTACCCCTTGATAAATTATAAATTATTGTTGTTTTCATATCTTACACCGACCGCTATCTGCCTTGGATTATACATCGTTCTGTTGCCCCTTCCTCCCCTTCTCATCCCACCTACCTCCTAGCCACTTGATGTCGCTCTCCCATTTTTGTTCCTGAGGGGCTTATCTGAACTGGATTCCATGTGTCCTGAGCTCTTCTTTGTACTAGTGTCCATGCTCTGGTCGAAGAACTGAAAGGCTGATTAAGGTCATGATAGTGGGGGTTGAGGAACCCTCAAAGAACTAGAGGAATATTGTGTGCTTCATCGGTGCTATAATGCACCCTAGTTGACTCATCCTTTCTTTATGACCCTTCTGCGAGGGGATGTTTTCTATAGATGGGTTTTGGGTCTCTGCTCCAAACCCCTTTGTTGTTAACAATATGTCAATATATTTGTTTGTTTGTTTTTAACTCTTCTGCTGCCTATTATCTGATTCCATTGACACCTCGTGATTGGACAGGCTGGTGTACTTCTTCCACGTGGGCTTGTTGCTTCTCTGCTAGATGGCCTTTTTTGTAACTTCAAGTCTTTAAGACCCCTGACTATCTTTTGATAGTCAGGCATGATCAGCTTTCATCAACATATTTGCTTATGCACCCATTTTTGCCTTCCGTGATTGTTTTGGGTGGGCGAGCATCACAGAATGCCAGGTTGTTAGAACAAAGACTTGTGTTCTTGTGTTGAGGGAGGGCTTGAGCAGAGGCCCAAAATCTGTCCACTTCCTCTGTATTTCCGTACAAATATATGTACATGGGCCAAAACGGCTAATTTTACGAATTACTATATTTGCATAAGTGCACACGTAGCTCTATCCATAGGTTTGCTTCCTAGAGCTTTCCTCTGTGTTCTTTGACCTTCCTCCTGCCCCACCATCATGCTCTCCCTTATTCTGCCTCTTAGTAATTTCTCTCAGCTAGATTGATATTGCTGGAATCTCTACATCCTCCCTATTGCTGCTTTTAATTCCCTTGTTGTTCCCTGTCTATTGTGTTCTTTGCTCACCAATCCTTTCTCCACCTCCTCCTCCTCCAAGTCCTTCTGGAACTGATGGTCTCTTTGCTTTCTCCTCTGGATTGCTTCCCATGCTTATCTTATATTGCTAGGTAAAACAGCAATAACAGAGACAAAAGAAAACACAAAATTGAATAAAAAGAGAAAAAAACCAGCAGAAAAAAAGAAAAAGGATATAATTACAGGTCTGTCTGCTGACCTTTGTGACTATCTCCCCACAGGTTCTGGGGCATCCAGGAATTGCTCCGTCTAGCCTGAAGTCTATTTGGGGGCTCCTTGGGCATTTTGTTGCTTTGTTTTGCTCCCATTGCTGGTCTGTTATGTTCCCTTCTTGGTTTGCCACGTTGTAAGAGTTGCCAGACAGGATTCATTCCCTACTGTGTTCCCAGTATTTCCTTTGTTGTAGTGTGCCCCAGTGAGGGGACATCATGTCTTGAGCTGTTATTAGTATTACAGTCCTCTGTGTGCCATAGCCTCTCCATGCAGGGCCATCATCCTCAGGGCTTGGTATGCGAGTATGAGTTCTAGCCCTTACTCTTTCTTTTTCCTTCATGGTTTGCTTCTATAGGGGACTAGAAGGCTGGCCCCTCTCCCCAACCTGTAGGTTTAGTGTTTTCCTCTATAGCACATAATTCTAGGGCGTGGGCCAGTTTGTCTTTGATTGAGACTGGCCCTGTAGACCTTACTGTTGATGCGTTGCTCCATGTAGTTACGTTGCCCTCAAGGTTTGTTGTGCCATTGGGGGGTGGGGGGTGTCTATACTCAAATTCACCTTTTTGTGGAGACAAAAACAATACCTTCCATATGGTCTTTCCTCCAACCCCACACCCATCAATTGTCTGCAAACTGGGATAAGTGGCTTTTCTTCTAAACCTACTGTACTGACTATACTTACCTCAGTGGACTCAGATTGTCCTTGTCCTTTTAAGATTGGTTAACTATGGTTAGCATAATTTCCTCCAACTCTTCCCATGAGACTATGTGTTTCATGTGATCCTCAGTGCTTTTAAGTGATGCGTAGTACTCCATTGTGTGTATGTGCAAGAGTTTGCTAATCCACTCCTCTATTGATGGAAATTTAGGCATTTCCAATTCTTTGTGATTGTGAATTGTGCCACAATAAACATCGGAGTGCAGATGACTGGTCTTGGTCTATTTCTTACCTATTTTGGGTATATGGCCAGTAAAAGGATGGCTGGATTGTAAGGTTACTCAATTTCCATTCATTTTAAATATCACCAGATGGCTTTCCACAGTGGCTGTATGTGTCTACAGGACCACCAGCAGTGGAGGAGAGTTCCCATCTTGCCACCTCCCCTCCAACATTTGTTCCTCTCTGATTTTCTGATTTGGGCTATTCTCAAGGGTGTTAGGTGGTATCTCATAGTTGTTTTAATTTGCATTTCTCTGATGGCTAATGAATGGGAGCATTTTCTCTTATGTTTATTGGCCATTCGGGTCTCCTCCCTAGTGAAACTTCTGTTCAAGTCCTTTTCCCACTTCCTCAGGGGGTTAACTGTTTTCTTCCTTTTGTAGGCTAGGAGGGTATTTAGATTTTAGTAATACGCCCTGTGTCATTGCTAAAAATCCTTTCCCAGTCTGTGGGTTCTCTTGTTACTCTCTTGGTGAAGTCTTTCACCAAGTCTTTATCCTTAGTATATTCCATTTGTCAATTTCAGTTTCATCTGTGTGTGAACCCTTCCCTATTGCAGTTAGCCTATGTATTTCCTACACGATAGTTATTAAGTTTGGCCCAAACCAATAGACATCTGTTTGATGGTCCTGATAGTTTGAAGTTTTACTTCTAGGTCTTTGATCCACCTTGACTTTGCTCTGGTGTATGGAGTGAGGTAAGGGTCTTATTTCATGTTTCTACATTGTACCAGCCTCGCTTGTTAAAGAGGGCATCCACCTATCACTTGATGCTTTGGGGGCCCTTGTCAAAGATCAGTTGACTATAGGTGATTATTTTATTTCTGGATTTTCTGTTCTTTTTCTATTGGTCTGAGTATCTTTCATTATTCTAGTGCCACGCTGTTTTGACCTCTGTGGCTGTACTGTAGGTGTTAAAGTCAGGTAAGACAAACTCTCCAACTTTGTTCTTCTTTTTGGGGAGTTTTCTGCTTATTTTGGACTTCTTCCTTCTGTATATGAAATTGGTGGTCATTTTTTCCAATTCTTTGAAGAAAGTTGTGCCTTGGGCAAGATTGACATATTTACTACATTGAATTTTCTGATCCACAAGCAAGAGATATTCTTCCATTTGTGGAGGCTGCTTTTGGTTCTGTAGTTTTAATTGTATAAGTCTTTTACTTTTTGTGTTAGATATATCCCCAGATATTTCAGGTTGTTCTTGACTATTGTGAAGTTTATTGCCTTCTTGAGCTCCTTTTCTGTGGTTTTGTCCAATGTAGAAAGCAAACCAATAGGCATCCGTTTGTTGATCTTGTGTCGCACCACTCTTCCTTATTCCTCTATCACTGCCAGTATTCCTGTTGTGGAACTTTTGGAGTTTTCAATGTGTACAATCATGGATTCTGCAAATGGTGAAAATTTCAACTCATCTTCTTCCAGCCAGATACCTTTAATATCCTTCCATTGCCTTATCTTGTTAGCTAGGCCCTCCAGTATTATGCTGAAAAGAAGTGGGAACAAGGGGCATCCTTATCTGTTCCCCTTTTTTAGTGGGATTGTTTTTGTCTTTTCTCCATTGACTATGATGTTGGCTATTGGCTTTACATAAATAGCTTATAGTATTTTGAGGAATTCCTCTTCCATGCCTGTCTTCTTGATTGTCTTAATTAGGAATGGGTGTTGGATGTTGTTAAATGCTTTTTCTGCATCTATTGATATTATCATATGATTCTAATCCTTTTTCTTATCAATGTGGTGTTTAATTTTGATGAACTTTCAGATGTTAAGCCATCCCTGCGTTCCTGGAATGAATCCCACCTGATCATGAATGTATGATATGTTTCATTTACTTTTGTATTCTATTGGTCAATATTTTGTTAGGGATTTTTGCAACTATCTTCATTAGAGATATCAATCTGTAGTTCTCTATTCCTGGGAGATCCTTCCCCTGTTGGGTGTCAAAGTTATACAGGCTTCATGGAATGGGTTTGGGAGTTTGCCATCTTTTTCTATGCTCTGAAATGATTTGTGGAGGAAAGGTATCAGCTCTTCCCTGAATGCTTGGTAGAATTCTCCTGTGATGATCTGTGGTCTGGGAGCTTTTTTTGTTGGTAGTTTCTTGATAGCCATTTTTATTTATTTATTTGCTTTTGTCTGTTGAACTTTTTAACCACTATCTAAGATAATCTAGGGAGGGATTGTTTTTGCCAGGTATTTGTCCATGTCTTCCATGTTGCTGAGTTCATGAGAATACAGATTTTCTTAATACTTTGTGATTATGTTTTAATCTCATTGAGGTTTGTTGTGATTTCCCCGGTTTCATTTTAGCTATTTGTGTTTGCTCCTTCATTTTCTTGGTTAGGCTTGCCAGTTGTCTGTTAGTTCTGTTGTTCCTTTCATTGAACCAACTTTTTGCTGCATTCATTTTTTGCATTATTCTCTTTTCTTCCAACTCATTTAACTCTGTCCTAACATTTATTATTTCTTTTCTTTTGCTATTGAAGGGGTTGTTCTGTTGACTATGGCCTAGTTGCTGGATATTTTGTGATATCTTATCAGTCATAAGTCTCTCTTCCTTTTTCATATATGCATTAACTGTCATAAAACTGCCTCAGATAATTGTTTTTGCTCTATCCCATAGGTTTGGATAGGTTGTATTCTTATTCTCAATAGTTTTTAGAAAAGTCCTCATTTCCTTTCTAGTCTGGGATAGTACCCATTCATGTCACAGAAGGTTGTTATTCATCCTCCAATTATTTGCCCTTATTTTTCTAGTGGACTTTTGGTTGATCTCCAGTTTTATGGGGTGCTGGTCCGAGAGGGACGTCTAAGTGATCTCTATGTGTCTGAGTTTACTCAGGCTCGACTTGTGTCCCAGCATGTAGTCTATTTTCAAAAATGAGCCATGTGCACTTGAAAAGAAGGTGATTTATTTATGTATTTGTTTGTTTATGCATGCATTTGGATGGAGAGCTCTGTAAATGTCTATCAGGGCCAGTCACCTAATTGTAGTGTTTAAAATTAGCCTCCATGTTGAGCATTTTCCCAGTGATCTATCTTTCTCTGATAGCTGTGTATTAAAGTCTCCTACTATGATTTTTGAGCCTGATTTCTTTTTGCATCTTGTTTGATGAGTTTTGTGGATATACCATTAGGCATGTATATATTTACTATGCTTACTGGGTTCTAGTCTACTGATCCTTTGAGCATTACATATTGCCCATGAATTTCTCTTGTTTTGTTTTACACCTTGAAGTTAATTTTGCCGGAGATTAGGTTTGCAAGCCTTGCTTTTTTTAAGTTGTCATTTGTTTCTTATATTTTGAGACAATTATCCCAGGGGCTTCTCGATTGCTACAAATTTGTGATGATTGCACAATTCTTTCAAATATATTAAAGCAATTGAATTGTATATTATTTGAATGTAGGCATACATGACAAATTAAAACAGCAACAACAGAATGAACAAAATGACAGCAACAAACTTACACATATTAATAATGGGTGGATTTTAGACTTTCAATCAAAGCCTCCCCCTACACCCACATGGTGAGACCATTATTCTGTTTAGTCCAGTTGTCCTGCCTCATCACCTGTTCTGCTCTACCTGTGGGTGGTAGAGTGCTCCAAGCCACCTTGCTGAGCCACTTGTAGACTGCATTGCTGCACTGTGCTGTTCCACACCGATCTCACTGGTCCACTTTCCTGTGTCCTCTGCCTGTCAACTGACTCCGATTGTTTTGCCATCACTTCAGAAGAAGAGCTCATCTACCCACTTTAGGGGAAGTCCACGGAAAGCCTTATGCATAGCATAGGATTATATCTATCTACTCTAAAGGAAATCCAATCAATTAAATTATTATTCAAATTTTGCACCAAACCCACCCCACCCCCACAAAAAAAGCTAGCGATGAATAAAATTAAGGATTCTACCAAAGAATTCAGTTAGTTTTGGTCAAACACACATTAATATGCATTGATAATTATTGGATTTGGAACCCAAAAGTTGAAACAAAGAGAAAAGGATAGCGTTTGTATAAAATATGTTCTTGGATATAGAAATGAAGTTGGAGTTTGCATGACATTATTAGGGAAGAGAAACCACTTGTTCATAGCAAACCCCCTTTTTCAGCTACACAAAGGCAACTGTAGACATAGACTACTACAGAAGGAATACACAGAAATCAAATTGACTACATCGATGGTAAGAGACAATGAAGTGGTTCAATATCAGCAGCTAAAACCAAGCCAAGGACTGAATGTGGAACAGACCATCAGTTGCTCATATGAAGTTCAGGTGAAAGCTGAACAAAATGAAAATAAGTTCACTAGAGCCAAAATACAACCTTCAGTCTACCCAACTGAATATGGAGAATATCTCAAGAGTAGATTTGATCCATTGAACACTAATGAGGCAAAAGGTCTGATGAGTTGTGGGAGGACCTCAAGAGAACCATTCATGAAGAAAGCAAAGGTCATTTAAAAGAGAAAAGAAAGAAAAGAGCAACGTGGGTGTCAGAAGGGACTCTGAAACTTAGTCTTAAACCGAGAGTAGCTGAAGCAAATGGAAGAAATTATGAAGTCAAAGAGCTCAGTAGAAAATTCTGAAGGGCAGATCAAGAAAACAAAGCCAAATATTAGAATGAAAGGTACAAAGACCTAAAATTAGGAAACAACTGGGAAGAATACAGT
>NW_022103908.1:29179636-29183664 GCF_000313985.2 Echinops telfairi | reverse complement strand
CTTTTTATTTTATTCTATTAGTTTTTAAACTGTTATTTAGATCGGAATTTACAGAGCATATCAGTTTTTATTCAATAATATATAATAGATGTATTCAATATTTATTTTGTAATGTTGGCTGAAATTTCTTTAATTTAACAGCACTCTTCCAAATTTATCCCTTCTTCCTGTTTCACTGTCCTTTTTACCATCAAACCTGTGCTTTTGGGGGAAATGATTCCTCTTTCACCACATATGAATGATTATTCTGAGGAATCTGTTGATCATGGATGTCAGGATTCATTTTAGATATCTCTCCGTTGTTTTCATGCATAGTGGTCACCAGAGGGGTATTGAGTTCCATATTGAAGGGTGTCTAAGGGCCATATTGCAGGTAGTTCTACTGGTCCCCAACAGGTTACAAATCTGGCCTGTTTTATTATTTGGAATTTTGTTCTACATTTCTCTCTTTATATGTATATAAAGTCCTAGACAAAGTCAATAAAGACATCTGTCATCTAGTTCTTCTGACTTCAGAGTTCTGGGAGCTGTGGTTCACACAGTCCTTTAGTCCTTTGTACAATTCATTGTCCTCAAGTTTTTCTTCAATGTTTTTTCCTCCAGACATGAGATACCAATATTTACATCTTAGATACTCACTCACTATCTTTTAGAAGTCAGTTGTACCAACAGTAGGGTGTGGAAATTTGTCTTTGTGAACTGCTGTTGTTAGGCACCATAGAGTTGGTAACAAGCCATAACAACATTTTATGAGTTGCATAACAGAATGAAACACTGCTTGGTTCTGAGCCATCTTCAATTGTTATGTTTGAGTTCATGGTTGGAATCCCTCTGTAAATCCATCACATTTAAGGTCTTCTTTCTCACTGTCCTTGTATTTCACCAAACATGATGTTCTTTCCAGGAACTGATCTTTCCTGATAACATGTCCAAAGTACTTGGCATGAAATCATGCCATCCTTATTCTAAAGAGCATTAAGGTTGTACTTACAAGACAGATTTGCTTGTTCTTTTGTCAATAGTATTCACCAGCTCCATAATTCAAATGCATCAACTCCTCTTAGGTTTTACGTGTCCATTGTCCAACTTTCATTTGTATAGGAGCTTATTGAAAATACCCTGGCTTGGGTCAGGTGCACTTTCATACTCAAGTGATGTTTTAAATGCACTAAAGACATTTTGTGCTGCAGAATTTCCCAGTGCAACACATCGTTTGATGTTTTTTTGACAACTGCTTTTATGAGTGCTTGTTGTGGATACAGGTACAATGGAATCCTAAATACTTCCATTTTTTCCCTCTGTCATTCATAATGTTACCAATTGGTTCAGTTGTGAAGATTTTATTTTTCTATACATTGAGTTGCAATCCATCCTGAAGGTGGAAGTCTTTGATCATTGTGTCTTTGTTGTGCCAATTCATTCATCTGCCCTATGAGTCTATTGCCCCAGGTCTCAAAAGCTCATTCCTTTAAAAACTGTTTGGTTATGATAGTGACCTAAGGAGTTTTTCTTCCTGTTTGAACTACTGTACACACTGATATATTGACTCACATAGTATATATGTAGAAAATTTCACTGCCAATCCTATTATGGTCAATGATGTTTTAATCCAATTGCCTACCAATCATTTTTTAACCTGCATGTCTTCCTAAGTATCCACTCACAGATTATTGTTTCTGACAAATATTATAGAAGTATGTGTGTAATAAGATTTATCTTGCTGTCGCTAACTAGTGTGCACCTCTTATATAATTTTTTAGTTCTTATTTTCAAGGAATTTCTAATTTTAAGTTCAATTAATGCATTGGCATTTTTATATTTATACTTTATATTTTAAAAATACCATAAATATACAATAACACTTCTTTCAACTGATATTTGTCTTTTGCTTTTTCTCATTAATCGCTTGATAATTCTTAATTTAAAAAATTTTTATTTTTGATTAACAGTGTTATGTAACACATAACCCCCTAATTGCTAAGCTTATTGCTAGAAGATGGTGTTAGACTATCAGTCATCCTTGTGGATTGGTTCAGTGATATGAAACTACATTGCCTAAAGTAATGAGTCTTTTCAGATGAAAATAATCAATCCAATGACTGATATTTTAAAAGATATAAAGATTCCTTTGAGGTAACTTTAAAGGGCTGATTTAAGAGGTACTCATGATTTCTTCAGTTGAGGCCGTCATTGAGACACTAAGATAATAAAATCTTACTGTATTTAGAAAATCTAGCAAAGAGATTACTAGTATATGACAACACTTCCTGTTAGATGTTCTAATTGTCTGATAAGTGCTCTGAAGTTAGTGCACACTTATCTCTAGGATAGATCATAGAATCATGGGAAGAAAATGGTCCAAATTAGTGAAGAAATAATATAAGAATGGTTGTGGTGTTAGATGTGAATAGATGCCTCAGAGAGGAAGGTATTTATTTTGTATTCTCTAAGATCAACGAAACTATCACATGACTTTTTGGCATTGAAAGATTTAGTTGGACTACATATCATTCACAAAAGCAACAAGGACTGTACTGTAAAATAGAGTGCTTGTGTCACTACAATTTGGAAGACGGTTACATGGCCAACTGACCAGAAGAGATCCATGTTGGTGCCCATTGCAATGAATGATGGGCCAGTAGAATGCGGGTTCATTAAACAATATAATTAAATCAATGCAAATAATTTTGCTGGAGATAACTAAAAAATGGTTACAACTGTAATTGGCAGGTGCCTGCCAGAGTTCAAGCCAGATTTGGAAGTGTTGCTTGAAGGATGTCATTGCAGATGTGACATGACTCTTCTTTGAAAGTAGAGAATACCAGAAAGATGTTGACTTATGTTTTATAAATTATGCAAAAACATCTGACTTATGGGTAATAACTAACCATCTATAACATTACAAAGGTGAGTACCACAGTACTTAAGTGGGCTTATATGGAATCTGTACATAGACTGAGAGCTAGTCTATTAAATAGAAAAAGGTGATGCTCATGGTTTAAAATCAGAAATGGTGTGTGTCAGGCAAGTATTCCTTTACTGTACACACTCAATTCTGCATGCTGAGCAAATAATCTGAGAAGCTAGAGTATATGAAGAAGGATGTGCCATCAGGATTTCAGGAAGGTTCATTAACATTTTGAAGTATGTGGATGAGACAACTTTACTTGAAAGACAAGAGGACTTCAATCACTTACCAAGAATGATCAAAGAGTACAGCTTTGAATTTGAATTATAATTCAATATAAAGAATACAATATAAAGTTGTCAATGACTCCATATTGTATCAATAATCATAGAATCAGCAGTCAAAAAATCAAACTGGACAATAAATAAGGAATGCTGGTTAAGTGTTGATGTATATGAGTTAGAATGTTGGCAATGAATATTGCTGAAAAAAAACACAAAACACAAATCTGTCTCTGGAGAAGTAAGCAACAATGATCCTTCGAGGCACAGAAGGTGAGGATTTTTCTCCCATACTTTGGACATGCAATAAAGAGAGACAAGTTACTGATGAAGGACAGTATGATTGGTAAAGTATGTGGTCAGCAAAACAGCGAAAGCCCATCAACAGGATGGATGGCCACGGGGGCTGCAACAGTGGACTCGCACGTAGCAACAATTGTGAAGATAGTGCGGGACCAGTGTGCTCTTTCTGTTGCACACACAGAGCTATACATTGGAACTCATTTGATGGCACCTGAAAACTAAAAGGAGGCGCCCTGGTGCATAGTGGTTACACATCCGGCTAACCACCAGGTCAGCCGTTTGAAAATACCCGCCAGCTCCTCCTAAGAACTGAGGCTTTCGACAACCATGAAGTGTTGCAGACCCAGAAACCCATCAGTGCAGTTCTCCACCATCCTGACGGCTTCCTGTGGGTTAGCATGGACTCGGCAGTAGAGAGTTATTTTTCTTTTGACAACAATAGCATCACTCTAAATTTCCATGGTGGCCCAATTCTGTAGAGTAGGGTTGATGGTAGGATATATGGTTATAAAATTAAACTCATAATATTTTTCATT
>NW_022103908.1:29178041-29178926 GCF_000313985.2 Echinops telfairi | reverse complement strand
TTTTAGTCATGCAGTCTCTTTTATGGATTTTCCCTATTTTTCATTTTCCTTCTTATTAACTATTTTTTACTGGTCATTGGCTAGTTCGCTTCTTGATTCTATTTATTTAGTTTCTATTTTCTATTTTATTATTATAAAAATATAAAGAATATAATTGCCAATTCAGTATGTTTCACATGTATAATTCAATGAAACAAATAAATTACCAGCATTAGTTGCCAAATGTTCTCTCTATAAACCAAAGTTAATGCTATTTAAGCAATGATTCTGCCACCTTCCCTTTGACGTCTTATAGACATTACTAAGCTTTAATTTAACCCTGCATTCTGTGAATGGAAAAATGCCTCCTTCAAAGGAAGAAACATGCACTGAGCCCCTTCAGTGCCAACAGTACGGCTATCTGCACTCTTTATCGAGTCTTCATATTCTTTTTCCAAATTCCTTATGTAAACTGATCTATGGATTGTGTGCTGGGAAAGATATTGAAGGACAAATTGCTAAAAGGACAAATTAACCTGGCTTGGAAGAAGGATGGCCAAAGTGTTCCTTAGAGGCTAGGATGAAAAGACTTTGTCTGCCATATTTGGACATGTTGTCAGGAGAGACCAGTCCCTGGAAACGGGCATATTGTTTGATAGGGCAGAGGGCCCTCAGGAGATGGACAGACACAGTGGTTGCAACGATGGATTCGAGCATAGGAACAGTGGTTAGGATGGCGCAGTGTTTCATTCTGGTGTGCGTAAGGTCCCCGCGGGTCAGAAATGACTCGATGGCTCTACAACGACAGCAAACATATCTTAGTCATTCTAGTGGGAACATATGAGGTAATATCTTTTTATTTTAATCATTTTATTAGCGGCTCATACAACTCTTATCACAATCCAT
>NW_022103908.1:29161365-29176928 GCF_000313985.2 Echinops telfairi | reverse complement strand
AACCTTATTCTACTTGCTGTCACTATAAATTCATCAATCCTGGCTTTCATATACAGAAAAGTAAAAAAATATATAACACAAATACAAAAGGGTGACCCACTATGACGAAACACATCTGAGATGAACCCCAATGTGAACAAACAAAAATACAGAAAATACTGAAATCCTGATCAGGTCTAATATGCATCAGATGGAAGATCAACTGAAAAAGTTCTAAATGTTCTAGTCAGTTTTATCCTTTTGATATTCTATAGTCATCTCTCTAATGCACTTTGTTTAGTATATACTTACCTCCCATCCCTCAATTGTGGATAGAGGGAAATCACCCGAGGCTTGTTTTCTATACAGAGTCTACAAATGGGCTCCCACTGTCATCCATAGGCTTCTGGAAACTGTATTCTCAAAATTTAGGCTCTGGTACTATTCCCTCTTTCAATTTAGGAGTCTATGATTTACAATCCTTCAGTTACTGATGTTGGTGCCCTTCTTCCATGTGGACTTAGTTGACATCTCACCTAAATGGCAGCTTGTTGGGAAACAAGACCTTAAGACCCCAGGAGATATAACTGCTATGCTGGCACCATCTAATTTCTTCACCACAGTTTGCTATAGCACCCATATAGTCTGTGTTGTGAGAACTAATTGTTCTTAAGTTGGAGATAGGATTTAATGAAAGCCCAGAATCCATTTCCGGATATATGTTTTCTTTTGTTTTGTCTGCCTTTGGCTCCCTTTCAAAACATCCTTGTTGATCTATGGTCAACAATCCTCACGACCATCCCCCTGCAGCATAATAATCTTTGGTTAATGTTGTCTTTGAATTGTCCCATCTTTTACATTCTGTCAAACTTTGTAAAACCTTTTCATATTCTGCCTTTTTATTATTGTACAGCTTTCAATTTTAGAATTTTCATGTCCTCTTTCATAAATGCCATATATCTGATAAGTTTTTCATCCTTGCATGAATTTTCTTTGATTGGAATAATAAAAAATAAAAGCAAACTCATTACCATTGAGTCTGCTCTGACTCAAGACGACTCTGTATTTGAATAGTAGCTATTTTAAAGTTTCTGTCTAAAATCATAATTATTTTTATATCTCTGAGTTTGTTATTTTTTATTTCTCTTTATTTTTAAATATTTATTGATCCTGTCTCAATCCTAATGTTAATTGTTCAATAATTGACATTAATTAAATCAGGTATTATCCATGAAAAAGTGTAGTATTTTTAGGAATAGCATTATTTTCCATAATTATTCTTTTGGAATCTGTTAAAGAATAAGAATATTGTTTTAATCCCATTAAGGCAGGAGTTCAGATTTGGGTAAGGTCTTGTATTTTTTATTTTTCCCTAACTTTTTGAATTAACATCTGAAAATATATTTATGCAAATACTATAGTTCTACTCCTTGACATTTCGTGAGCTCCCAGCCTTGATTTCCCTGTCTCTTAGAGCGCCTGATTTTAACATAGCTATTTAGCACCTGATCAGTCACTTCCTTTATTGTGTCTCTGCTTCTCATTTTTCCCTTATAACTTTGAATGCAGCAAAAAACTTTGAAAACATATTGTCTCCATCATATTTAGTGTATATTTCTGAGCTTACCTTGCTCCTGAATCATATAAATTCTCACTGACTTCGTAGACCCGGTGTGTGTTATTCACTTCCTCATGTACTAAATCATTTTTCAGGCTTTTGCTTATTTCTTTATTTTTCTTCGGGTGTGAGGAGTGCGGCCAGACCTGTGTGTTCTCCACTCTGAGCAGGCGAATGCCTCCTCCAAGTGGATGCACATGCTCAGCCCCTTCAGGGTCCAGGGTGGGACTCTCATCACGGACTTCATCTAATCTCCATATTCTTTTGCCAAATTCCATATGCATGCATATCCATGCCTTTTTCTTTCTAGGGTGCCCAGTCCCAAGAAGACTACATTTCTTACTCTCCTGTATTTTTCGATAATTAATACAGTTGGATAGCAATCCCCAAATTCCTCTAAAACAATAACATATTGCTTGGTCCTCTGGCTACCTCTCCTCTATTTAACATAAGATTCATGAGGACAAGGTGCATTTGTTCATTATCAAGGGACTAAGTAAATATACATCTGCCTTTTACTTGAAAGAATGATTTCTGATATCTGATTTCATCACAGTGAGGTGATTTACATTATGGAACTTGTCCCACCCCTGACAGGAGTCTTCACCTTTTTCAGTTGTCAGACATATGATAACATTAAAGTGTTATTATTTGTTTAAATCACTTTTACTAGTTACTCTTGTGGAGACTTGTCATTTGTTCTATGTGCTACACTAACATAAACGTAAAAATCAACCCAGTAATTTAAAGGCAAAATTAAAGAATATTTATATAAATTTTAGTGTTTCTGTTTTATGACTTATTTGAAAACGTCTTAGGTTTTAAGAAATGAAAGTTATATATTACATAAGTGGTTGAATATTTTCACTGTTGGGCATAAACCAAATACCACTGTCTTCACAGTGACTATAAAACAGAGTGGGGTTTCTTGATAGGATTTCGGAGGCTGTAAATCTTTCTGATAGACTGCCTCATCTATCCCCTGAAGCACAACTACTGCGTTTGAGGCATCTATGTTTCAGTTATCAGCCGAATACTTCAACCCTCTGCACTATCAGTGCTTCTATTCTTGGGTATAATACCAGTGATTTAGAGATTTAAAACTCTCTTTACAAATAGTTCATTTTAACATGCTCAAATTGACACCTTAAACATGAATACAAATTTATGTATGAATATTTACATTTTTTCCATTTAAACTACTGACAGAAAGGTACTTTTTATTTGAGAATAAGAACATTTTCTCCCCTCATACATATGCCACATCATAAATGTGTTAACAAAAGTGAGAATGCATTTGTCTTACTGTTCTTGGTAATTTTTCCTTAAGCCAGTATTGCAGATGCATGGATAATTTTAATTTCCTTTAAGGAAGAAGTTTTTAAAATGCTGTCACTCGTTCTTTGTTCTCCATGTTATCTTTGGAATGAAGACACCCCAGGTTTCCAACTTCAGCAACTTCACCCCAGATTTCAGACTTGTAAAGTGTTATCTTAAATAACTGTATGATGACAGTGTCTTAAAAGTTTTGGAAAAAACTTTCTAAATGATATCAAATGTATGCGGTGGTATACATAATAAATAAGATTATTTAAAGAAGGTGATAATTTTCCAAGCACACTTATCAAGTCCCAGAAAGCAAAGAAATGATGTGAACATTGGATCTCTAGTTAATTTAGTAATTGATATTGCACCCAACAGACACACCCAAAACTTCCTTAACCATGTGAATTTACTGACGAGACTGACATCTTATGTGTTCCACTTGGACTTACCACGTAAACTGCACCCTGACTGGCTTCAGAAAGTTTATATGGTCTTGTCTCTTTGCCAAGGTTTTTGGTTTTTATTTTATTGAAACACTTTTTATTACTTACTGCACTTGGTTTCATGACAAACCTTTCTAAGGTAAAGTAATTTTCCTATGGATCAGATTTCCAGATATTCTGCAATGTTTATGCAATGCTCCCTCTCATTTTAATAATAATTTATTGGCAAGAGACACTGAATCAGCATATTATATGTTGGATAATATCCTGAATAAATAAATGCATTGAAAATGGTGCAATCAGTCTAGCTTTATTGAACATTCCCATAGGGAACTACGAATCTATTGTGAATTAAGCTGTGACACTGCCACCCTTACCCAACCCCAAGCCCCGCCAAATAGGGGTTGGAATCTTAACTCTTGTCTGTTTGTGGATGTAATCCAACTGGGAAATAGGTTTTCTTTTGTTATTCTACTTATAGCACACTAGAGTAGGGTGAGTTCTCACTTTAAACATTTCTGAGCTACAAGAAGAGCGGAGGAGAAATAGAGCTGATTAGCATGGTCAAGACAAATGTCTTGCGAGGTACCGAGGAACCAATGAACTGGGAAGAAGGATGTCATCAACATGATTGAGAGCTGAAATTGTAACCTCCTAAACTATGAGAAAAATAAAGCCCTGGTTATTACAGTTGCCTGTGGTGAGATAGATAGACATTGCTACAGCACTAGGGGAGCAAGACACAAATTGAGGGGCCTGTTAACATTACACTGGATGGAGTGCTTGGAGCTCTGCCACGATAGGAAGAACAGGGTGGGTCAGGAGAAGCTGGTGGATAGTTGTCATTTTAAGGTCTCCTGGAAACTTCACATTTTAAGAATGGAACTATGAGTAAAGAGACACTATTTTGAGGAGAAAAATGTGCATGTAACATAAATAAGAGATGGACCGTCAGAAGATGTCTGCCGTGAGGTAGAAACATAATGTGAGAAAGGTTCACAAAGCAGCCAGTCTGCTGATCTTCTCTGGAAAGGTCATGACCTTCGGAACACCCCAGTATGCAGTTCTTTCCCAGGTTGGAATCGAATGGACAGCAAATGACAACACACATAAATCTCTAGATCCTTCGTTTTTAAAGATGGTTTGAGTCCTGTAATATCCTCAATTCATCTACAGATAATGTTTAAACTTGATATTTGTGCCCTTATCAAATGGGTAGATAGGATATTTTTGTTGGAATGCTAAAGAAAATTTGAGTTTCTTTTTCTACTTTCTCTTGTCAGGAGATATGCCTACATATCAGCTTATGATAGATAGTACTATGCATCTATGGTTATAATTTCTGAAATAAGAAGAAGCATTATTATTGGTAATAAGTAAAATATACAATTGAAATGCCATATCCTTGCTTTAAGAATTTCTACTACCACCAATATTTAAGAGTAGGACATAGAACAAGTTTCCCTTTGTTGCAAACATTAAACTTGGTATGCATTTTAAACTTCACTATCAGTGAAATTAAATAAGCAATTTTCTAACAGTGTTTTGTTACCTCATGCTGTTATAACAGAAAAACCCCAACGGTGTGGCTTAAATAAAGAGACATGTTCTTTCAGAGTTTGGAAGGCTAGAAGTTCAAATCCAGGGTGTCCACCCTAGGGAGTGGTTTGCTCTTTCTGTGGGCTCTGAGGGAAAACCAATGTCTCTGCACCATCAGTCCTCCTGGCATTCCGTGGAGACATTCATGTGTCTTGGCATCAATCTTTCCGGGCTCTATGATACTTTAGTTCAGAGGCTGTGTGACCACCATGTCACTCCACCTCTGGCTATTTTTCCTTGGTGGCAGTAGATGTCATAGCTCTGCTTCTTACTCTCCTTTCCACTCTGATGAGATGAGTGTTGATGCAAGAAAATGCATTTTTTTTCTTGTTGAAACTCACCCGGTCCTCGTCTCCTATCATTTTCCAATAAAATGAGTAAGCCAACAGGCAGAAATAACAGACAAGAGAACAAAGTAGTGATGTGAGTGTCAGTCCTCATCTCCCTTCTTGCATCCAATGAAATTAATATCATAATGAAAAATATTCCAGGATTTTTCCAATTAATGAAAACTTTTAAATATATTTTGTGAGAGTATTCAATCTAATGCATTAAAGTTCCATAGCAATACCTAGCACTAGGCTGTGTGCTTCTTTATGTAGACTTAGGACATTCAAAATTAGAAAATAAATAGAAATGTTGAGAGGATATAATCACAACTGTATCAAATATTGAATTTGTATTATCTGATTTTTGAGCTTTCTAAAACTTAAAGAAAAAAATAATGTAAGCCACAACCCAAGAAAAATCCACTTACCATGTATCAGGACTATGACCTGGGTCGGGCTGCTAACTACAAGGTCAGCAGTTCGAACCAGCCACTCCCAAGGAGAAAGATGACGCTTTCTCCTCCTATAAATATTTACAGTATCAGAAACCTGAAAGGGCAGTTCTACCCTGTCCAAAGCAGAAGAGAAAAATGAAAAGATTAGAAAACATGCATTCTGTTGAAAGAGACTCTCTAAAATTAGCACACTTTTTACTGTAAGAATCAGATTATTTCAGGAAATAAAAGATCTGCCACCAGAAAGATATTTGGAAAATGTAAAGCAAATAATGAAGACATACAGGCAAGAGTATATTTTATAAATTTGAGAAAAATCTCTACATGCAAGAAAAATATTATTAGTTTAGTTATAACACAAGAGGTTTCATAGTATGCATACATTTTGTTTTATAAAATTAAAAACAGCAAGATTCTTTCCCCTTATTTTACTATTAAGAGTAATTTATAAAGATTAGCATATATACAATAATCATTCTGGAATTAAGTGTCTAATCTTACACAATATTGTATGTGATGTCTATGAGTAGTTTTGTCTTAGCAACATTCTCACCTCTTTCTCCTCAGTAAATTTGAAGGAAATGTAAACAGATATCTGACACCCTTTCTCACCATCAATGGACAAACAAATAATCAGATTAATCATCCTAAAATATCGGGCTCTTGAGCCTGGTGGCATAGTGGTTAGGCACTGGGCTGCTAAACATAAAGTCAGCAGTTCAAGACCACCAGCCACTCAGCAGGAGGAAGACAAAGCTTTCTACACCTCTAAAGTGTTATGTCCGAGAGGCAGTTCTATCCTGTCATAAAGGGTTAATAGGAATCAGAATCAATTTAGGGGCCACAAAGGAGTAAATATCGGGTCTGAAAGACTCTTAGAGCTTTGCTTTCATAGTTGGATTCGAACAATGTTTTCCAATGTATTTGTATATTTTATTTCATACCAAGACTGACCTATTTAGTGTTAGTAGTATGTATATAAGCTATTTCATGCCTGTAATGTCTCTTCTAAAAACTATTTACATTTGATCCCCTATAAGAATTTTATTGAAAATCTTTCTGATATCTTCTTAATAATTATAAACTTATGAAAAGTTACACATACTACCCTAAAATAATGAGTATATGAACTTTATGAAATAAATTTTTTATTTCATAATAAATTTATCATACTTTATAGCATGCAGATGTTATGCTTAGGTTTTCATTCGTGAAATTGCTCTTTAAGAAGATTCAAAGAATATAATCATGCGTTGGAAAATATATTATGCTTGTGAAAATTACAAATTAATTTAATTATATAATTGAGTGAATTAATTAATTTTGTTCCTTGCAGTCTTTAATTTTAAGAAGAAAATCATGATTGATGTTTGGAGAAAGAAAAAAATGCTTTTTTCAATATTCAACTGTAGTCACGATCATCCATTAAACCAAAATAAAATTGAATAGCAGAATTCAAAATTCATGGAGTATTAGAAGACATTTGGTTATTTTGCTATAATTTCAGAAATTATTTCTAAATGAATTCATAAGCCAAATTCTTGACATTTTCTCTCTTAGAATATATTTGAATACCACCTGAGCCTTCATATTCTTGGAAAGATGTGTGGTTTGTTTGGCAAAACAAACATAAGTTTAAATTTGTATGCGTTGGCTCAAATGCTACTACATCGTTTTCAAATAGCACTAAAGTATGCAGCTGTAAATTGTTTCCAGCAAAATCAACCTGATTCTAGTGAGAATTTCACTAGCACCACATTTTGGAATTACATTTCAACTAGGTAAAAAATTAGTTAACAATATACCTTGTAAGTAACAAAATGGCAAGCCTATTTATCTATATCTAATATTTGTCAACTATTAATGGAGGAATTATATAATAATTAATTCATTAAAGATTAGAATACTTTAAAGATACATTTTCTAATAAATTAATAATCTTCTACATTTTATATATGTTTAAAGAACCAAAAAGAACAAACAAAAAAAATTGTCTAGGGGATCATATAAAATGTGGAAAGAACATTTGAATATTTTGATAGAAAAACTTGAAATATCTAATTGCCTATTTCAATGCATGTGAAAGTTTCTAGTTATTTATGAATATTTGAAGTTATTTTCTTCATTCCTTGTTAATTGCTTGTGACAGCCAAGAGTTAAAATATGGGTATCCTATTATATAATGTAGGAGAACAGCTGCAACACAGTCTGCTTCTGCTGATGCTCTTGACAATGTGTCTCCTAATGGCCTAAAAACAGCTTCTCCCGGCTTGGCTGTTACTTCACACTTTCAGGCTTGAACAATTGTCCTCCTGAAATATTCAGTTGCTACACTGAGGAAAATCTCTTCCACCCATTGCAAAGAGACAGCAATGCAAACTTACAGCGAAGACAAGGAAACGAAACAGTCCTGACAGTGATGATGAACACAATATTTAACTTGTTGAAAGTTTCATTAACTCTACTGCATGTAAATTGTTCTGTACAACTTTTGAAGGCAAAATAAAAATTACCAAAAAAATAGTATATAACGAAGATAAAATAAGGCAAACAAATTATGGTAAATATAAGTCTAATATAGATAATTCACAATATGCAAAATCTAATTGTGGACATTCATGACTAATTTTTTTCTGAAATTATTTTGCTTGTTTCATGTGAATTTCTGCATTAACTCCTAAAACCAATTACACATTGACTTATTTGTTATTCATTTGGTTTTAGACAAGCTTCAAATGTCTTGTAGTTTCCCTCACTTTCTTTAGAGAAATATTTCCAGGGATTAATATCAAAAGTCAGTCTTTGGGTCTCTGCAATGTTAGTAGGAACTAGTAGTTTAGGAAATTTTTTTTTGGAGTAAATGCTAGTAGTCAACAACTTTAGTCATTTAAATGTGGTATAGACAAAAATCTTAATCTCATAAAAGAAAACACACTGTGTTTGAGATTGGCACTCTTTAACTCCAATACTGTCCATCCTTAACTTATCTGTTATTCTATATTAGCTAATCTTAAAAATAGGTTTTTAGATTATTAAAGAAAGCATGTAAAAGCAATAAAGTAATGGAAAGAAATTATTGAATCTGTCTCTCTACACTTCTGTTTATATATACCACCATCTAATAACAAGAGTAGGGGAAAAAAAACCACCTTAAAACTTTGAAATTGATTTGCAAAAATACTATAGATCATAATTTGATAATCTGTTAAAATCAAGTGTCAATATACCTAATTAACATACTCATAGGGGGTCTCAGGATAGAAAGAATATTCACTCAATTATCTAGAGTGAACTTCTCTGGTATGAGGTGAGGGGGCCAGTACCCCACCATTAACCATGGGTTCAGTAAGCACAATTATATGGTTGAGATATATATATATTATATTAAAGTCATCAAGAGCATGAGAGATAAAGGAGATATTACAATAATGAAGTCAGAGACATTTCATGGTAGCATTATTGCTCACCTCAGCCCCGCTTGGTGATCCACGTGGAGAGAGGGGGAAGGGAAGGAGGACAAGGAGAAAGGGAAACAGAGAACAGGAGAGGTGAGGGGGAAGAGAGTTTCCATATAGCTAACCCATGCTTATAAACCTTTTGGGGGCATGCAAACCCACTGATTACAGGTAAACACATGCATCACAAGAAGGGATTGCACTATAGGTTGTACAGCAATGAGAGGGGGTGGTCTAGGGACATACACGCAATAGGAAGAGGAGGGATTGGGGGTATACATGTGACAAGATGGGAAGATCCTAGATTTAGGATGGCAGCTTAACTTTGACCTGTTCTCTGGATCTCCATAGGAACCATTATCGGTAGGGTGTAAACCCCACCTACCGGAACCAAATAGATGACTTGCAGCCTGTCCATTGTCTTTAACAGCAGGGAGCAGGCAACCTTGCAGTCTGGCAACTGATAGCCCTCAGGAAGGATGCCTGCAAGCATCTGACCTCCCCCCCCACCCCCCAAACTGCTTAGTGCTAAAGAGGAGGTAAAAGACATTAGTACATACCCAAATAAAAAGCAAAAAATAAAAATTAAAGTCACAGAAATTAAATGAAGCCAGAAATCTTTGAGCCCCAAACTTATTTCTTAGTAGATCTCCCTTTCCCCAAAGCATCAATATTCACAGAATAGCACTAGCATTTTAATTATGAACAAATTTATATATTTAATTTAGTAGAGAATAATATCAGAAAGTGCTTATAACAAAAAAGTTTATGATTAAATAGAAAATCTTCCTTGCAAAACCGAAATGGCTAATGAGTTTTAAATGGTTATCTGGAGAAAACTTTGCTTACTAGTAAGAAATGGAATTCATGAGAGAACCCCGATCCATATAAAAAGTGATTTGTTTTGTCTACAATATGCTCTTATCATAGACACTGCCTATTTTAACAAGAATTATACTGATTTCAGTATAGTATACAAATCAGAATATATTAATTTTATCTTTGTTGGTTTATCAAATATGTGAGTTAACATTAGCCACACTTAACTCTATCTTGTTTTTCTGTTTGTACATATCACAAGTAGTATGCAGAATATACAATGTTGTAGTATATTTGCTGATGTTTCATTTCTACAATTATTCAGTTTTCTGATTTGCTATTAAAGTGGACTATCATGTGCATAAACATACATATATGTATACATGTATATTTAATTTGTAAAAATATATTTACACATTTTCAGGAATATAGGAAAATATATATTATTACATATCCCATATTTCCTGTTAATAGTATATATTTTGATATTTATCTACATAAATTGACTTCTAGTTTGACATTCTTAATTATTCTGTAAAGTGCTATATGAATATACCATATATATTTTTCAATCAGCAGTTTGTATTTATGTTTTTCTAAGGCTTTGCCTTTTTAAACAATACTTCAATAACTACCCTTCATCGTTTGTAATTGTACACAACTGAGAATTATTTTTAGAAAAAAGAATCTAAGAAGGTATCTCTTTGATGAAAAAGTATGCCTTTACATCATCAGAACAAAAAAATCTTACCATAGTGAATGAGGTGGGGAGTGCGAAGTGGAGACCCAAAGCCCATTTGTAGGCCACTGGAGATCCCCTTGCAGAGGGGCCTCAGGGAGGAGATGAGCCGGTCAGGGTGCGATGTAGCAACAATGGAACTTTCCTCTAGTTCCTAAATGCTTCCCTGCCCCCCCACTACCATGATCCGAATTCTACCTTGCAAGTCTGGCAGACCAGAGGAGGTACACTGGTACAGATAGGAATTGGAAACACAGGGAATCCAGGGTGGACGATCCCTTCAGGACCAGTGGAGTGAGTGGCGATACTGGGAGGGTAGAGGGAGAGTGGGTTGAAAAGAGGGAACCAGTAACAAGGATCTACAAGTGACCTTCTCTCTGGGGGACAGACAACAGAAAAGTGGGTGAAGGGAGACGTCGGACAGGGCAAGATATGACAAAATAATAATTTATAAATTACCAAGGGCTCATGAGGGAGGGAGTAGCAGGAGGGAGGGGGAAAAATGAGGAGGTGATGCCAGTAGCTTAAGTGGAGAGCAAATGTTTTGAGATTGATGAGGCCAATGAATGTACAAATGTGCTTTACACAATTGATGTGTGTATGGATTGTGATAAGAGTTGTATGAGCCTCTAATAAAATGATTTTTTAAAAAGAGTTGTACAAGCTTTCAATAAAATGATTAAACATAAATTAAATGTTAAAGAAGAGAGAAAAAAAGAAGAAAAAGTATGCCTTTAATCAATAATGAGAGTAGTGATACCAGGAGGGGAAGGGAAAGGTGGTGGGAGAAAGGGGAACCGATTACAATGATCTACATATAACCTCCTACCAGGGGGATGGACAACAGAAAAGTGTGTGAAGGTAGACAACAATTGGTGTAAGAAATGAAAAAAATATGTAAGTTAACAAAGGTTTGTTAGGAAGGGAGGATGGGAGAGGGTGGGAAATGAGCTGATACCAAGGGCTCAAGTAAAAATAAATGTTTCAAAAATGATGATGGCAACGTATGCACAAAGTTGCTTGACACAATGGATGGATGAATTGTTATAAGAGCTGTAATAGCTCCAAATAAAATTATTTTTTTAAAGAAAAAGAATGTCTTTAAAAAGAAATAGATATTGCTCAAATGCCCTAACTCGCTTTTTATGAAGATGTCGCCAAAGGCAAATAAGGAAGCTCCTGCCCCTACCAAAGCAGGAGCCAAAGCAAAGGCTTTAAATACCAAGAAAGGCACCAACAGTCACACAAAAAAAGAAGATCCGCAAGTCACCCACCTCCTGGTGTCCCAAGACCCTGAGGAATAAGAAGGCAGCCCAAATACCCTCGGGAGAGCGCCCCCAGGAGAAATAAGCTGGACCATTATGCCATCATCACGTTCCCCTTGACCACAGAGTCTGCCATGAAGATTGAAGGTAACAACACATCTGTGTTCCTTGTGGATGTCGAAGCCAACAAACACCAGATCAAACAGGCTGTGAAGAAGCTCTATGTGACATTGACATAGCCAAGGTCAACACCTTGATCAGCCCTGACGATTGAGAAGAAGGCATGTATTAGACTGGTTCCTGAATAGGACACTTTAGAAGTTGCCAACAAAATCTAAACTGAGCCCTAACTCAAGATCTTATCATTTCTAAGTGTGCTAACAATTTTTGCTTCAAAACAAAACAAAACATGCTTTTCATATAAATTCCCTAATTTCCCCTTTAAGCCGATGACCCTGGAGATGGCTTGGTTATTTGGGAATCCATTCACACTTTAAGGTTTGATGCTCAATCTCTTTTGATTTTTTCCTCTAAATGACATATGCATGTTTCCTTTGGAAGTACATTTTCCTAATGTGATAAACATTTTGATCTCCTGACTCCTGCTTCCATGGACAACGATTGTATATTCATGTAAAATGAAATCCAAGACAATCTCAGCTTGTTCTCTGTTCATCAGGATATTGCTTATTGATCCACTTGTGTGGATTTTTTTTCTTTAAATTGAGTTGTAATTTGTATTGAAAACTGTAGTCTTTGATCCGCATTGGTAAGCAGTGTAAGTTCTCTTCACTTTCAGGAAGCAAGGTTGTGTCCGATGTATGTGTGTATTCTTTGTTGGTAATAATATTAATTGTATTGTTTAATTTATTTCTACAATTTATCAGATTCCCCTTTATTAAATTTTATTTTGAAATGGACACAAGTATGAGTCTCTTTCAGTTGCTTGGCCAAGCCTCTGTCTTCTGATTTTCTTGGTTTAAACAAATGGGTCTGCCTGCTTGGCATTCATTTGTTGAACCATTGCTATTGGGATTTGTCAGTCCCCAGAGCCATACAAAACATCTCAAATACCTATCAAGTACTGAGTAGATTTCCATATTACAGGTCAGAGTCAACTCAATGGTAGTGGGTTTGGTCTTGGACTTATATGTTTAGATCGTCTTTTTAAAGTTTAATGTACATAAACTTCTATACATCTTTTTAAGTGTATGATTCAGTGAATTTGTTCAAATGTATCATAAAACCACCATAGAGATTACATATCTCTATAAAGATATGCACTATTTCTTCAACCCCAAAAGTATTTTCGTATTTAATTGTGGTCAATCCCAGCATCCATAACCCAATGTAAGGACTGTTGTTTTTCTATCACTATTAGTGTAATTTTCCTTATCTAAAATTTCATATACACATATTCCATGATATATTTTCTTGCTTATGTCAGTCAAAAGAAGCCCTGATGATACAGTGGTAAAACACTGGAATGGCCGATGATGGTTCAAATCCACCAGCCCCTGTGCAGGACAAGAAAGCTGATGTACTTCTACGAAAATTTACAGCCTCAGAATTACAATCTGGCAGGCCTCTTTCCTGCAGGGTTCATATGAGTCAAAATTGACTTGACAGTGGTGGGTTTTGAGTTTTGTTTGTGGGTGTTTTTGGCTTTCACTCAACATAATGTTTTAAAATTTTTTCCCATGTTCTTTCATTTCTCAACAGTTCCTTCCATCATTGCCAAGCAGTATTCTGTTGTATGGATTTATCAAAATGTTTATTAATTTCCTTTTGGATGAAAATAATTTTCTTTTTTTAAAGCTACTGTGATTAAAGCTGCTCTGAAAATTGATGAACATTTGTGTACGTGTATTTGCGTATTCATGTGTGGCTGTCTTCCTTGAGTAACGCTAGAAGAAATGAAGCAGTAGGATCTAGGGCAAGTGCATGCCTATTGTGACGGATGTCTTTTCCATTGTGATAGACCACATTTTATATTCCCAAGGAGCAATGTTGGAGACTTTCTAAACATGTCCAACATACAGTTTTCAGTCATTTACATTTTAGGTGCTGGATTTATAGTGGTTTAGTGTTAGTTTTACTAATAAATCATGATGCTATGCGTCTTCCTACATGTTTATGAAAGTGCATTTATTTTCACTTATGAAATATCAATTTAATCGCATTTAAAAATTGTTTTATTATGATTAAAAATACAGATTTAAACCTATGAAAGTTATACTTCTATGGGACTTCCATGTTTTTCCACATTCTGATACATTTCCCCATTTTGATAAAGTACAGTCTTTATTAGACTTCCATAAAATTAGAATACAATTAAAATTCTTAAAAATTGTTTTAAAAATATAATGACAAATTGAGAAAAAAATATGTTAACAGAAGAAAGTGCTATTTCTTATTTTACTGGAAAATAATTAAATTTATCTTCTCTAACAGGTTTTCTCTCTTACACAGGTTATGACTTTACAGGTTTTCCTGTATAACAATACGTATGTCCATGAAAACAAATGCATATGCACAATTAGTGGTATTGATTACTTTCATCATGTTGTGATGTCCTCACCATTGCAATCCATTTCCATCTATGCCAACATGGTTAATAAAATGTTAGTGGTACCGCAGCAAGTGACAACTTTTTCTCTCCCTCCCAGACCTTCCTGGTAACTACTGATAATATTTGTCTCCATATATTTTCCTATTTGTTAATAGTAAGGAGCCCTGGTTACATAGTGGTCTATGTATTGAGCTACTAAGCACAAGTCAGCAGTTTGAATATATCAGCTACTCCATGGGAGCAGGATGAGGCTCTCAGCTCTCATAAAGATGCACCGCCTTGAAAAACCACAGTTCCACTCTGTCAAAAGTGACTTTAAAGAGTATGTGTTTTGATCTTTTATTATGATATTGATATTTCATGGAAACAGGATAAAAATATTTGTCCTTGTTACTTTTCTGATTATGCAACATAAAGTAGGAAATGGCCTTTATATTTTTTTAAAATATAAGACTTTGTAAAATATTTATAAATGCCTATTATTACACTAGTTAACGTGGTTCTTTGCTCATTTTGTAATTATGTTTTAAAGAATAATTTAAAAAATAATCTAATTTTATGGATGTCTAATTCATTTACCTTGGGAAAACTGCTGTGTTTGTGCTATCTAGTAAAATGTATCAGCCAAAGGACAAACAATGCATTTTCTTTTTAAAAAATTATTCATCTACCATTTTTTAAGGAAAATCATATTATTAGGGGCTCATACAACTCTCATCACAATCCATACACACATCAATTGTTTCAAGGACATTTGTACATTCATTGCCCTCATCATTCTCAAGACATTTGTTCTTCACTTAAGCCACTGGCATCACCTCCTCATTTTTCACCCTCCCTCCTGCTTCCCCCTCCCTCATGAACCCTTGATAATTTATAAATTATTATTTTGTCATATCTTACGCTGTCAGACATCTCCCTTCACCCACTTTTCTGTTGTCTGTCCCCCAGGGAGGAGGTTACA
>NW_022103908.1:29146108-29160030 GCF_000313985.2 Echinops telfairi | reverse complement strand
CCAATGACAAAAAACAAAACAAAACACAAGAGAAAAAAGCTTGTAGTTAGTTCAAGGACTGTTGGCCTTTAGAAGTGTTTTCCAATCGTGTCTGATGGGCCACCAAGCCCTGGCCCCAAAGTCTATTTTTGGTATTCCCTGGGGACTTCGTTGCTCTGTTCCACTTGCTGTTCTGTTCCATGCCCTTAGTGTTTTGCCTCGGTGTGGTGGGATCAGATCGTGCGGCATCTAGTTTTTATGTTCAAGATAATCATGCATTGAGAATTAATTTTTGAATATCATACCCTTGGAAGTTTTGTTTTCCCCCTCTCCCTTTATAGATATATAACTGCTCTACACAGTTTGATGAAAATACTTGTTTTTCAACATAATATAGTCACACCCTTGCCAACCATCCCACTGTTTCAGTACTGTATAGATATAATTTAAAACCAGATAGTATATTTTCCCACCTTGGTTTTTTTCTAAGTTTCCTGTGCTACAGAAATTCTATAATAAACTTGTCATTTTTCTACAAAAATCCTAAATGGAAAGCATTGTGTTGGTAATGCATAATATTTTGAGAATTGGAATTTTATTAATGTAAACTCATTCAATCCACAATAATGATATATATTGCCATTTATTATAAGTTAAATTCCTTTTAGCTATGCTGTGTGGGTTTGTGTGCACATTGTGTATATGCACATATGTGTTTATTCTTGTACATATTTTGTTCAATTTATCACATAGAATTTTCAATTAATGAAATGATATTTAAATTTATTTTGCTAATATTTAGTAGTAGTATATAGATTGTTATAATATTGATCTGGTGTCCTATATATTTGTTCCATTTGTGTATTAGTTCTACAAAATTTCTCATTAATTCCTTAGGCTTTTGTGTATACTGAGTGATGTCTAAAAATATAGTTTTATGCCTTATGTTATTTGTATGTGTATTGTTTTTTGTTTTGTGTTATTTTGCTTTTCTCTTTCTTTACTGCATTGACTTGAATTTCTCATACAATTGTGAATAAAAGTAGTAAGAGTAGATATATTAATTTTACCACAGATTGCTGTAAAAGGAGAAACCATTGAATATCAAACAAATTGTTGTTTTCGCAAAGATGCCTTTCCATAGTTGAGAAAATTCAACTCATCCTAGTTAATCAGGTTCTTTTTTAAAAATAATGGAGTTAGGATTTAATAAAATGCTTTATTAACATGTTGATATTATTGTTTTAATAATAAGATGTTAATTAAGAAAATTGATATGTTACTTTTGCATATTTTATCAACCTTGATATCCTTGGATATCAACAGAGCTAAAATAAACTTTCAACATATCCTGATTTAAAAATAAAACAAAAACACAAAATTGAGCTGAGCATTTCTCACTGGCATTACAGTCTATTAGCTTCTCTAACACACCATTTAATTGTGAATTTCTTGTGTGTGTTCTGTTTAGTTACCGCAGTGGATGTTAAAAGTCAGTGAATTTAAATGTTGTTGCTGTTAGTTCCCATCAAGACCGTTATCACCCATGGTGATCTTATGCATAACAAACAAAACCCTGCCCTGTCCAGCTCGGCCTCATGATCCTTCCGTGTTGAGCCATTGTTGCAGCCAAAGAGGCAGAGCCTTCCTCTCTTTATTAGCCCTCTACTTACCAAACAAGGAAAGTGGGGAACAGTAAGACAACTCAATTTCCACTGTTATTTATACATACTGTGTCGTTTTTCCTTTGCTACAGGGCAGATTTTTATGATTCTTTGCATATTTAGGGATCAATCAATGATAACAAACATTGAAAGATATAGTTTTGCATATCAGAGCTTAAGTATAATTCTTGAATTTCCTCATGAGATAAATAAAAACTTTTACATCCCCACCATAAGTCATATTTTTAAGCTTTGTTAGAGCAGATCTAGATTTTTCTTTACTTCTTTATTACTAGCTAACATACTAAAATGGATATTTCTATAATTTTTATTGAATGTATTGAGTGGCTGATTAGAGCTCAAATGTGTACGAGTTTTTGTGAAAGTAGTCGAATTAGATAGGGTTCTGCCTCCAGTTGCCCAATCGTTTCTTGCACAGCCTTGTAGAGTCTGTGTGTACCAATGTATTATTGAGCACTAGGCCAGAGAAACACCTATACATATTCCTAGAATTATTTCTCTGTGCACTCCTCCTGTGGAGTAGTCTGCTCTGCAGATTATTGCTATGCGTCTCTCCAGACTCAGATCTTGCCGTGTGAGCGCTGCTTTAACACGTGCTGTTCCAGCTCACTTCCTTCCTGTTTAATTTTTCTAGTTGTTTATAGTAGGAAGTAAATCTGTAACTCTTATTCCATCATGTCCAAAGACTGAAATAATCCATTTGATCTCCTTGGACATTTGAAAAACTACTACAAAAATGACATTAAGTACCTTACAATGAGATAAGTGAAATTAAATTAAGTTTCTAAACACTGCTCAAAGTATTTAGTTAACTCTAAACAAATACTCTATAAATGGAATACCAAAATTCCTCAACTTTTAATACTTCCTTCAATTTTATAACAAAGCTGGAAAAAAAGTATGAGTAAAATGGAAGAGCTAAGTTATGGGACTCAAGTTGGGCAAAAATAAAATATTTTAATTCAGTAATTGTCATTTGGTCTACCCACGAAGAACATTTTGTGAGATATGTAAACATTTGACTGGTAACAATTCCTAGTGACCGTATCTTATATTTCGTGGATTTTGCTCTGAGTTTATTGAGCACCTTAGCACCTGCATAGACAGATCATTCTGAAATAAAAATATTTTATTTTTAAAAATACGCAAGCAGATGCCTAAAACTTCAACATTTTAAAGAAAACTTTGAAAAAAGGAGGCATGCTTGAAAGAAAAAAAGGAATATTATTGAAAACATTTGTTTTTCAGAAAAATACTAATGATACAGAACTAGAGACAGATACTATTATACTGTTAAAAACTGAGTAGACTATGTGAAATTATACTGAAAGTAGTTTATGGTTTCATTGAGTTTTCTTTATTGAAGTTTTGAAGTTTAAGTTCCATACAGTGACTTTTGCTAATACTAATTATAGTGCTAGATGACATGTTGGCACTTAACAGATGTATAGTATATCCATGCAAGAACCAGCCAGATTAAGATATTGAAACATTCTCATCAACTCATAAAATGACCTTGTGCTCTGTCTGATTAGTAGCAGCATAACTTCCTTCAAGGACCTATTTCTCTGAGGCATCTCTTCATAGATTGATTTTCCCTTGTTTTTCTTCATGAGAATGGGAACACATGATATACACTCTTTTTTTTGGTCCAGTTCCTTTTTCTTGGAAAAAAAATTTTTTTAATTTTCTAACTAAAGACTACTTTTCTATTATATGCTATTATATTATAATGTCTTAATCCATTCTTAAGTTAAAGTTTTATAGTCCTTCCAGTTTTCAATATAGATGAACAAAGTATATATGAACATTGTTGTAAAATATTTCTATGGTCAAAAGTCTTCCAATACATTTTGAGGAGCAGATTATCTGGTCCTCTGTGTTCATGTAAGAGCCCAAGTGGGTAGTGGGTTACTCTTGCACAATCAACAGCTGCTGTTGAGGAAAAGATGAGGCTCATCCACTCTTGTAAAGATTTAGAGTTTAGGAAACATGCAGGGGCAGTTCTAGCCTGTCCTATAGGATCGGTCACTATTAGTAGGAATCAAATTGATGGGAGTAAGGTTGGTTTGGATTGGAATGCTGATTTATTCTTAATTTCATTAAAAAAACCTTCCAGGATTTTGTATCATAGCAATGTTTAAAAAGCTAAATCTTCATATATTTGGATTATAATTGGGTATCTTTTAGTGTTTATATTATCAAGAGTAAAAAGTTAGAAAAACACACTTTTTAATGATTTAAAGCTTTTGTAATGAAAAGACACTTGTAGACATTTGAAAATGTATACCAGAGTCTGAAATACAATATTTATTATACAAAGTTCAGGAAAAAGAGCGTATCTGAAATATATACAGAAGTTTCATATCTCATTGCTAAGAAGACAAAATATGTTTTAATATTTTAAAAGCATTGAACATGTTCTTGATAAAGTAAATTCATAAATAGCCAAAAATAGTGTAGATTACTCAAAAGTAGACAATAGGAATAAAATTGAAATGCCAATGAGATCTTGGCATATACCAAGATAATTAGTGTAAATACGTTTTAAATTTTGCTTCAGTATCTATAGATACGCATTCCTTTTGTTAGGTTGTCGAGTGTGGTCCCTCTGGTTCTAAGTCATAGCAGCCCTATGTACAATCAGATGAAATGCTGAGGGATCTTATATTATCCTCACAATGCTTCCTATGTTGCCATTTTTTGTTGCACCATTATGTAACTCATCGAATGTAGAATCTCCTCTTTTGGATGACATTCTATATTATCACACATGATGCTTTCAGTCCACTAAGTAACATATTTGATCTTAATATAGTGAAGAGGTCTCATGTTGCAGAAAATGTAATGTATCCTTTGAGTTTTGGATGGTTGCTTCCATCAGAAGTTCAAAGGCATCAAATGTTCTGCAGGGCAAAGATGCATTTGTCTCCCCCTAAAAGATTTGAAGTTTGGAAACTCATTTTACCCAATACAGGGTGGCTATGAGTGGGGGTAGACTAAGAGGCAGTGGATCGGTTGTTGTTGTTTTTCATTTTGTTTTGTTTCCCTGGCTTTGAAGTGTGGCTCTAAGTGACATTCTTAGTAGCTTCAGTATTTCGCCATTGTCATTACGTTGCTTATTGCTCCAATTCTGAGGGCCATTTATTTTGTCTTTTGATTGAGTTGTAATCCACACGAAACACAGTCGTTTTTGATCTTCATCACTAAGAGCTTCAAGATTCTTCACTTCCAGCGAGAAAGATTGTGCTATTTGCATATTAAGAATCTATAATGAGACCATCTAATCTTGATGCCTAACTCTTCTTCATAGAATATACCTTTTCAGATTACATCTTCTGCATACATGTTGAATAAGTGTCAGAACCACCTTGCACCTAACAGAAATAACAACATTATTGTTTCCTGTATGCTGTGGATTTTACTAAATGTAGCTTAATTATACTTATATCTTTTTCTAGAGCAGCATCCATAATATCTTGAAAGCTGATCCATTTTCAATGAGATATACATGTGTATATCTGTGTACTTTTCATGGTAACATTCTACTACCTGTTTTTGTGTTCATCTATATGACAGTTGTATCATCAAAAGTAACTCCACTCTGAACACTATCAGCCTATCAATGTTACTCCATTAGAGAGTAAGTGATTACAAATGATTTTTAGATTGTTTCTTTGCTTGGCTTGATTTTACTTTACCAAAGTACTAATACTAACTAGAGTGAAATCAAGCCAAGCAAAGAAACAGCCTGGAAGTTGCTTAGTAATAACTTGGTCTCTCTTCTTTCGATACATCTGCATTTATAGTTTTTTACTTTATTTATATATTATATTTGAAGTTGGACATTTTACACCAAATTCATTTTAATCTAATAAAGTGCAATAGGTTTACTTTATGAAGATCTTGACTTACTCTTTCTTAATTTGAGAATCAGAATTTCAACTGCCATGGCCCTTTTCTAATTAGAATACTAAGTAAATAGCTTTTTGTTAAAACATGATGGTGATTCTCATTTTCAATTATGTAGTTGGCATAAAAATATACAAAACATCTAAGTGGCACAAGCAGTTAAATGGTTAATTATGGGGCAAAAATGTAGCTGTTTGAAGTCATCATAAGATAGGCTGGAAGATATCCTTCTCAAAGATTACATCTTTGAAAATCCTATTCTGCACACATAGAATTCCCCATAAGTCAGAAATAACTCAATGACAACTATCAAAAAAGAATATATACATATATACACACATATATACACGTATATATGTATATATATATATACGAGAGAGAGAGATTGTAGACATAGACACACATATATACATATACATGTAATAACAAATTATTTACAATATCAAAAACAATCATTCTTATACATAGAAGAGCTACTTGACATATATAAGTCATAAAAGCTCATTTTAATTATTTATATTTTCTCTGACCTGACACAATTTGTTCAATTTATAAGATCAAAAGGGTTTTTTTGTTGCTTTTCATTGTACATTCTTTTCATGTGGTATTGCATTAATGTGTGTAGGATTTTGACCTCTGAAACATGTAAAGTTCTAATTATTTGGGGATGAAGCAGACACAAAATTTCCCACCAAGGAAATATATTAAAACCCATATAAATATATTATTCATATCCAAGAACTCTGGAGAAAGCAGAATTTATGATATCTCAGACTCCAGTAGTCTAGTCAGCCAAAGTGTGGTTTTCATGTGATGCAAGTAAATCATCAGTGTTTACCTTTGAAAACAAGATGATACCTCTGAGGAATATCTAAAAGGAAATGCAAATGCACTCTCTGATCCTAGACCCAAAGGAAATATGGCAGCAGATGTCCTATAGGGAAATTACTCTCCTGACTTTCAGAGTTGCTGACTCTTTTGTTACCCATAAAGTATGTATGCATGTGCGTATGTCGATGTGTAAAT
Organism: Echinops telfairi; assembly: GCF_000313985.2. Classification (NCBI taxonomy): domain Eukaryota; kingdom Metazoa; phylum Chordata; class Mammalia; order Afrosoricida; family Tenrecidae; genus Echinops; species Echinops telfairi. The sequence goes on along the minus strand of NW_022103908.1, from coordinate 29,153,428 downwards.
GATTTTCATTTGCATGAAGATGAGTAGTTTCAAAATATATATAAAAATGAATAATTCTGTGCAATCTATTTATTATAGATGCAGTCATTAATGGTGATATATGGATGAATTATTGACAATGTGGACATTGAATGGAATAATAGAAATAAATCCTAGCATATACAGCCCTTATATCTATTATGTTCAACATAAGAAAGTGGATATTTAAGTTTAACCAGATTGTTAAAATATTAAGTAGGGAAATTATTCTCCATTTCAAAGAGAACTAAAGTGATATATATGCAATTGTATAATGAGACAGGATCACAAATGGCACTTTTCAACAAAATTGTGGCCATCAGAAATTTTTCAAATACTTCAGCTTTCTTTTTTATTTCCCATAAAATGTATTCACATCACAAGAGCAGAAGTGTTTATCATTCAGGAAACTTACAGCACTTTGAGAAAGAAAATGAACGGGGAGGACTCAGTTTTTTAACAAAGTAGTTGGTAATGCGCTATGGTTTTTATTTGTCCTTGGTCAAGACCAGAATACTAAAGAGCTGAACGATGGATCTTTTCATACTTTAGTTTTACTGAAGGGTTCTTTAAGTATTCTTTATTATAATCACTGGTTAAGCAGCATAGGGTTTCTATTCTCTTGTATTATTTGGACCAGAAGCATTTTACTGGCATTTTTATTCTTGAAGGACACTGGTGTTAACAAATTTTTTATTTCTTCTTTAGATTGCTGTTATCCTCACCGTTTAGGTGAAGAATAAGTTGAGATAAGATAATGTAACTTTAAAGTGAGAGAAATATTAACATTTGTTATTTAAATAATTTATTTCCCCAATAGTCCACACATCCTTGATATTTTCTTCTTGAAACACTATATTTTGCCTGCCATAAATTTCTGAGGTTAGTGATGTATAATTTAATATCAAAATAATTTTTGCACAAATACATAGCCAAAATAATTCTTAAATACCTGTCACATCAAAAGACTGACGTATGTTCAAAGAAGCTTTCGGATAGTACTTAATAATAATAAATTAACTAGTTGCTTAGAGTAAGACATAATAGATATTATGTGTATTTGTTTCTTTTAAAATACCACCTAGGCCTGAGAGAATTTATCTCTATTTCCTAGTTGTTGGGGAGAAGTCTTATATAAAGTGCAGCTCAAGGAAACTATGCAATGTGTGTGAACAACAGGAACAAGTTGTTCCCTTTTAATCCTGTTTCAGGAAGACTGTTCCAAATTCTGAATGCTGTATAGAAATGTGGAGAAAGTTCATTTCTTCAAGACGTAGATAAACTACTGGGAATTTAATCCAATAATGTATTAAATGTATTTGAGATATATTTCCCAAAAGCTTTTTAAAACACTGGCCAATTTTGCTATTAATATTGCTCTTTAAAAAATTCTGAAAATTAAGTGTATCCATTAACATCTAATCAATTCTGACAGATAGCAATCCTATAGGAAAGAGAAAAACTATCTGCCCCACAGAGTTTCTAATGCACACAGAACACACAGGCACTAACACCCAAAGAGGAGGCACACTGTGTAAAAATCATATAATATGCACATTATTTGTATAAAATATGTTGTATTAGAACACTGAGCCAATACTGTGGTTTATCATCAGAAAGGATATCTTTTGAATCCGCTAACTTTTTTTAAAGGTGGTACTGTTGTCACAAGTCCTCCACAACGCGATGACAGTGCGCGCTGTGAAGGACCCCTGCTGGCTGAGTGGTGTACGTACTGGGACGCTAACTCACAGGGCTGGGTTTAGAAACCAGATTTTCCAGAGGGGGGAAAAATGAGGAGGTTTTCCCTCCCATAAAGATTCACTACCTCAGATGACCATAGGGCGGCTCCAGCTTGTCCTTTAAGGTCATTGTGAGTTGGAATCCACTCAATGAGAGCAAGTTCAGTGTGGTGGGACTGTGGCTTCCACAGTGGGGCGCTTAAAGATTCGTAGTCGTCGACCCCTATACAAAGTTGCTATCAGTTGGAACCAGTTCCATGGCAGTGGATAATGGTTTACTTTGTTAATATTTACCAAATAGAGTCTAATTCCATCATGCCAGGGGCTTTCATGAAGTTAGATGCAAATGTCCGTAGAAGAGTGTGGCAAGAATATTCAGGCAGCTTTCCACTTGGGTCTTACTTCAGTATGACAAGCCACCCGTAATGACTCTATTTTGTTTTATTTTTGAAAAGCTTGTGTATATGGCAGTGCACAATTTGCTTTTTTCCAAATTAAATCAGCAGGTGCCCTTTGGTGCCGTGGATTAAGTGTTGGGCTGCCGCCCGTAAGGTCAGTGATTCAAATCCACCAGACACTCAGTGGGAGAGAAATAAAATTGTCTGGTCCTGCAAAGATTTATAGTCTCTGAAATGCTAAGAAGCACTTTTCCTCTGTCCTATAGATTTGCTGTAAGTCAGAATGGATTTGGTATCAAAAGGGATAAACTAAAAATGGTATTTCAATTGCTCAAAAGAGACACAGATACTTACTACGTTGCTAAGAGTTGATAGATTCTGGAGGCTGTGAGATGTTTCCATGAAATATATGAAGAAGAAGAAATATTTGATAAATGAAGCATATGGTCAACTGTCACTAAATAGCTGCTTGGACATCCCCTCCCTGTCCCCAGAGACATGGTCCAGAACAGTCCACCAGTGGAGCTATTTCACCTAATGCCCAAATCACTCAGCTTTGTTCATCCATTTTTAAAACTTGTGTATTTTTAATGTATGCATGTATTGATATATATCTGTAATTTTCACAAGCACTGTTTTCAACACCCCCCAAAGCAAAGATAAGATTTTTAAAATTACTGATAATAAAATACAATAACAATGATATCAAAAAGAAAAACCAGGAGATTAAATTATGTATTCAAATCAGGAATGACTTATAATAGAGTTGTTAGGATAGAATCTTGTCATGTAACAGATAGTTGGGGCAACCTGTATATTGTAACAACTTTCATAGGTCCCAAATAGAATATCAGATCTTGGTGGGCTATGGCGAATATGGAATTTAGTATGACATTTTTGTGTACTGTATTTTTTCACAAATAATGCACCCACATAAATAATGCGCACAAGTATGGGAATGATAGAATTATGTTACAAAGTTCTGGAATAGCATACCTGTGCATAGGTCACGCATGTGCTCATGAAGTTTCCAAAAGTGAATTGCGGTCTCATTCACCCTTATTCAAAAGTCCAAAAATGTTATGTTCACTGATAGGGTTTTTTTTTCATTGATAGTTTTATAATAGAAATCTAAGCCCTAGTCAAGAAGTCATGGATTGAGTTTGGTATCATAACTCAATTCATAAAGAAGCCAATATTAACAAAGCAGAAGCCAATGTTAACTCATACTGATTTTCTCTAAAATCTATAGAAAATATGCACCCTATTTTATTAAGCTAAAATACTGACCTACTAGGTAGAGAACATTTATCCAAATGGAATTATCTTTTATAGTTTACTGAAGAAGAAGAAGGAGCGCATTAGGAAATGACTGATGCGTCTTATCTTAAAATGAGAGGAACTAGAGATAGTGGAAAATCTCCTTGCTATATTCAGGGATTTACCATGCCTCCACAGGAATCCAATCCTAAATTGGATTAGGATTAACTAATAACTAAACCCAACCCTCTTTTCAGACAGGCAGCAGCATCACCCTGCTCTCTAAGACACTCTGTCAGGCCTTTCTGGGGCTCCTAGCTTCCCATCCCAAGTCACTTTGGGAAGTCATCAAAGCTTTCTGGACTATGTTTTCCATGAATGTTCTTTGAGTTTTAACAGCAGAACCCATCAGAACTAAAATCAACCATGCTAAGTCTTTACCTGGGGCTTCACGATACCCAAAGGAATCAGAGGAAGGACAAGTCAATCTATCCTAAAAAGAGAGTTTATTATCTCTTGAATAAGCTCATGTAATATTCCTGTTTATACTGTAAATAAGTTTGCGAATCAAGAATGGTTCATAAAGGTGTACTAGACATAAACCTCATAATTTTCCCTAAATGTTCCATAGGGCCTAAGTCTCAAAGTTATTGATATTACCACAACATATTCATAGAAACTTTTCAGTATCCCAGTTAACCTAGATTGTCAATGTCTAGATGTTTTTTTGGAAGGATAAGGGAAATGCCATCGAAGCCACATCTGACCTTGTCCAGCTCCCAAGGCTGAAGGTCCCAGGGCAGAGATCAGCCTTTCCTCCACCCCCACCTCTATTCCCCTCAACCAACCACCCCTCTCCCAACAGTGTGCCTCTGTGCCTCATGCCAACTCATAACAACCTTTATGAGTTTGGCAACTCACCTTTTTGAACTGTTCAAAACGCCCAGGCACTCTAAAAGGCTGCGAAGAGTTGCCATTTCAAAAACGCACGGGGCAATAATAGTGTGTGGTGTGGGGTTGCTGGGGGTCAGAAGAGACTTGATGGCAGTGAGTGGAGCTCTGTGAAATATTGAGGACATTGTATCTCAGCACAAGAGGTTCATCGACCCAAAAAGAAATGATGAAATTCTGCCTAACCTTATCTCTACCACAATGAAATAACAGGGAATTCTTAGGCTTTGTGACATCTATTGTGTCTGGATCCCAAATTCGCCCCTAGGAGTTCAACCATTTTAAATATTTTTCAAAGGACAAGTACATGACCCACTTAGTCTCTCTGAGGAGGGCATCCAAGCTAAGGAAAAGGAAACACGTCTCACCACCTTAGCTTTAAAATTTCTTAATGATAAATTAGATTTCTTGTATATTCTGGTAACAACAGGAAGTTCTTTCATAGCTTCCCTCCTCACATAGGGGTCAACAGCCCAATCTACTCCTTACAATTCCTATTACTACTGGGATGAAAAGAAAGGATAAAAAATAATTTTTTTAAAAAAGTATCCTTTAAAATGGTTAGATCCTAATTTTTTAAAGAATATTTAGCCATATTAAGTTAGGTCTGGCTAAGTAGAGTCACAACTTTTCAATTGTTTTCTTGATTCCCTATCTGTTTAAAAATCTGTAGCCAATATCAATAAATAGCTTTTGAAAAAAAGTTAACTATTAAGAGATACATCAATGATGAGCAGTGTTAGAGGCCTGGTAAGCGTGATAAAGGGCAATGTAACCGAGAGGAATTACTGAAACCCAAATGAAAGCTGAACATGATAGTGGGGCAAGAGGAAAGGAAAAGGAAATAGAGGAAAGAACTAGGAGGCAAAGGGCATTTATAGAGGTCTAAATACAGGCATGAACATATATAAATATTTTTTAATATGACGATGGAGAAAGAAATCTATGTGCATATATTTATAGATTTAGTATTAAGGTAGCAGATGGACATTGGGCCTCTACTCAAGTACTCCCTCAATGCAAGAATACATTGTTCTATTAAACTCATATTCCATGATGCTCACCTTCCAGACATGATCTCTGAAGACAAAGTAGGTGCATAAGAAAATGTGGTGAAGAAAGCTGATGGTGCCCAGCTATCAAAAAATATAGCATCTGGGATCTTAAAGGCTTAAAGATAAACAAGCGGCCATCTAACTGAGAAGCAACAAAACCCACATAGAAGAAGCACACCAGCATGAGGTGTTGATCAGATAACATATCAGATATCAAAGAACAAAAAATCATATCATTATGTATGGGGGAGTGCAGAGTGGAGACCCAAAAATCCATCTGTAGGCAACTGGACATCCCCTTACAGAAGGGTCGTGGAAAGGTGATGAGCCAGTCAGAGTGTAGTATAGCAACAATGAAACATAACTTTCCTCTAGTTCTTTAATGCTTCCTCTCCCCCCTTATCATGATCCCAATTCTACCTTACAAATCCAGCTAGACATTGGTACAGATAAGATCTGGAAACACAGGGAATCCTGGACAGATAAACTCCTCAGGGCCAATAATGAGAGTAGTGATAACAGGGGAAGGGAAAGGTGGAGTAGAAAGGGAGAACCAATCACAAGGATCTATATATAACCCCCTTCCTGGGGGACGGACAGCAGAAAAGTGGTGAAGGGAGACATTGGATAGTGTAATGTAAGAAATGACTAAATAATAATAATTTATAAATTATCAAGGGTTTGTGAAGGGCAGGTGGGGAGGGAGGGAAAAAATGAGGAGCTGATATCAAGGACTCAAGGAGGAAGAAAATGTTTTGAGAATGATGATGGCAACACATGTACAAACATGCTTGACACAATGGATGTTTGCATGGATTGTGATAAGAGTTGTACGAGCCCCCAATAAAATGATTTTAAAAAAAGAGAGAAACATTGGATGCCACCAAAAAACAGCTACCTAGTAGATAGGCCCTGACAATACACTGTCCTGTCAGTTTATTTATATGCACTTTTGTTCCAACTGTCTTGCAGATATGAGGCACAGGATGGAGGTGTTACTTTGGTGAAAAGACTTCAGAGAAATTGTATAGCTTCAGACAACTCTAAGCATTATTTATCAATATCACTCTCTCAGACAAAAGATTTGCTTCATGTTGACGAGTGTTTCTAGCAGAGATTATTATAAGCGGTTGTATACATATTGTCCCAGTGGACCCTCTCTTCATGGTAAACAGCACACTTTCCATGGAAAATCCTCTGGAATAGTCAAGGGTTCATTGACCAAAGCCATTAAATGAGACTCCTCTGTTTAGCAGATTTAGCCTACCACTAGAAACATTCTTCTAAACTAGAAATAGAAACTGGATAAAAGAAGGCTGCCTATTTAACAAAAAAATATTCTTCCTTATGGGGAAGATCTGATTATATTTTTATATTTCCCTTAAAACCACATTACATATGAAGAAGCATTTAAGCAGGGCCAAGATAATAGGCATATTATTAGAAAAATTTTGGTGGGTGGAGGGTGTTTTTGAAAACTGATGACCGGGTCGTCAGATACTAACTTGACTGCTTACGATTTCACCCCAGTAGGCAATGTCAATTAACTTCCACCTTGACTTTACCCTTTGCTGACAGATCAATGTTCCAATAGAAACGAGATTCAGCTTTAGTTATTCAGCTAACACTTGCTAATCATTATCAATTTATATTGAATATGATTTGCAGATATTTACATTAGGTTGAGATTCTTCCTTAACCTTTCCTTTTTGAAATGCCAAAGTGGCATTTGCTACCAAACATCTATACGAAAATGTCATTGCTGTGTTAGGAATCTCAGTGGTAATCTCAATTACAGGAGAATCCATTTTACTGAACAACTACTAACAGCTGTGTGTTAGCCTGGGTACTTCAGAGAAACAAATCCACAGAAACTATGTATAAGAGAGAGTTTTA
>NW_022103908.1:29104592-29145777 GCF_000313985.2 Echinops telfairi | reverse complement strand
AAGACCCGAGAACTAGAAAGGCGAGGCTCACCGAGCCATTTATCTCTCCACCCTTCAATTAACCCCACATGTGTTTATCAGCCATGTTGACACAATAAACTAACTACCTCAGGCTGTCTCATATATTTTTCCTGCTTTCAAAAAACTCCATTGACCACATCATTCGAATTCTTCTGGACTTGTATAAAGAACAAATGGAATTATAATACTGCAATTGTCTATGGGACTAACGTAGTCTCTTTATGATTGACTTGCTGGACTCAGCATTATGTCCTCCAGGCAAATTTTTGTTACGAAACATTCCACAGATTCATTTTTACTCTTTAAAGTTGCATACTAGTATTGTGTGTGCATCAAAGTTTATATTTCCACTTTTCCATTGAATGACGTTTGTGTTGTTTTCATCATTGGTTTTGGTGGATAATGCAGCCACACACATAGTATACATATTTTATTTGTGTCATGGCTCCTATTTCTCTAAGATATATGCTCATGGTTGGAATTGCTAGAACATATGGTAATATTTCTGTTTCTGAAATGCTAAAGATGTGCCACACCATTTTCCCACAGTTGCCCCACCATTTCACACCCCTCCTGCAATGTATGTGGAGTCCCTTCTCTATATCCTCCCACCAACATGTGCTATTTTCTGTGTTTTTCTAACTTTGCTACTGTTGCTGAAATGAGATGATATATCATTGTTTTAATTTGCACCTGTCATAGTGGTTATGCATATGGCTACTAAGCACAAGCTTTGTAGTGCAAAACCACCATGCTCCATGGGAGAGAGGGGAAGAAGAAGCCTTCTACCCCTGTCAAAGTGACAATCCAGGAAATCCACTAGGGCAGTTCTACCTTGACCTATGGCATTATGGTGAGTTGGAATCGACTGGATGGCAGTGTTTGATCTTTTGGGTAGTGGTGAATGATCACCAAGTATTTCTGCTTACGTATGTTGGCCACCTGAATGTTTCTTTGGTGCAATTTTTATTCATGTTAACTCCACATATTTTATGGGATTATTTGCCTTTTTGTTGTTGAGATGTTGATTTTCATTGACTGGAGCAATGATGTGATATCTGGGGTAATAATTTCTTGAATTATTAATAAAGGTTTAATTATTATTTTAAATATTTAAAATATTAATTAAAATAAATTACTAATAATTCCTTAAATAATTAATAAAGAGTCAATAACAGACTTGGTAATGAATTGGGTTGGTAACTGCAAATTCATCAGTTTGAAGCCACCAAATGGTCCGAGGGTTAAAGATGGGGCTTTCTACTACCATTAAGAGTTACAGTCACAGAAACTCACAGGGAAGTTCTAATCTTTTTTTATACGGTCACTAGGAATCAGCATTGGACCCATGGCAGTGAGGTTTTTTGGTTTTGGTGTGTGTGTGTGTGTGTGTGTATGTGTGTGTGTGTTGGAGGTTGGACATGCTCCAAGTGTCCAACTATTCCAAAATACTACTAATAGGCTTCAATTCCACCCCTCCCTTGAGCACATTTTCTTACATATTTGGGATCGGTGATTTGCTGCAACATCCCACAGAAACTCACAAAGTTTGAGGAAATATCTCAGACGGTGGTACGTGCCGTCCACTCAAAAATCTGAGGGTTAGATGGAGATAAGCAAATGGAGAATCCAGAGCCAGAAACCAAGACGTCCAAAAGCCATAGCAGGTTTTCTTGCTCCGATGAAAGCTCAGTAAGGAAAACAGAGGTCTGGCTTTCCACGAGAGGTGAGGATTGTGGGGAATTGTATGGTGTAAAGTGTTATGTCCAGGGAAAACCAAGGACGAGGTGCAGATTCATGTGGGTCCAAGGTCTGTGCAGATTCGTGTGGATCCAAGCACTTTGATAGCGCTCAGGGTCAATAGCGAAGAGAGAGGGGAAGGGTTAAGGGTCCTCTTTATGAGAAGCTCACACCCCAAAGAACAACGCAGCTCTCTGTTACCTGATTTACAGATTTACCTCCCCTCCAGGCAAAAAGTGCTGAACTGACATAAAAGCATCTGACTACCACATTTGGTTTCTTTTATCCGAACTGGAAAAAGGCCCCGAATTCCAAATGAACTGTCAAGCTTCATGAAGGACAAAAGCTAATATTCAAACATTGTGAAAAGCAAAGTTGATGACAGTTGAGTAGATTTTTCACCTAGCTCTCCAGATCTGATCTTATACTCCTTGGTCAGCTTGCTATAAAATTTTACCCATTATCTCGTTAGTCTTAGAAATTGCTTTATTTTATCAATTCATTCTTTGAAAAACTTTTGTTTGATTGTTTTCAAATGAGAGCTTTATCCAATTTAAATCCAGATGTCATACCTTATACCGGGGTATATCCTGTGTCAATGTTTAGACTATAGCAGGTTAGCGTGCTTTGGGTAGATGTGAGTCCCTTAGACAATATGATGAAGGCCTACATTGCACTAAGCCTCTAGGGTCAAGAGGGGCTGTAAATTCAAACCAGTTACAGTAAACACAGAATTTGGTTTCTTTCTCCATGCAACATCATTCATACAATGGCAGGAAGTAATAGAATCAGAACTTGCTATTAGCAATATTTTAGACATGATAAGGCAAAAATTTTGCTAATGTGGCTAATAGTATGATTATTAAAGAAAATAATAGTATCTATTAACTAAATTAATTTTAAACAACATAATTTCCCTAGATTTCTTTTTGGATCAGCAAGGAGGAGCCTGTGCTATAACTAATATTTTATGCTGCACCTTGATCAACATTTCAAAAGGAGTGAAACATGGCATTACAAAAATACATCAGAAAGTAACTTGGTTTAAATTACCAAAAGAAACTGAGCTTAGCGTTTCCTTTTCTGATATATCTAGTAAGCTACTTAATGAGGAAGGTACCTGATTAGGTCAATTCTGTTTTCTTCAACCACTGCTCTCATATTAATAGTCATTACAGTTGGCATTGTTAAATGTTATACGAAAGTAAGTACTAAAGCCTTTATAGAAAATTGACCTGATGCCCATGGGAATGCTAAGGTTTGTGGAGGTGTGTTTGGCAGGTCTCTCTAGAGGAACAAAACCAGGACACTTATAATTAAAAAAGGATAGGTTTATACAGAGAGAAGGAATATAACAGCTAATTAGTCCACATAGCATTACTAGGGCTCAATTCAACTCACTTTTATGGGACAGTTAATATGCTGAAGGTATTTCAACTCATGAGAGCTGCCAGTACAGGGTGAAGGAATTAGACAGCAGAGTCTGCCCTCAGGCAAGACAGGCAGAGTCAGCCCACAGGCAGCAGAGAACAAGAGCAGAGCAAAGCAGGCCCAATGTGGTCTTGAGCTCTAGGAATGTACACACAGCAACAGAATCCACCAGAAGCTTGGTAATCAGGTCTCAAAGGAGCCTCAAGCTCTAGTGATGCACGACAAGGCTACATGATCATGTGGGCTCAGCCCACAGGTAGTGCAGCACACTGTTGAAGCAAAGAACTAGCTCAAGGAGTAGCATGCTGGCCTGTTCACCAGGGAGAAAGAGAGAGAGGACGATGGCTTGGGAAAGCATCCATCTGGGTCACCATCCTCCAATCAACCAGCTACCTGATGAAACTCCACCCACATTTTCCTATGGAGGCCTAGTTGGGACAATAAAACTATCACAGGAGGCAATGGCCATTTTTTAATGAATTGGAAGAATTCCAACTTTAATTCAATCATTCAGTTAAGACAATGAGTATTTTGAATTACTAAATATTCTGCTAACTACAATATTTCTAATAGCACAGTGAAGCTGCCTGCTAGGAAGAAACACCTTACAGAATATGAGCTGTTCCCTTGTGGGAAACATTTGGCAAGTTCCCCTTGAAGAGGAAAACTCTGATAGAAAGATAAAATTAAATACACAGTCACGGAAACAGCCATCAGAGGGCAGCTTAACCAACTGGTAAACTGTACTTATGCCGGGATGCAACACTTTATAATTTGACCTTCCTCTGGACCCAATGTGAATTTATCCTAACATTTTCATTCAAATAATACATTTAATTAACTTATTATTTTCCCCAACAATTTTATTGGGATATAATTCATATATCCTACAATTCAATCATTCAGTCTCATCAAGAAGAGTTGTACAATCATCATCACAATCAGTTTTAGGACATTTCTTCATTCTTGTACTCATCATCATTAGCTTCCCATTCCCCCCAACTTATCTTACTCACAAGGAACCATTAATCTAGTTAGCATCTCTAAAGATTTTGCTATCGTGGATTTCATATAGTGAAAAAAATTGACAACAAACTACAAGAATAACAAAGTAAAACAGATAAAAACCAAAATCCAAAAGAAAGAAAATATTTTAAACTAGAACAAAATATTAAAACTTACAACTAGCTATGATCCATTTAAATGGATAATAAGGAAGATCAAATGACAGGGTGCTAAAATGTAACCTAACTGTGTCTGCACTAATCCAATTTCCAAAGCATTTTCCATGTTAGCAATAATCTGTTTCTCTTAAATCAAGGTCTTTACCTCTTTCTACGGTCGTTGTTGCTAGGTCCTTGCTTGCTGATTGCTCTTGTTTTTGTCTCTATCTGTATCAGTAAACCTGTCAGGTGGAATTAAGGTGACAGTAGCTGATATCCTGGGGTCCACATGAGGAAATGGGGAGTCAACATCAGTGGGTAAAAGGGAGAAGGTTCCCATATTGATTGTGATGATTGTGCAACCGTTCTTAATAACATTGAACTAATGTATATGTTAATTATAGCTCAATACCATTTAAAAATAAGTAAGCTCCGTTCTTACTGAATCAAACCAGTCTTTTACTTGTGTGACTGATTTGTTAGCAGAGTTGTAGCATTAACACATTTTTTTGCAAGCTCCTGTTATCTGACTATATTAATTTCTAGAAGCCATAAAAACTAACAAGTAATTTCTCTCAATAGTCAATCCAGGATATGAAATAAATTTATTCTAATGAGTGGGACTTTTGACACAGTTATCTTTTGTATAAAGTCGGCCAAGTAAATATTTCTTCATGATAAGGATGTAATAAAGAGAAGTGTTTTTGCAAACAATTTTGAAGTAAGTCTATTTAAAGTTTTCAGACCACTTTAAAAAGTTTTATTTAACAAGCTGCTTATGGGAAATGAGGTCATGGCACCAACTCTGTCTTTTGCAAATTCACGAGACATCTGGTTAAAGTGGTTTAAACCTGAAGAATCAGTGGCTATAATTAAAAACCTCTGTAATCCATTCCTGAAATCAATCCCTGTAAATCTTTATGCTTACTTATCCAACAGAAGCCAATTTCCTATCCCTTATTTAGCTTCCTTGTGACTTCATTCAAAACCTAACCAATCAAATAACTAAAATTTCTTCGTACTTATTTTTGTTAGATTTTTTTTTCCATCATCGGTTTTCACTTGTGTGGGCTGATATCTCACTGCATTTCAATGTACCTATCCATTTGTTTGTTTGTTTTGTGTTGTTTTCAGAATAAATATTAATTTCATTTTAAGGACTAAGTGAGTTTTACACAAGTCATTTCTAACTAAACTTTTCTCATCAGAACATTTCCTCTATTTGTTTTTCAGCTTAGAACTTCTCTATGAACATCTTTTCACGCTTACTCTTTCTTCAGTTATGCCTACTCTCCTGATAAGCTCAAAGGCGATACCCTTTATTCCTAGTAGAGTGTTTTTATTTTTCTTAATTCTTCATTTATTTTTCTCTCCTTATATTACTCATTTGTTCTTGACTGCTACCCACCTTTTCACTAGAGCCCTTGGCATATTTGTCATAGTTATTTTAAATATTCAGTTTCCTAATCACCAAAATCTTGATCTTATCTAATTCTGATTTTATACTTTCCCTATCTCTATCTGTTTTTGCCATTCAGCATGATTTATAATGTACTTGCTGAAATTTAGATGTGATATATTAGGACAAATCCTCTGACAGTCCTGAACTGGAGGTGTTGAGAAACAGGGGGGCAGGTAACATATCTTCTGATCAAGACAACAGCAATGACACCAACAAAAAGCATACACCCTGGCTTGTATCCTTCACCAGTGGTTTCCAACTCTGCTATTGCTTTAACCCCTTCAGTAAAGGAAGAAGTCTGAAGACAAGTATCTCCCTTCTTTCAGTTCAGTTCTGTTCTGATAAAATCCTCTGTTCAGACTGATAGAGTAGTTCATTTGAAGACAGGTCTTTTCAAGAACAGAGGACTCTTTCATAGTAGTTATATTACCCCTCCCATAGCCAATAACATAAGGGGATTTTTTCCGGCTACCTTAAGGTGAGAACCTGATGGGGGCTCATGGAGGTAAAACAATTGTAAAGGTAGAATCCTCAGCAAAATTCCTTATTTGTGGTATCGGGCCTTTTCTAACTTCAACAGAAGAGAGGAAAATAATCTCCACCATCGCCAGCCCAACACTGATTCTATAAGAAGGAAATCAGACATGTCTCTACTCCCCAATCTTTATGTTATTTTAACAATTTTGACACCATCGGCCCAACCCATGGTGTTTTCTACTTCTTTGCTGGGTTTAATCATTTGTTGACTGTGACCATCATGTTGCAGACAATATGAATCATTTTGGGATCTATTAGAGAGGAAACAAACTAAAACGTAGACTAAGAAAGCTCAGGACCGGGTTCTTCCATTGGGACTCCTTGGCCATGTCCAAAAGCACACCTTGCTCTGGCCATTGACCACGGTAACACGCAGCACCTTTGTACCTTCCCTGTGTGGACAATTGTCCCAAAGCTCTATTAACTCTTTCACTATATATCCAAAGGCTCCCCCTTCCATCAGTAAGCCTTGGACAGGACGCAGGCTGCTCTAACGTCCTAAACCAAACACCAAACTCACTACCACGGAGTGTCCACGGAGTCCCAGCAGCTCTATAGGGCAAACTCTATAGGGCAGGGAGAACAGCCCCTGTGAGTTTCCAAGGCTGTAACTGTTTAGAGGAAGAGAAAGCCCAGTCTTTCTTCTGAGGCGGGAGCTGGTGGCTTTGAAATGCTGACCTTTCAGGCAGCAACCCAACATGAAGTCACTGTCACCAGGGCTCCTTCTGACATCCTGGATCTCGATATTAGCTCTCCCCAACTCAGTGACTGCATCCAACTGACTCCATCAGAAAGGTTCCTGCTGGAAGTCCCGGCAGCTTTCTCACCCTGGGGGATGGGAACCCGATCGGAACTCCTGCTCTGGGTTCTACTGCCTCTTGAGAGTGATTCTTGTTTAGCGCCATCTCTGATATTATAGCTCTCTTATACTATAGTCCAGTTTCCTGGACTGAGGAGATTCAGTGAGGGGATCTGGGTTTGGTGGATATACCCCACTCTTGACTCTTCTTTATTGAATGTTTTAAAATTTCTTACCTTTTTCTTAACTATTTCTATCATAGGCTGTTGATTTTATCGCCTGATCTGATTACTACACAGTCAGCATATGAAACCTTCTAACCCCTCACCAGAAAGAGGAGACCATCTGCTACCATAAAGATCGAAAGGCCCCCAAACCCTATATAGGATCTATGTGTTGGAATTGGCTGGACAGCAGCGGGTTGATCTGGTTTCCACGTGTATGAACAATGCGCCAGTCTGCTCCTTCAAAGATTTATAGGCTTGGGAATACCAAGGGAAACTTCTATTTTGTTCTGTGGTGTTGTTATTAGAATCAACTTGATAGCCATGTATTTGATTTTTGGTGTTGGTTTGCATCCATAGTCTTTCATGTTATAGTGGCTTTAACATTTTATAGGCTTTTTCTAAAGTATCTTACACTATTTGTCTATTCACTATGATCCATAAATCCTGAATTGGCACATCATGCGTCTTCCGTAATATTTTTACTGATCCAGGAGACGTTGAGCAGATCTATGCTTTCAGAAATGCTAGAGATGAAATGACTATCTCCTGATATCCTGGGAACTCAGCTAGAAAAGATCAAGTCGATACAAGGATCTACGTTAATCTTACCATTCGGCGTCACTTTCATTTTCTGTTTTGACTAGTGGCACCATTGACTGCATTTTGTGTTTAATTTGTTTGGAACAGATAAGTTCCTTCTACTTCCTGAAGTCTGAGTAAACTACATAAACGAAGAGGTGAAATCTATAAATGAAAAGGTGAAATCTATGAGTGTTCCTTTCATAACAGATTGTCCATCAGGACAGCTTGCTGACAAAATAATTAATATCATCTTCCTCTCAGCCAAGTACTATAATTTTTATGACTTTTATCACAATCATTTTCATAACTTTGTTGTTGTTATTAGGTGCCTTTGAGTCTGCTCTGAGCCACAGCTACTCTGTGCAGAATGGAATGAAACACTGCCTGGTCCTGCACCGTCTTCACAGTTGTTTGATGCCTGAGACCATTGATGCAGTCATGGTGTCAATCCAACCACTTGAAGGGCTTCCTCATTTTCAATGGCCTTCCACTTTATCAAACACGTTGTCCTTCTCCAGGGACTGGTCTCTCCTGACAATATGTCCAAAGTATGTACGATGAAGTCTTGCCATCCTTGCTTCTAAGGAACATGTTGGCCTTACCTCTTCCAATACAGATATGTTTGTCCTTTTAGTAGTCCATGGTACTTTCAATAGTCTTATCCAGCACCACAATTCAAATATATCTCTTTTTTTAACATATTCTTCAATCAATGTCCAATTTTAACATGCATGCAAGGCAATAGAGAATAATGTGGCTTGGATCAGCTGCACCTTAGTTTTCAAAGTAACAGTTTTACTTTTCAATACTTTAAAGAGGTCTTGTGTAGCAGATTTACTTAATGAAATACGTCTTTTGATCTTTTGACTGGTGCTTCCTATGAGCATTGATTGTGGATCCAAGTAATACACAAACCATGACAACTTTCTTTGTTCTATTTGCACAACTGCCTCTTGATCAATGTACAGGTTGGACTGAGCAAAATGAAGTGTTCTGGGATTCCCATTCTTCTCAAGGTTATCGAGTTTATTATGATGTATACAGTTGATTACCTTTGCATAGTCACTGAAACACAAGTAAATACTTTTCTGGAATTCCCTGCTTTCAGCTGAGAGCCACCTGACATCAAGTATGTTATCCCTTGTGCTATGTCCTTTTCTGAATCTGGCCAGAACTTCTGGAAGTTCCCTATCAATGTTCTATTTGTAATCATTGTTACATGACCTTTAGTGAAATTTTCCTTGTGTGTGATATCAGTAATAGCATTCTATAACTTTTGTTACATTTTTTTGAAAGATATGTCCTATGACACAGCATACTGTTATAAGATTCTACTTTCCCTTCCTGTCTGCAGGCCAAATATTTTTTGTTAGTACCCTATCATTGCTGGGGATAAAACATTTCCATTGTGTCCCATTACCAATAGAATTATGGGTTGTACTTGGCATCAAAGTACAATACAAAGTACAAAATAAGCTAACATCCTCCATTTATCCTTTATCATTCTTTTTTAATTCCTGTCAGGAATTCTTCACAGTTATCTGTTAAACCAAAATAACATTAAATTTAACCATTAAATTCATTCCTATCATCTTTGTTAGTAGGGTTATTTAAACTAAATTTTCTTACTGATTCAATCCCATTACCAATGAGTTGATTAAGACTTATGAGGGGGTATCCCCCAACAAAACAGCAAAAAAGCTCCACTAGGCAGAGCTTTCCTAGTATGTATTTTTCCCACTAAGCAATTATCAAGCAACTCAATCTGAGTTAGTGCACTTAGTGGCATCACCTGGGAAGGTTCCCTGTGGTCACATTGAAATTTTTCATAAAAGCAGTTTTGCTTGAACCTTATTTTTGTGATGGCCTATTTAAGAGAATATCATGTGGCTGTGACATTTTATTTCCTCTTTGGGAAAAATGCTGTGGAAACAGTTGTGATGTTGGACATAGCTTAAAAAGACAGTGCTATGGGAAAAACTCAAGTGTACAAATGGTATTCTTATTTCAAAAAAGGCGAAATGTTGCTTGATGACAAACCTTGGTCTTGACGTCTGCCAATTACCTGAATAAGCAAAACTGTTGACTAATAGTGAATTTGGAGTTCATTCCACCAGGTCAGCCTATTAATCAAGCTTTCTATTTAAAGGTTCTGAAAAGTTTATGTAATTGTGTGTGACCAAAAAATGGCCTGATTTGTGGCCTGACTGCTTTTGCCATCATAACAATGCACCTGCTCTTGCAGCTACCTGAGTGTGCCAGTTTGGGGCAAAAACTAGCATACCTTTCTTGCCCCATGCAACTTACTCACCTGACCTCACTATGTGTGACTTCTTTCTGTTTCCCTGAATGAAGAGGACCATGAGAGCACAGTGATTTGATGACACAGAAGTGAAGAAAAAAAAACAAAACAATGAGGGAGCTACTGGCAGCCATTGAAACAGATGAGTTTGAAAAATGTTTCCAAGAATAGAATGGTAGATTTGACAAATGTATTAAATATAACGGAGAGTACTTTGAAATGTGATAAAGTTGTTTTGTAAAAAAATTAAATATATAGCTTTGAAAAAAAACCTGTTTTTTTGTTTTTTTTTTTGGTGGGGAGCAGGTGTTTTACCCTCTCATAGAATCACCTTAAACTCCGTTTCTGAGATTGTAATTTTTTTTTACAGAAACAGCCTTATCTTTTACTCTCTTGCCTTTGGTGGGTTTGAACGACTGACCCTGTGGTTAATAGCCTGACACCGAACCCAAAATAGAAACACAGTTCTTTAAAATCTGCTGTTTATTTTCAAAACTATTTTGTATTAAATGTTGAATAACTACTGAGAAAACGGCATGGGACCACATTTGGCTTCCTCTTGTTTAAGTCGGGAAGAGAAACCAACTCCATGCCAGCCAAGGGTCACCTGTCTAAAGGCAGAGGTTAGACTTGCCTTCACCTTCCTCCTTTCTTTGCTCTAGTCTGGTACCCACTGCTCCTCCTATGGAGCTCTACTTCTCTGTTGAGTCCCGTAATCTGTTGAAACAGCCAGGCAGAACTCACAGACAATACTCACTATCATACAAGGTTCTAGGGAAGTTAATGGATTATTCCAAGCCAGGAGCAGAAAACAGTAAGGATACAGTCATCAGTCCAGCATAATACCTTTTCTCAGATAGCAGCCAAAGATCTCTCTGGTCTTCAGCCTCTTACTCACGTAGTCACTTAATGTCGGCCTCTGAAGGTCAGGAAGACCTCCTATCGCTCTGCTTCACCACTCCCATGGTCTCAGCAGTTTGGCCCCTCTGGTCTGTCTCCATCTGGCTTCTCTCCGACCTCGACTACTTGAAGCAGGCATCTTGCATGTGCTCTGCTGTTGGCTCTTTTCTCTTGGAGGTTATGGAATCACTCTCTCTACTGAGATAGCTCTTTTATATCCAGAGGAGGGGAAATCTATCAATTGGCTCTATTAGAGCTTCACACACCTTATTTACATGATTTCATCCAGTCATTTGGTGGGAGCTAACAGAGAACTGGAATGAAGATGGATGAGTAATTAATTCCACTTCACCACAACTATTTAATGCAAAGCTATTCGATATATGATATCAATAAATAATTTATTATTCATGTCAAATCAAATATTTAGTTGAGTAGATGCAGGTTAAGACCTAGTTTAAGAAACAAGAGAATTTATTATCTGTAGTGCCCCTGAATATTCTATTGAATCCAGTAATATTCTCTCTCTAGGAACTAGACTTTATTTTAAGTTTGCAATACATTCTTTCTCATTATAATTTTACATTTCTATTTGTACTGTAAACAATGTTATCTTTCATTCTGCATTTCTTGAAATTTAGGCAAAGAATCAGTACAAATTCAGTCTGCAATATAATATTTTTCACAGTATTATTTTATGATGCAGTAATTCAATATGAGCTCTAATATATTATTATAAAACACATTATTTGATTTTACTATTGATATATATTTTTGTTGATTATTATTATCAGTATTGTCAAAAATATATTGATTTACAATAATATTTAATCACTTTAGACCAAATTTCTTTCTACTTCCTATTTGTGTTTTCTTTGAACTTTTTGGTTTTTCTGGGTTTTGAGGGTTAGGCTGGGTTCGCTGTAGGATTGAATCTAGTGAAATGTATTTATCAATATATGAGAGAACTCCAAAAAGTTCACAAGAAATTTAAATGATCTCTTAATACTATTTTTCTGTGAACTCTGTGAAGTCCTCTTATACAGATAGAGATTATTCACCTTAAGAAAATGGCTCTCACAGTTGTGAAGGCTGAGAAGTCCTAAATCCATGGGTCAGATGTCAGGCATCAGACTTCGTCTGATTCATATGGTTGCCGTGACTGGTGAACCCAGAATGATAGGTCAGATGTCAGGGTGATGGCTCACACTCCCAGAGGAGGATGTGTCCTAAGCAGAATTGAGGCAGAGAAACTGTGTGTGTGTGTGTGTGTGTGTGTGCCTATGTTTGTGTATACACATCGATAGATACTTGATGTGGTACACACATCCCATTCAAATAAGTTATCAGGAGAGACCAGTCATGGAGAAGGACATCACGTTTGATAAAGTGGAGGGGCCATGCAGTGAAAAAGAGGAAGACACTCAACAAAATGAACTGATACAGTGCCTGTAAAAATGGGCCTGCCTAAGAACAATTTTGAGCATGGCAACCCACCCAGGCAATGCTTAGGACTTTTGTATATGGGGTTACTATGATGCCACCTACCAACAATCACAAAGTTCCAAATAGATTTCTCTTTCAACTGATTTACTTTCTACATCCGATAGTAAAATGGAAGTTGATTCCACATTATCTGCCAAATCACAGAAAATCATAATTTAGTTAAGTTGGTATATAATCTTAACCATCTCATGGATGAATTGAAGTTATAAAAGCACATCCTGCAACTCCAAATATGATAAATTCTCCACTTAAAAATAGTTAATCGATTAAAAATTATCTGATCAATGACGAGTGCATACGTGTCTACATGTGATGTATTTATTAATTTATATACATCACTTTAATATACAAGCAGTAGTTTAGTGTTTAATAAAAATTGTGATGTTAAGCATCCTTTGTTTTGAAACAAGAAGAAAACGTTTCCATGGTTTGCTATTATATAGGAGTCCTACTGTAAACTTTGTTTGACACATTATCAGAGAATAAAAGGATCCCTCCTCCTCCTGGTTTGCTCTAATTATTTAGTTTTAAATCTTGCATGAGACATGCTTTTTATCAACTGCATTGTCTGTGTCTACTGAGATGACCACATGATTATTTTATTTTATTAATAGGGTTAAGTACAATTAATTCATGGAAAATACATATTATCAAAAATATATTGCATGGATTTAAAAAATGTTGCATCAAAATAAGCACATAATAACTTAGTGTAACATGTCTGAACACAATCTACTTTGAGACACTAAGATTGATAAGATATCAGTTTGAAAAGAGTCCCTATCAAAGCAACTTGACTTTTGCTAAAATTAAAGCAAGAACAGTGATCAAATTTATGGTGACACATGGGTAGAAGAATGATGAAATCATTGATGCTTTACAAAAAACAGTATGTGAAAAATATCATGAAAAAATGAGCAGTTTCCAAATGAATAACTTATTTTAAGAAGGGATGAAATGTTGGTTGAAGCTGGTACTAATAGCCCATTGAGATCAATTTGTGAGGGGATTAATTTTATTCATGCCCTACTTTAATAATCATGGATTGACATAAAAATAGTCAATACCATATACCTCTCTATTGATTTGGCTTGCACAATTTTCATAGAAAAATTTAAGTTGAAGACATTTCCAGTTAATGAACATCAAACTTGCTGTACCCAGAAGAGCTGAAGACAAGAGAACAGTTTTCAATAAAAATCTGAAACAAGTGAAATAAACATCCTGAAGCATTGCTTTGAAGAATTATAATAGAAAATGAAACATGATTTTATCTTGAACACAAAGCACAATCAAAACAATGACTCCCCAGGCATGGAAGTGATCTAGTTAAAGCCAAAGTGCAGAGATCAAGAGCAAAGGTCATTGCAACATTTTTGTGGGGGGATGCTCAAAGCATTTTGCTTGCTGACTCCCTGGCTGGCCAAAGAACAATAACATCTGTTCATTAGGAGAGTACTTCCAGACACTATCCAATACTTGATCATAGACATTTCTAGGTAAGCTTCACCAGATAGTCTGTTTCACTCTGACAATGCCTAAGCAAGAGCAAATTGGTAAGAATTTCATAAGCAATCAATAAGCATCTGCTTGAAAATACCTATCCAACTCCTTCTGACTTCTTTTTCTTTTCTGATTAAAATATAAATCCTCAAATGGCACCTACTTTTCTTCAGTATAATGTAAAATAGACTTCATTGACATTGTTGAAGTCCCAGGACCCTCGGTTCTTCAGAGGTAAATTAAATGGCCGGGGTCAACTCTTACAGCAATGTCTTGAACATGAAGTTCAACTGTTGCTGAGAAATAATGGTTGTATTGTTTATTTTTACATTTTAAGTGTATTTCTTCACAAATAGTATTTCGAAGTTCTTTATTGAATATTTACATTCAAAAGACTGAAAATTCAGTTAATGTTTTAAACTCAATTGGTTGTGTACATACCCAACTCATATATTAAGCAAATAGGTACAAAAATTTGTAAAAATTGTCAAATATAAAAAATGTCAGAATTATTTCAAATTACCTACCTGTGAGTGTTCATGAGTAATTTAGGAGTAATTTTGCTTATGGAAGAGCTATTATTTTTAAAATACATGAAAAAAAAATACATGTACAACTCCCAGAAATGTTAAATCATATTTCATAAAGAAATTTGTTAAGGCAATTTTTTACTTTGCAACCATCTCATCTTGATAAGGATAATAACTCTCTCTTAAAATATTTTAAGTAAAAATAATTGAAAACATTTTGATAAAATTGAATCTTTCCTATAAAATTCTCCCCAAATCTTCACAATGAATTCTGTACTGAAAATGTTTTATTATGTTTAAGTAGTGTATCATCTTGATTCCAATATTCATGGCATCAGGATACATATTATGATTTGAATTGTCAGTAATTTTCTTCTTAGTGGTACATAAAGATGTTTTAATCAATAACATTTACATTAAATAAATTATGGTAAGCTAGCAATACTTTTTGAAACTTTACATCCCTATAATAATGTGAACCTATATTCTCAATAGATTGAAGGTTTATGAAGTTAAGCCTCTAGTTTTAAAACCTAACTGGAAGTTGGAGCTAACAAGAAGCAAATGAAAAAGCATAGTCCTTGTATTTTCTTTCTTCAAACTTCACTGAGGCTATTCTATCATATTTAATCATTGTGCACAATGTGCTCATGTTTGTCTCACAGTCAGCCAATCATAGTAACTAGCAATCAGCTGCTCTTGAAGCTAAAACCAACTTCAACTCATGGGAAACCGATGTATATCAGAGGACAACTGCATTTCATTGCACTGTCCAAGGTTATATACTTCCTTATACCGTGAGATAATCAGGATCCCCACCCCCACCCCCAGGTGGATTCAAGTTTCCATCCCATAGAACAGAGGTTAACGCATTAGCCATGTGTACCACTCTGGTACTCCACCAGTCAAAAAGATCCTGAATCCTTTCTGATAGAACTACAGGGGGCATCCATCTCCATTAAATTCTGGATGTTGCTCATGCTAGTAAAGGAATAGTAATACATTGAGTTATAATCATACATTCCTTCATTTTCTGAGCTATTCACATTAATTTTCATGTAAACTGAAAATTTGGGGGTATATATCCTTTTCCAGCAAGAACTGGAGAAAATAAAACAAAAAAACAAACCAGCAACTCAAACAGTAATACTAGTTCTGTTCCCAACTAACATGATTATAAGCTATTCAAGATCAGAATTTTGTTTCCAGAAATAAACTTATACAGACTACAAGATATTTTCACTGTACTATGTTTCTAAATACATATTTCATAAGAGAAGCAAAGGTATATTTTAATTGTGGTAGTTATATTTAAGTCTGAATAGCACTGTCTGAAAGGGGCCTCTTACCCTGATCGAGTGACCAGGCTAGCAAAAACAGAATCATGTGCAATTGTACACCACTTTCAGCATTTTAATTAAAATTCATATTTGTTTCTTGAAATATAAATTCACAGGATGATTTTCTTTCTGGGTAGTGAGAAATTCCAAATAACATCAAGGAATCTTGACACCAAATCTGAAAAATGTGGGCCTGCAGTATTACATAAAGATATTATTGATTTAAAATAAGAGTTATATGTATAAACAATGCAGCTTAGTATAAAAAGTATAAAGTAAATTTTAGAAGTCTAAGGAATTAGAGAATTGAGTATGGAAAAGAAAGCTAGCCCTGAAGAAGCAGAAATGACAAGGAGAATTGAACATATAGGCAAGGACCATGATTTGTATATGGGCTGAGGGCTTATTAAGGGTGCAATAATTCAAACCGACTATCCTGGCCATGAAATGTTTGCTAAATATGAATCTTGTTCTTCATTGTAAACAAACTTTTATAGATTCTTCCTCTCATCTAGCAAAGAGTGGGGAAATAAATTTATTTAATTAATGTCTAATGACAATAAAACAAACTAAAGTGATCATAAAAAATACACTTACCAAATGCCACCAGTAATTTCAATCTCCACCCACTCACTTACTAGAGTATTTAAATATGGTCTATATTGTACTATCAGTTCTGTAGACATCATACTATAACAAAAAAATACATTCTCGATGGAAAAAATTAGCCACTTTTTCTCTTTTAACTATAATGAAATTCTCTAAAGTGCTCCTTCATAGTCCATTATCAGATTCTGCCTATTTTCATAAAAATATATTTTGTATGAAAACATATGAATCTGAAATTATAAATAATATTTTCCTGCCAACAAAATAAAAAATCACTGCCAATGAGTTGCTTCTGACTCACAGTAAGGCCATAGGAGAGAGTGGAGCTCCCCTTTGGACAGAGACTGCCACACCGCTCTCTTAGGGATCAGTCACTGAGGTCAAACAGCCAATACATTTTTGTGTTGCATTTAAGCTCAATATATATAACACATCATCTCACAGATTATTTGATGTGATTATCAATCATTATTATGGCACGATGACATCAATTGGCTAAAATATGGTGTAGTTTGATCATTTATTTGGAAAATAAAGTGGATTTCTTGATTGCTCAACCTTACTTTAATGAACATACCATGTTTCTCATTTCAAGTGAAAAAGCGAGAATTTTATCAACTCGTTGTTCGTTCATCCATTCATCTATTTTGACAAAAGAATCATCTAAATTAAATAATACCCCTAGTCCCTCGTGCTGGAGAGTCAGAGAAGATTAAATCACAAACTTAGATCTCAAATCATTCAGCCTAAAGTTGAAAAAGAGTGATAAATAAAAATTTGGGATGATATGATAGATAATAGACATTCGTGCTATGTGTAAGAGGAACATAAGTGAAAAAAATTATCTCAAAGGCTTGTGAAATGGTTTAGATATTGTGTGCTCAAACAGTCCATGGAAAGCTATTTCATGTTTTCAGAAAGACAACAGAAGCAATGTAAATACATTGTCTAAATATGTTTCTCTGTGACTTGAAAAAGCAGCCCCTCAGTTCAATTGCTTCACTGATAGCATCGGATGAACGGCTTTTCTGGTCTATGCACGTACAGTTTTGAATAAGAGGTTTCTGCTTTTTGTAATTAAATATGTTTACTATTTTGAAATGAAGTTCAAATCATCATCTACTTCAGTGTTTTATCGACTCAGGCTTCTTTCATATTATGGTTAAGTGAAATGATGGTAATCCTTGCCTTTTCTGACCAGTATTGCAAAGTGCCTTTTCTTCAGATTAAAGTTTTCAAATCTATGTTGAATAATTTTTTTTTCTTTTCCAAATTGGGATACTGCAAATTATTCCACCCAATTAAGACCACTAGTATAATCTATATTTTTTTAAATCTCAGCATTTGGGACTAAATAAACTCCCATTTGATATTCAATTATATTTCGTTTTTGAGGTAGTTAGTTTATTGTGCCAACCTAGCCAATTAACACATGTGGGGTTAATTGAAGGGCAGAGGGATAAATGGCTCAGTGAGCCTCGCCTTGGTCTCTTGCTTTGTGATTGTCGCACCAGGGTGCAGCTGCCTTAGCAGTTCCCTGCTTCATCTGGCAAGGCTCCCTTCTTGCAAGACATCCCCAAGGAGAAGCTACATGGACCTACCTCTATGCTGCCTTGGGTGCTGGAGCAGCCATGTGGAGACAGACCCTTGCAAGCGCTGAGAAACTTACACATTCGCTGACTTGGCTTTCCCCCTGCAGTAGGCATCATTGCGTCTGTTTTGTGAGATGGAGGAGGACTTTGTGGATTGGTGTTGGACCTATGGGTTAATGGGTTAATGTTGGACTTGTGAGCTTGGGCAGCACTGGGTTGGGATGTTTTCTTGATGTACTCTTAACTTTTATATAAAACTCTCTCTTATACATGAGTTTCTATGGATTTGTTTCTCTCAAGGACCCAGACTAACACAGTTTTATTCTATTTATTCTTGAGAAACTAATTTCTACTCTTTCTTGACATATAATTCAATCACTATTGCTCAAGTTGTCTCAATAATTCCTATTTTACTCAATTGCTATTAATAATCTGCATTAGTCAGTTAGCGATGATTTAATAAGTACTAATACAATTTAACACAATTTCATTGGAACGAAATTGAAAGTAATTGCTTGATTCATGAATGCTCTTTTTTACATTTGGTAGCCCTGGTGGCACAAGGTTAAGTACTTGGCTGTTAAGAGAAAGTTCAACAGTTCAAATCCATCAGCAGCAGAAGAAAAGACTTGGCAATCTAATCCCACAAACATTTACAATTTAGAAAATCCCGCGGAGTACTCCTTCCACTTCCTATAGGACTATTTTGAGTTGGAATTCACGCTGAGACCTGCAAGAGTACTGAGATGCTTCCACCACCACTTGATCCACAAGACTTTGCACCCACCTGCCTGTGATATCCCTGCATTTTGTCTCATTCCATTTGATTGCATGAGTCTTAAGAAGGATTTTTGCAATAGTCTTGGAATTATGGGCTAATATTGGACTTTGGGAATTGATCTGGACTAATCTGGGATGTTTTCTTAATATACAATTACTCTTTGCTATAAAGCACTTTCTTATACACATATGAGTGCCAATGAGTTTGTTTCTCTAGTCAGCATGGCCTAACAGTATCCAAAGCACACTCGGTACATAGTTTCTTCTTTTTTATGCTCAATAAAGACATTGTTACTTACATCTGTTCTGTTGTATAACTAGAAACATTCCATCAGGTCAATATTACCTCCCTCCTTCCCCTCTTTGTGTCAGAAATTTGTATCAAGGGGGTTAGGCTTCAATAAATTAAACTTATTTCAAAAATATAATGTAAAAATTGAAGTTGATATTCCCATCAAAACACTGTGCTATATCTTTACAAATTTGTGTCTCTTATAAAATATTATGCCCAAATCTGCTCTTTACAGGTGTAGGAAAATCAGTCTTCCTCTAGGGGAGTGGCTGGGTTTAAGTTGGTGACCTTGCACATTGCAACCCCCAAAGTAAGCACTACATCACCAGGCCACCTCTACAAGGGCTTAAGTGTTTTCATAATAAAAAATTAGGAGGTTATTCAATAACTATTTATTGTCAACTTCCCATTTGGCAACACACCATTATAGGAGTAGGTAGGGCTTTTTAGAATTAGACTGAGACTTTACTGTGTCTCTGCAAATACTAGATTACCTGTGCAGACACATCTCTTGTAGTTAATATCTCGATCCAGCTCATATTTTCTTATTAAAGCTAGAAGTGTCAAATAGATTCTGTTTCTTATCCACAGGTCAATCACAATTAAGTATTTCAATTTCACTGCAAGTGAACTATGACAAAATCACTGTTCAACTCATTACTCAGATAATCATTGATTTTTTGTTATCACAGGTAACACAATACCATTTATAACAGTTATGAGCTATATATTCATTAATTTGAAAATGATCATTTTTTGCAATATGCACCACTGCAGGTCAACAGAATGAGATCAGATTTATCCTCCTTTTACCCCCAACTAGCAATGATTGATTTGTGTGATTTCTTTAACTTATGTTTATTGAGTTCTGCCAAATCCTTTGCTAGATTTTGGGCATCCATACAAATACAATGTGTCACTCCTGACATCATGGCAGGTACAACTTGAGAGGGAAAAAATATCTAGCTCTTGATTTCACTAATAACAGTTCTAAAAGACACAAAGTTTTATATAAACTACTTATTATAAAACTGTGAAAAAATCTTTCAAAAATAGCATGGAAGTAAAGTCTGAGTTCTTCCAGTGTCACTAAGAGGTAGGAGAATCCAACTCAACACTTCTCAAAGGATGACTCCTCTTATGGAATCAGACATGCATTTATTCTCCAATCTTCTTTATCTTCTTTTGACACCAGCCTTCTTGCCAAGTAGACTGTGCTGCTGGGTTTGAGAATCTATTGCAATAGACTCTCACAGGGAAATTTCAGAAAATACACTACTCGCTTTAATAAAATCTGTGACATCTTCCTTCTTTACTCTGTTTATCATGATGCTTTCTATTTGTCCACTTGTGAAGATTTTGGTTTTCTTTACATTGAGTTTTAATCCATATTGCAGGACATAATCTTTGATTTTCATCAGCAAATCCTCTGTGCCTTCATCAAGCAAGGTTGTGTCTCTTGCATTAATGGATCTTCTATCAAAATTAGTACTACATTTTTTCTTCAGAGTCCATGTTCTTAGATTCTTTGCTTAGTACACACAATAAATAAATATGATGAAAAAATTCAAATCTGTTGTATATCTCTCCTGATTTTAAACCATGCAATAGCCCCTGTTGTTGTTTTAATAACTGCCTCTTGCTGAATGAACAAGTTCTATGGAAGCACAATTAAGTGATATGGAATTGTAGTTTGTTATGATCCACACAGTAGACTGCTTTTTCATAGTCAGCAAAGCACAAATTGTCTAGCATTCTTGTTTGCATGCAAGATTCAGCTGATATCAATAATTATATATATATATATATTTCAGCGTCCTCTTCTGAATAAGTTTGAATTATTGGCAGCTCCCTGTTCATGTAAAACTGCATCCATTGTTTTACTGATCTTCAGTGACATTTTGCTTGCATGTCATATTTTATTGTTTGATAATTTTCACATTTGTTGGCTCACCGTTCTTTGGAATGAGCACAAATATGGATCTTTTCCACTTCATTAGCCTAACCTGTCTTCAAAATTTCTTCTTCTTTTTTTCATATTTCTTTTTTAAAAAAGTGTTATTAATTGGGAGTTAATTCATGTATCATATAATTCCATAGCTCAATCACATAAAAGAAAATTGTACAATTGCTACCACAATCAGTTTCCAAACATTCTTTTTCTCCCTGGACTCCTTGACTTCATCTCCCTTTTAGAACTCACCCCCCACCCACCCACTACTGTACCCCCATCCCCCATAACCCTTATATTACTTGCTGTCCCTATAGGTTCATCAAACCAGGGTTTCATCTACCAAAGAAGAGAAAAACATATAACATAACTTCAAGAGGTGACCTCCAATGACATAACACCTCTGAGATGCACCTTACAAGGAAGGAGCCCAAACAAGACAACACAAACTACTGGAAATTTTGAAGACAAGATCCGGTCCAGCATTCATCAAAGTTTTAACTCTTTAAGTCAGATTTATGCCTTTGATCTTCTATACTTATCTCTCCAGTGCCCTCTGGATGTAGTCTAAAAAATCATTTCATTGCTGTATCAGTTTGTTAAAATAATTTGTATTCCATCAATTTCTTGAGGGTTGTTTATAGCTAATGCCTTCAGTATAGCTTGAACTTCTTTTAATGTCATATGTCCTGATCATATGAAACTTTTTGAGATGATTGAATGTTGACCAATTAATTTTGTTGCATTGACTTGGTATATTCTCACTTTCTTCCTTTGATACTTCCTACTGTAGTGATTACTATAGACTTAGTTATAGATATAAAATATAAAAAACATGCATATATATCTGCTATAGTTATAGAACTAGAGTTGTATCATAATGTATCATTTAAAAAATAAATACAACAAAATATTATGAACTCTTTGGTTATCTTTATATGTGTGCTTCAAAATTTCAGTGAAAAATGAATTTGAAAGTTAATCTATTTTTCCATAAACTTTTTGAAATCTTTGTGTGTGTGTGTGTGTGTGTGTGTGTGTATAAAATTTCTAATATATATATAAATGGAGTTATGTCCTGAATCCATGCTGACTCATCATAGTAACATGTGGCAGAGTAGAACTTCTGGAGTTATGTCCTGAATCCATGCTGACTCATCATAGTAACATGTGGTAGAGTAGAACTTCTCCGCAGGACTTTCAAGACAGTTATCTATTGAAGATCAAATTGTCTGGCAGGTCTGTCTTCTTATGGAGTGGCTAGCTGAGTTAGAACTGCCTATGTTTTGACTAGTAGTTGAATGTAAATTATTTTCCACACCTAGAGAGTTATATTCACAAGTATTTATATCCATGTGCATACACACATTTCATGTAATGTTCTCTTTTTATAGTAGGGCTTTAAGGATACCGTTTTTTCTCATGATTGTTAACAAAACACAAAATCAATGGAATTATCTGCTTTCCCACCATCAAATTTCTCCTGAACCTTGTATTTTCATTCCAAGGACAATATGATTGGTAGCATGGGCACTCTACTGTCATCCTAGAATTATGACCATAGTTTGGTGAGGAAAAATGGGGACTTTTTTGTGCTATTCAGAGCTGGCTAAAAGAAAAGATTCAATTCATAATTCAATTCCTCACATGAAGGTCGTTAGTTTTCTTGTTGGTCTTGCATTATATAAATCATAAAGAATTCAAGCACTTAGATTAAACAATGCAGGGAAATTCTGAAAGACACCTGACGAGGAATTGACCAAGCACACATACAATGAAAGCTGTGATGGCTGGTAGGAGACGCATGCCTGGATCAGCCAGGTCACAAGTGTCCTTTCTTGGGCAGGATATTTTCATCTTTTTTTTTTTCTAATCACTTGATTCAGGGGAGTATTTTGGAATTTTCCTTCTCTGATATCTGTCTTAAACAGGTATGGGTTTTCACAGGTTTTGCTGTATACCTACAAGTATTTTTAGAAACAGATATTTTTGGAATGCCTTAAAGCACAAAAGTCTTTTGCTTAATATTTTTAAAATTATCTCTAAAGCAAATGATGGCATAGATAATAGCAACCACTGTAGTACAGCTTTATGTAAGGTAATGAGGAGACTGGCTCTTATCCTGCAAATTGAACAGTTTATAGACGGTATAAATTGCAATGAGAATACGTACATTAAAAAGTGATAGCCAAAAGTTAGGGTGTGAAGGTCCCTGCACGACAGACACTCCAGGTCTTTATTGAGGGCAGGCTTAAGTCCTTTCCCTGCACAAGGCCTGCAACACATGACAGGTTGACACATAATGGGACAATTCAAAATTTGAAGGTTTACAAAGAAGCATTAACATGTCAGTCAAGTTATTTATAGGTGGGATGGGAGGATGAGGCTGGGAAGTTACATGAAGTTACTGATCAGTTTGCAGACTACTTACTGTCTTGTGAAGCTTTAGGGAACAGGAAGCAAGTGTCTGTTTATTTCCGGCAGAGAGACAGCCAGCCATTGTTTCATCAGCTCCCTGGCTAAGCCATCAGCCGTCTCCCACGGGCCGGGAACCTTGGAAGGTCATGGTACTGGCCTGCCTCCTGAGGAGTAAACAGCTTTGCCCCATATCTTTATTGTTGTGTTTCCTTAGTGTATTTAATCAATATTTCCATGCATGACATTACATTTTATCTCGCAGGGTGTCTTAGTCTATACACCAAAACAAAACAAACAAGAAAAAAAAAAAGCTAAGTCCACTGTCATTCCAACCCATCGTGATCCTACATAATGTTTTGAAAGTATCTATCTTTTGGGAACAAGTAGCCTCATGCTTCTCCTGCTTGATACATAAAGTCATTAATCTATTAAGGGGCTCCAAAATTTTGACCAAAAATTCCATTATCTTTTAATTTATTTTTCAACAAACATTTTGAAGTCCTTTTATATATACAAATATAAATATATGTATCATGAATGACCAGAGGAAAAAACATAAAAGTTCCATGGGGAAAAAGTACATCCAAAAGGTCCATAGAAGCAGGAATAACGAGGCTTTGTCTATAGAAGCAGGAATGACAAGGCTTTGTCTCTCAACTTTTGGAAATGATTTAAGGAGAGATTAGTCCTTAGGAAAAGACATCCCGCTTGGTGTACAGTCACCAAAAGGACGCTCACACAGTCACTTCCATAGAGTCCATGATGGCCCATAGTGACCTGCTGGAAGGTATGTTATTGATATTTCAAACACTGGCAAGATCGCTGAAGGACACAGGTTTTAAGAGAGCTTCTGGATGAGGAACAGAGTCTGAAGAAGGGATGAACTCTCTACTTCTGAGAGTTTAACCATAGAACACCTCCTGAAGAGCAGCAATGCACTGTTAGAGGTTGTACCAGAAGGTAAGTTCTCAGGTGTGAAGACACTCAAAGTTTGACAAGAGAAGAGCTGCCTCTGTAAATGAGAATCCCATGGTGATGTGGGCTTAGCCAAGCTTTTGGAAGCTTTGTTTGCCATGGGCCATGACTGAAAAAGGAAAGGAACAACTGCGAGCATCAGTAACTAATTGGAGCATTGAATATATGAAGTATCAATTCTAGAAAAATGCAAGTGCTCAACATTGAAACATAATGCATACAGATGGATATCCTAGGCAATCTTGAGCTGAACAGGGACTGCTATTGGCCATTTTGAATCAGATAATCATATGGTTTGCTATGCTGGCATGGAAAACTCAAGAGGGATTATGTTACACTCATCATCCAAAAGGATATTTTAATATATATCTTGAAGTACAATGCTGTCTGTGATAGGATAATGTCTAAAAGTCCACAAGCAAGCCCAGTTAATACAACTGTGATTCAAAATTATACACCAGCGACTTCAGATAGTGATGAAGAAATTGAATTACACCAATTTTCTCAATCTTAAATTTATCAGATGTGTAATTAAGATACATTAATACTTATTGGTGATTCTAATGCAAAAGTTGGAAACAGAAAGGAAAGGTCACTAACTGGAAAGTACGGCCTTAGAGACAGAAATGAAACTGTAGCTCCCATTATAGAATTTTGCAAGGCCAACCACGTCTTTAAATTTTTAAAACAGAAATAGGAACTGGACATATGGCAAGGCAGGCATCACACACATTAATTAAATTCACTATATTTGGGGGAAGAAACAAAGGAAAATCTAAATATGTGTAGTCAAAATAAGTTTAGGGTCTGAGTGTGAAAAAAAACTATCCAGTGCTCAAATGAAGTTTTGGGTAGAAGGTAAACAAATTTAAAAAACACACATAGGAACCTACATATTGTTTTGAGTATATCTACCTGAATTCCAAGGCCTAAAATGATTTGACGCAATGAACAGTAATTCATTGCATCAAAGGGACCTGATGACCTGCGGGAAGACCTCAAGAACATCATATTAGAAGGAATCAAAAACGAAAATCTTAGTGACAAGAAAGAAAGAAAAGATTAGAGCAGATAACAAAACAGACTTTAAACATGTTCTTAATCATAGAGCAGCTAAAGCACGTGGAAGAAATGATGAAGAGTAAATGAGTTGAACAGAAAATTTCAAAGGATAGTTTGAAAAGGTAAAATATTATAATGGAATGTGGAAAGACCAGGAGTTGGAAAGACAAAATGGAAAACTGTACTCAGCATATTTCAAGTTAGAAATATTAAGTAAAATAGTTAATACTCAGATGGCAACATTAAAAGATATGATGCGCAGTTATATGTATTTACACATACGTATTTATGTATCCCAATACCACAACTTACTTAACTTGATTTATAGAGACCTATATTTTTCCTAGAAGAGCCCTGGTGGCATAGTGGTGATGAGTCATTCTGCTGATTGCAAGACCAGCCACTCTGAGGGACAGAGATGGGACTTGCTACTCCTGGAAATATTTACAGTCTCTGAAACTCACACAGGCCGTTCTACCCTGCCCGCTACATGGTACTGACTCAGTGGCAGTGAGGGGTTTGGTTGGTTAGTTAGTCTGTTTGTTTATAAGAAAAATAGTAAACAATTCAGGAAGAATCAAAGGATAATGAAAGGAATACAGTCACTGTACAAAAAAGAACTGGTTGGCATTCAACCTCTTGAAGACATAGCATTTGATGAAGTGCCAATGATATTGTAGGAAGAACTTCAAGCTGCAGTGAAGACCTTTACTGCCCTCCCCCCTCCCCACCAAAAAAACAGGAAGTAAAAAGTCTCCATGAATTGATGGAATACCAACTGGAATATTTCAAAAAGCTGGTGAAGAGCTGAAGAAATCATCTATGACAAGAAATTTGGAAGGAAGCTACCAAGTGAAGAGAATAGGAGAGTTCTATACGTATGCCTACTCCAGGGAAAGATGACCCAACAAAAGGGGAGATTATAGAACAATATCATTAAAATCACATGCAATTACAATTTTGCTGAAGATAATTCAACAACAGTTGCAGCAGTGCATAGACAAGGAACTTCCAAAATTCAAGATGCTTTCAGAAACAGTCATGACACAAAGTAGATTATTGCTGATGTCAGATGGATCTTGGCTAAAAGCAGAGTAGTAGAAAGATGGATACTTGTGTTTTATTGAATATGCAGATATTTGGCTGTGTGTATTATAATAAACACTAGATAACAATGGGAATTCCAAAACATTTTATGATGCTTATGTGGAACATGTAAATGAAATAAAAGTCAACTATAAGAACAGAAAAGCAAATACTGAATGGTTTAAAATCATGAAAAGTGTGCGTCAGTTTTTTTTTTCCCCACCATAATTACTTAACTTTTATGTTGAGCAAATTATCTGAGAAACTGGACAACAAAAGAGAATGCAGCATCAGATTGACAGAAGGCATAGTGACTGTCTATGCTGTAAGTGAGAAGGACTTGGCGCACATAGCAGAGCTGATGAAATCAAGAACAGAAGTCTTCACTATGGGTGACAACTCTGTGTAAAGACAATGAAAATCTTCACAATTGGATCAATAATGATAAATGGAGAAAAGATAGAAATTGTCAAGGATTTCATTTTGTATGAATCCACAATAAATCCGCATGGACCTAACAGTCAAAACATAAAACTCTGTACTACATAGGGTAAATCTGCTGAACAAGACCTCTTTAAGTGTTGAAGAGAAAGGATGTAACTTTGTAGATTAAGGTGCACTTGATTCAAGACAAGATCATTTCAATTGACTCATATACACATGGAAGTGGACCATTGAATAAAGAACCCAACAGAAGAACCCATGCACTTAAATTCTAGTGTTGGTGAAGAATGTAGAAAGTACATGAACTGACAAAAGAGCAAACAGATTTCTCTTAGAAATATATCTAGGCTACACCTTAGAAACAAGTACACGAGAGATCATTTTAAGAACTTTGGACATGTAATCAGAAGAGATCAGTCCATGAAAAAATGTATCAAGCTTGGTAAAGTAGAAGATCATCAAGAAAGAGGAAGACTATCAAGGATACGTATGGACATAGTGGATGCAATCATGGGCTGAAGTTGAAGCAGAACTACAGCTAGCACGATGGCTCAGGATTGGGCAGGGTTTCACTCTATTGAACACAGGTGGTTATGAGCCAGAACTGACTTGAGGGCACCTAAAATCAACAGTCATTGAACATGAGAAATGGACGTACATCTCTTGTAGTATTAAATATTATTAGCATATGGTTAGTGTCTCACATATTTCAATGGATTTACTTTTATTTGTGTTACATTCAGTAGCTGGTTCATATCCTGATTTCAATGGATTTTAATTGACTATGTGAAGTAAATGGCTATAGCATAATAAGATTTAAAATTTATTATCTACAAACTTTTGGTAATTGCAGTTATGCTCTTAGGTTTATTATACAAACATTTGTTTAAAAGAGCAATTTTAGAGTGAAGCATTTTTCATTGTTGATTGGAAATTTTGGAGAAATTATCTTTATGATAATTATATTATTTATTTAAGTTTTAATTAAATTTTCTCAAGAGAAATTCTTATTTATAATTGAATTCAATGGCACTAATTAAATATTATTCTGTTGCAATTACAAGATGTAATCAGAAGAAAATGAATAATATGAAACATTGATTTAAATATTCTCTGAAAATGCATGACACGATACTACAAAGGAAGTTTCTTATGTTCCCCAAATGAAATATCCCTAAATAGGAATAACCATAGAATAACATACAAAAGGTAAAGTGTAAAGTTCAAAATATTCTTAGCTAAATTTCAGTAAATAATCTCAACAGTTCATTTGCATGGTAACCATGAAAATGAAAAACATGTGGTTGCAATACTTGAACTATTTATTATCTACAGTTTGTTTTGCAACTGACTGTACATGGGTCTTCACAACAGATGCTATAAATGATATATAAGAACACATTTTTGTCAGTTATATTCCTCAGCAAATATAATACCCAAGACAAT
Organism: Echinops telfairi; assembly: GCF_000313985.2. NCBI lineage: Eukaryota > Metazoa > Chordata > Mammalia > Afrosoricida > Tenrecidae > Echinops > Echinops telfairi. The sequence goes on along the minus strand of NW_022103908.1, from coordinate 29,117,079 downwards.
GTATGATGAGCTTCATTTATACAGATAATAAATGTACAAGGGAGTCAAACAATCCATTTTTTTCATTCTGTAAATGTTGTTTTGGTATAAACAACTGAAGATAATTTTTTTATTCCAACGTGTTGCAATTGCTTATTGTTCAATTTAAAATTATGCTCAACAGATCTTAAGCTGATATACTTAAGGCATGATATCTTCATGCCTCAAGTTGTAATATTAAAAGTTTCTATAGGAAAAATATTCACAATGTAAGAGGCATCAAAAGAAGATGGAAGGAATGCACAGAGTCAATGCACTAAAAAGAACTAGTGAACATTTAAAGGATCAAGAGCCAATAGTACTGAAAGAAGAAGTCCAAGATGCAGTGAAGGCATTAGTGAAAAGGCTCCAGGAATTGGCAGAATATCAATGGAAATGTTCCAACACAGGAATGAAGCACTAAAAGCACTCTCTGCCTGGACAGCAATCGGGAGGAAATCAATATTTGTGTCCATCCCAAAGCAAATTAACCAAACAGAAGTAAGGAATTATGGAATAGTTTTATTAATATCACATGCAAGTAAAATTTTGCTGAAGACAATCCAGTAATGGTTGCAGAATTGATAAGGAGCTGCCAGAAATTCAAGCCAGAATCAGAAGATATGGAACAAGGAATGTTACTGCTGATGACTGACAGAGTTGGCTAAGCAGAGAAAGCAGAAAGATGGTTACTTGTGTTTTTGATTATACAAAAACATGTGACTGTGTGGAATAAACGATGCATAGCATTAAGAGGAATGGGAGTTTCAGAACACTGCCTTGTGTTCATGGGGAGCCTGTATGAGAGGCAATCATTTGAACAGAAAAAAGGAACACTGCGGTTTATACTCAGAGAAGGTTACTTCAATGTTGTATTCTTTCACTATATCTATTTAATCTCTACGCTGATCACATAATCTGAGAAAGGGAATTACAGGAGGATTTGAGGAAGGCTACAATAAATGGCATGGAATGTGGCTGGTCATCTTTTCTGGCTTCCCTGTTGCTATGAGGAACAGACTAGCTTTCACCCTCCAGATGTCTGCCCTCTATCTTGACAGCAGTCATTCCTCCCATGGCACTTTATTTCTATGATGGGATTGAGAATTTATTTCAACAGTCGTACAGGATTCACAGATAATACTCAGGATTAAGGGAGTTTATTAGGGAAGTTAATAGATAACCACAAGTCAGGATCAGCCAACAGTAAGGATAGAGGTAATGGTTCACAGCAATATCTCTACTCAGCCAGTGGACAGTTCTCTCATGGTCCTCATTCTCTCAGCCATGTGGTCTCTTGGCTTTGCCTCCATGGCTCAAGAAGCCAGCCTGGCACTCTCCCTCGCATTTTCATAGTCTTGCCAGCACAGTCTCGACATTGCTCTTTTGAGTCTCCATTACCGCAATCACTGGTTCCTCTGGTCTCAGAGGCCTGTGTCATTTCAATCAGAGATCTTGGACATGCTTGTCCAATGGTGATCAGCTATCTGTCTGTGTCCCGGATGACTCTTATACATCAAGGAATGTTTTTGGGTTTTTTTTTATTGAGGTGCGTTTTTCTTTTTTTTCGTGTTTTACATTTGTAAGCTGAACATACTGCCAAGGGAAATGAAGGATGGTGTCTCAAGTTCACAGTCTAGTAAAGTAGTCTTGAAGAAACTCCAAGGAAACAAAGGTTTGACTTGATTGACACTAAAGTCAGGTCTTAAATCATCAACTTGAGGGCAGTGAGAATCTTGTCGATCAAAGGAGCCTTGGATGATGTAGTTGTTACGCTTTGGGTTACTAAACCTAAAACTAAAATCCTCACAACAGGACCAATAGGTAACATTATGGTAATCAGAGAAAATACTGAAGTTTTCAAGGATTTTATCTTTCTTACATCCACAAGCCATGCTCAAAAAAGCATCAGTTGAGAGATCAAAGGATGAATTCCACTGGGTAAATAAACTTCACAAGATCTCTTGGAAGTGTTGAAAAGCAAGGTTGCTACTCTGAAGACTAAGATAAACCTGACACTAGCTTGATGTTTTCACTGGCCTCAGATGAATGTGAAAGTTGCACATTGAATAAGCAAAGCTGAAGAAGAATCAATTATCTGAATTGTAGTGCTGGTGAAGAATATGAAAGGTCCAGGAGGTGCCCTGGTGGCAGAGTGATTAAGTGTTGGTCTGCTAATTGTGAGGTCAGTAGTTGGAAACTTGGGAGAGAGATGGGGCTTTCTACTCCTGTAAAGAGCTACCTTCTCAGGAACATACAGAGGCAGTTCTGCCCTGTCTTAAAGATTTGCTATGAGTCACCATGGACTAATTACAATGCGCTTGCTTTTGGCAAAGACACATACAGCCAGAATGCTTTCTTAGAAGTGAAAATGTTAATAATAATAATAATAAAAAGAAGGGAAAATGTTGAGACTTCGTCTCATTTACTTTGGGCATGTTATCAGGAATGACCAGCCCTTGGAAAAGGACATCATGATTATCCATAGAAGGGCATTGGAAAAGAGGAAGACCCTTGAAGAGATGGATTGATAGAGTGGCTGATACAATGGGCTCATACATAACCACAATTGTGAGGATTGTGCAAGACCAGGTATGCACTATGGTACAGTAAGTTTCGATCTTTCATATCTTATAAAACTTTACATTTGTCCTTATTACATTTCATATTATTAATAATGATTTGTTATTCCAATGTCTCAAATTATCTTGTGATTTTTTGGAGGGAAAAGGTGTCACATTCTACCATCCAATGATTTTGTTATCAAATTTTGTGATATAAAACTGTATTCCTTCCCAATTCATAATTAAATATTTTATAATTTCTAGCCATAATGATAATAATACACCATTAGAAATGCTCTTTAAGGTTCATAATGAGTTCATTAACAAAAATATCTTCTGTAAACAGATTAAGCAACAAGTTATAAATTAGATGAACTGTACTGTTATCCAATGATCATTTGTCTGTTTTGTTAAAAAAAAAAAAGGTAGATGACCTTTCAAACCCTTTGCGTATGTAGAGAAAAGTTTAAAGAGAAAGGCAGTCTTTTCAACAGACAGTTATGAAACAACTGGCATCTCCATGTATCAGGTAAAATTTATTTTACAACTGAATGATTAAAGATCTTAAAAATAATTTAACAACAGATGGATTTCAAGAGGTATTTTTCAAAATTGGACAATTAGAGCCTAAAATGCTTAGTTTTGTAAGTCAATAAGGAAATGCAGACCAAATGCACGAGATAGAACTTCATATCGTGTATGTAAAATATAACTAAAAACACCGGTTACAAAAGTAAGCAGAGATGCAAAGATATACAAGGGTAAGTCTAAAAGTATTGCAAAAATGCAATATAAAGCTCTATTTAACAAATATATCAAATTTTGAAGCTATATGTCCTCCATATTGGTCAATACACTTCTAAAGACGTTTAAGAAATATTAAGCCTTCCTCAAAGAATGCTACAGCAGTTAAATTTACTCTGTGTCAGATGGCAGCTGTGGCATCTTCAAGGGATTCAAATTATTTCCCTTTCAAATGAAAAAAAATCAGTGTTCCAAATTTTGTAGTCTTTTTTTTACCAAAGCATTTTCATTTTCTTAAAGTTTCTTCCTAATAATTCCCCTGGATCAGGCTGTGTTCTTTGAGAAACATCTATCAAATTTACCTCTTGTGAATCTTCAAAACAATTTTTGTAACTTTCTGAGCTAAACTCTACTTTGAATCAAGCTTTCTCAGAAAATTCGCTCCGAACCCATGGTTATCATTTGGCGCAGTTATTCCACTCCTCACTGCATACATACACGAGTGTCACGGAGTCAATGTAGAATCAGTGGTTCCCTGGGACAGATGAGAACTACTTTATCACGCTTTCTTTCATGTTATCTTTATGGAAACAGATCAAAAAGTTTTACTCAACAAAGATTGAATGGGTATTACCAAACACCACCATTTAGGTAAGCAATGGAGCGATTAACTATTGTTCTACTGTGGTTCTTTCTTGATATACTGTATGGACTCGAGTATTAGCTGATCCGAATATCAGCCAAGGCACCTAATTTTACCCCAAAAACTGCATAAAAAATGTGTTGAAAAACTCGGCTTATACACAAGTATAAACGGTCTACCCCTTGTGTGAAGAAGAAAGACGTGTCAGGACTGGAGGAAGACTTACTGGTTTATTAACAGCCTGCCTACTGAAATGGCACACCTTGTTGCTGAAAGTGAAGAGGGCATCACACACTTCCTGGTGAAGATCAAGGATTGGAGCCTTCCTGATGAATTACATCACACTGTAAAGAAAACTAAAAACAACTTACAATTGCACAAATATCAAGCATCTCATTGATACATGCAGAAAAGATGGATGTTGTCAGGCATTTCGTCTTGCTTGGCTCCACAATCAGTGCTCATGGCAGTAGCAGTCAAGAGATGGACAGATGCATTGCCTTTGGTAGATATGCTGCCCAAGACCTCTACAGAGTGTTGAAAAACAAAGATGTTACTTTGAGGAGTAAGGTGTGCCTGATCCAAGCCATGATATTGTAAATGGCCTTATATGAGGTGAGAGTTGAACATGGAGCAAGGAATACTTAAGAAAAATAACATTTGAAGTATGGTACTGGTCAGGACTATTAAAAGTACCATGAACTGCCAATACAGCAAACAAGCACGGAGTCCAGCCAGCATGCTCTTCAGAAGCAAGATGGCGATATGTGGTATCACCTATGTATACTTGTTCTCAGAAGAGACTGGTCTCTTGAGAGGACATCATGCTTGGTAAATTGGTTGGGCAGCAAAAAAGAAGAGGCTCCACAAGATGGATTGACACAATGACTACAACAAAATCGGATGGGTTTCATTGTTTTGTACATCAATAAGGTCACTATGAATAAAAGCCAACTCTATTGAATCTAACAACAGCAATAATATCCATGAAAGCAAGCAAAGAAGCAAACAAAACATTTGTCTGAAAAGTACTTTGTTGCAAATGTTCACAGCAGCACTATTCATGAGAGCCAAATGGTGGAAAAATCCAGATGTCTTTCAACTACTGAGTAAATAAGCAACATATTGTATATGACCACATCTTTTTTATTTACCCCCTAGTGGAAAGACATTCAGATTTTTCCACCTTTTGGATCCCCTGAATAATGCTGCCGGGAAGGGGCTCTAGTCTCAGATACTAAGTGGGACAGTTCTACCCTGTCCTACATGTGTCTATGGTCCTCATCCACTGGATGGCAGTGAGTTTGGAGTTTTGGCACATGGGCATAAATGAATGAAGTACAGATGCAGGCTACACGATTAATGAACACTTGAAATATAAAGTCTGTCACAAAGTGATCCACACATTCTGGGACTGTTTTTATGTGAAATGTACAGAATAAGAAAATCTGCAGGGATAAGAAGTAGATTAGTGTTATCTGGGAGCAGAGAGGCATTAAAATCAAATTAGACAATCCTATTGAATCCCATAGATAAGTGTACATAGATGTTTCCTTCCAGCTCATAATTAAATGGTGAGCAAGTCAGAGCAAGGAACCAAAAAGATTTATCACAAACCTCTAGAGATATTTTTAAATTTTCACATGAATTCATTAATCAAAAAATATTGGACATGGGGATTCTAATATGGGAGAAGAATAGGGAAAATGTGTTAAACTTGATTCTGATGATGTTCACACAACTGTGAATTGACTGCCAAAACTTTGAAATTCATGCTTTAAATGTGTATATGAAATAGTATGTGAATTGCTTCTCATAAGCCTCTTAAAACATATACGTATATATATGTTTTAAATATAACTCAATCTTAACATTCTATATTTATGCTCATGCACATTAGTAAATACTAGGGACATCAAAATTGTGGAGAAATAGAATTAAAGGTAAGGGACATTTTTTTAAACTTTTTATTGTGAATTAGTAATCAGCTTACATATGGGAACATCAATGTTATTTTCAAGAAACCAAATAATCTATGAATCCTACACATTACTTCCCTTCATTATTTCTTTTTGGCCCATCTCCCACTTTTAGGATATCTTTTCTGTTATGCAAATTTGTATTTATCTATGGTATAGTCTGAATTTCCTTTCCACCATCTCCTCCTACCCTTTCACCCTTCAAATTGTTTCTCATTTTATGAAAACCTTTTCGTACATTTTTCCCTATGAGCAGTCTCACACAATTTTTGTCCCTTTGAAATTGACTAACTTCATGCAGCATAATGCCTTCCAATTCAATCCACGTCATGAGGTGCTCCACAGTTCAGTGATGTACACTATTCCATTGTATGTATGAACCAAAGTTTATTTATCCATTCTTCCATCAATGGGCATTTAAGCTGTCTCCATCATCTTGCTATTTATTGTAAATAGTGCTTTGATTACCATGAGCATGCATATATCTGTTAGTTCTGTGTCCCTTATCTCTGTAGATATGTGCCAAGAAGCTGGATTCTCGATCATATGATGTTTCTATTTCCAGTGGTTAGAAGAAGGGCCTTAGAGCTTTCCACATTGATTGCACTGTTCTGCAATGACCCTCCTCACCTCCTCCCATATTTATTGATTTCTGCTCTTTTGAACTACACTATCAATCTGGCATGAGGTGGTATCTTATTGTTTTGATTTGAATTTATCAGATGGCAAGTGATGGTGAGCATTGTTCATGTTTGCTGGATGCCTGAATTTCTCCCTTGATAAAACGTCTGTTCATGTATCCACTGCCCCTGTTTAATCGGGTGATCTGTTTGTTATTAAGGTGTTGACGTTTTCTACAAATTTTAGAGGTTATTTTCTTGTCTGACATATTATTACCAAAAATTATTTCCAGTCTTATTTTTTACCCTTTTGGTTGAAATATTTTTTATATACAAAAGCGTTTTATTTTTAAGTGTCCTTAGTCCTCTAATTTTCTTCTGCTGTGTATATCCTTTCTTCTATTTGATAGTGAATTTATACCTTGTATTAGTGCCTTTATGTCTGCCCTTATGTTTTCATAGATGATCTGACAGTTCTGTAATATATCTTGTTAGTTTTTAAATGTATATGGAGTGAGGTGTGAGTCTTATTTAAATCATCTTTTTATCAATATCTAATTTGCCAGCATTATTTGCTGAATATATCTATGTCTTCCACATTTAATGTTTCTTGATCTTTTCTCTAAGTTTAGTTATCTATGGGTGGATAGATTATTTCTGGGTTCTCAGTAGTACAGTGGTCTGTGTACCTCCTGTATTACAAGACCATGCAAATTTGAATACTGGTCATGTAGGGAAGGAGTGAAACCCCCCCTGCTTTGCTGTTCACTTGTAGCTTTTTGTTTGTTTGTTTGTATTTAAGTAGTGTTTGTTTAATCTGCATTCCTTTCTTTCCCATATAAAATTGGTAATTAGCTTTTCCATCACTTTGAAGAAAGATAAAGAGATTTTAGCTGGGATTGCATTATAGTTATAATTTGTTTTAGGTCTAATTGGCATTTTCACAATGCTGTCATCCTACCTATGAAAATGGTATCTTCTTCCATCTGTGCATGTTTCTTTTTGTTTCTTGTATTAGTGTTTTATAATATTCTTGGTACAGGTCTTTTGTTCCCCTGGTCAGGTTGAATCTTCTGTATTTCATTTTGTGGATGGCTATTGTAAATGGTGTTGTTTATTTCCTGTTTAGATCTCTTCATTAGTATACAGGAATCCAATTGATTTTTTCGTATGTCAATCTTGCATTCAACTGCATTGCTGAATCTCTCCATTGGTTCTAATAGTGTTCTTGCTGTGTCTTTGGAATTGTCTATGTATAGGGGCATATTATTTACAAATAGAGGTTGATTCATTTTCAAGTTTAAATACCTTTGATTCCCTGTTGTCTAATAACACTGGCTATGACTTCCAGTAAATTATGTATACAATCAGAGAAAAACAACTCAGTGAAAGAAAACAAAAAATAGCCATAACTTTACCGATACCTGGCAAAATGACAAATGGGAAACACATTGAAGTTGTCAAGGATTTCATCTTGCTTGGCTGGTCCTATTCAGGAGAATGTTTTCAGTTTTCCCTTAGTAAGTGAGATATTGGCCATCGGTTTTGGATATCTGCACTTCAACAGGTTGAAGAATTTCCGTTCTGAGCCTGTTTTGCTGAGGGCCTTTATCAGGAATGAGTCCTAGAATTTGCCTAATACCTTTTCTGTATTGATTCATATGACCATGTAGGTTTTTTCCCCACCCTTTTGTTTGATTTATTTGGTGCATTTAATTGATTATTCTCCTAATGTTGAAAATTCTTACATTCCTGGCATGAATCTCACTTGATTGCGATTGATTTTTTTTGTAATTCTTGATTTATATTGGGTAGGATTTTTTTTTGTGTGAGAATTTTTATATCTATGTTTACATGGGATATTCGTTGTAATATTTATATTCTGGTAATGTTTTTGCCTGGTTTTGTTATTGCTTCATAAAAGGAATTTAAGAAGCTTGCTATTCTTTTCTATCTTCTGGAATCGCGTGAGTAAAATGGGTTCAGGTCTTCTCTGATTTCTTGATAGAGGTCCCCTGTGAAGCTGTCTTGTCCTGTGGTTTTGTTGAGAATTTTTCAATGACCAGTTCAGTTTCTTCTTTTGTTAGGGTTTGTTCAATTTCCCTACTTCTGTTTGTGCTACCTTAGTAGATAGTATATTTCTTGAACCTTGTCCATTTCTTCTAGGCTTTCAAATTCATTGGAGTAGAGACCTTCAAAGTATCATGTCGCTGTTTTATTTCATTTTAGTAGTGACACCACCCATTTTATTTCATATGTGTAATACTTACATCTTCTTTTCCTTTGCTGGATTTCTCAAGAGTTTGCCAATCTTGCTAATCCTTTCAGATAAATTATTTTCCTGTCAATTCTTTCTAGTCTTTTTCAGATTGTTAATTTTTGCTCTGTGCTTTCTTCTTTCTTTTCCTCGGGTTGCTGTGGATTTCTCTTGCTATTCTGGTTCTAGTGTAGGAGATCCTGACTTAAATTGTTGACTTGGTCCTTTCTTCCTTTTTGATGTGTGAATTGACTGCTATAAATTGTCTGTAGAATGCTGCTTTTCTTATGTGCCATAGGTTTTGATGTGTTATATTTCCATTCTCATGTTTTTTTGTTCTTTAGTTCTTCAGCCACCTAGAAGAATGTTGTTCAGTTTCCATGCATTTGACTTGTTCTCTTCGGTCTTCCTAATCAACATTAGGAAGATCTGTAGTTTTGTTGCATTGTGATATAAGAACATGATTTGTAGTGGTTCTGTGTTTTTACTTTTATAGGGCTTGGTTTGTAGACTAACATTTGGTCTATTTTGTAGAAGGTTCCATGTATGCTGGAAAAGAATGCATAGTGTCTTGTGGTCGTGTAAAATATTCTGTAGCTGTCAAAGAGTTTAAGTTGTCTGTGCTGTTTAGTTCTTCTGGGTGTTTGTTGAGTTCCTTTCTAGTCATACTCTCCTTCCTGAAGTGGGCAGTGAGGTCCCTCACATTATTCTAGTGTTGCCCTGTTTTGTTTTTTTAATCTGTAAGGGCTTTATTAATGTATTTGAAAGTTTTCATTGGGTGCGTACATATTTATTATAGGTATATTTCAATGTTCAGTTGTCCCTTTTATTATTATGTAATGTCTGTCTTTGTCACTGAAGGTGGTTTTTACCTGAAACTTATTTTCACAACTGAATATCTAAATAATTTGATTTTCCATCTTCAGTTTTCATTTCACTTCTAATAGATATTTCTCTGCCACAAAGCCTGCTCATAGGCACACAGAGTGTTCATAATAAGCTTCTCTAAAAAATATGTGAATAAAATTATTCACCTATGCATTATTAATATATATATAAGATTAAGTTACATACAGATGAAAACTTATTTTAATTGTGGTAAGGCCATATTTTATCATAAGGCTTATATCTATCACACACTTCCACATTGCTCCTGAAAGAAATACATATATAAAACAACACTTAATAAGACTGTTACTGATATATTTGGTCTAGTGGTATTATGATTCCAATTAAGTTTTATTTTGGCAAAGAATTTAGATTTCATTTATTTATTTATTATTGTTAAGTGTAATAAAATGCCAGGACTAGGAATTGGTGATCATATTGGATGTGAGATCTGTTGAGTACAGGCGAAAGGACAAGAGGGGTATGTGTGTGTGCATGTGTCTGACTGTGATTCTCTGTGCATTATGTCAGCTGTGTCCTTATTGACCGACAGTTCCCTAAGAGTTTCTCATCTGTCTGCCTCTTTTGTGATAGATTTGTGTCAAGTTTGTTGCTCCCTCCTGGGAAAAACTTGTTTTATTTACTAATTAGGTTGAAATACATCCTGTCGCCCTATAGAGTGAATGTGCAGCAGTTTTGTTAGGAGTTTTGTTAGCCCCTTTCAAGTCTTTGGCTTCTTGGGCTCAAACATCCTCAGCTGTGGCACAATCTATTGATGGAACAGAGTTCATCAGAACAGATACCCATTTGGGTTCTGAGTTAAGCTATGATTTTGTGGCAGGTTAATCAACTAGCTTGTATTTTAGGTAAACATTAGATACTTTAGGTTTCTTGGCAGTGGTTTGGGTCATAGTTTAGCACAGTTTCCTCCTTTTATGCTTTGAGGAAAATGACTTCTATAAAGCCAAGGTTGATCACACCACTCAGACTAGATTCACAATTATCCTGCTGAATGACTTCACACCTTTGTTTAGAGGGTCTTCCCAATTAATAAATAGCTCATTAAGTAGCATTTTAGCAGATACTTGAAACATGCTGAGAAAGCCAAATATCTTGCCAACAATTTTTCTAACTGTAGTTATTAGAGAGTATTCAATCATTTCTCCTTGAATGTAATTACCAAATAGGGAAGCAGAGAGAAACATGTGGTATAAAGCACATATACAGTGTATTGTAAATATTGAATTCTAATAGTTTACCCTGGAATCTGTATTATTTTTTTCGATTCTGTAATAAACAATACTGCCAGTCATAATAAACTCCAGAAACCAAACTCATTTCCAATGAATCAATTTGACACATAGCAACACTATAGGGCAGGGTATAAGTTTCCCTGTAAGTCTCCAAGACTATAAATCTTTACCGGAGTAGAAACCCTGATATTTCTCTAGCTGACTGGCTGGTGAGTTTGAACTTGTGACATTGGACTTGGAAATATAGCACCTAATCTACTATGCCATCATGACTCTCTGCTGCTACATAAATTAATATTATTCAATATTGTTTGAGTTAGACATCTGGAAATTGAAATTCCAGATTTGTGTGTGTGTGTGTGTGTAAAAAAACGTTTATTTTCTGTGTCTTGTACTTTTCCATTATTAGACAGCGTCTGGGCCTACATTCTAAAATTTATTATTAATTGGAGTTAATACATGTATCTTATCATTCCACATTGAATGACCTCAAGCAGTATTGTACAACTGCTACTACAGTTTCCAAACATCCTTATCCTTCCTGGACTTCATGACAGCATCTACCTTGTACTCCACGACCACCCCTGTACCCCCACCCCAAACCTTTATTCTATTTGCTGTCCCTATAGGCTCATCAATCCTAAGTTTCATACAGTGAAACACATAAAAAGATATAACACAACCGTAACAGAGTGACCTCCAATGACACAACACCTCTGAGGTGCAACCTAATATGAGCAAACAAAAACAAAAATACAGAAAATGTTGAAAATCAGTCCAGGTCCAGTGTTTAAGTCAGATTTATGCCTTTGACCATCTATACTCATCTGCAATGCACTCTGTTTAGCAACAACTTTCCCTCCATCCCTCAATTTTGGATAGAGTTCACCAGAGGCTTGTTTCCTATGCAGTTCCCACAAATGAATCCTGGCCTCCTACTGTCATCCAAGCCTTTTGCAAACCGGATTCTCACAATAAAAGCTCAGAATTTCAGACTTTGTAGAGAAGCAGACAGGGGGATGCTTCCACTCTTTGGTTTGGGCCACTTAAGCCAGCTTTCCCAGAGAGAACTTCTGTGTGGTTCTGAGATGCCCATGAGTTGGTTTGGAATAAATGCAGCTCTATGTACAAATGAGCCACACAATACCTGATGCTGTGTTACCCTCACAATTGTTCTTATATTAGAGCACACTGTTGCAGTCACAATTTAACCTATCTTTTCCTGGAACTTCCTCTGTTTAGTTGCCACTCTATTTTATCAAGTATGCACACCTTTCTTGAATTTAAACCATATAATATCCACCTGTTTGGGTCAAATGGAGCATCAGTGCAAAGGTTCCTCATGAGCACAATTAAGTGTTCTAGAATTTCCATAACCATAATGGTATCCAACATATATTATGATCCACACAGTCCAGTTCCTTTGCATAGTCAATAAAACTCAGGTGAGCAATTTTCTGGTATTCTGGTTGTCCTCAAGATCCATCTGTTATTCCATGTCCTCTTTTGAGTCAGGCTTGA